>NC_047092.1:151220085-151523115 GCF_902459505.1 Geotrypetes seraphini | reverse complement strand
ACCCTCAGGTTCTTCTCCTGTGCACAGACAACCAAGTCGCCATGTACTACATAAACAAGCAAGGCGGCACCGGATCTCCCCTCCTCTGTCAGGAGGCCATCCGCATCTGGACCTGGGCCACGGCCCACAGTCTCTTCCTCAAGACTGTCTATATCCAGGGCAAACAGAACTCCCTGGCCGACAATCTCAGCCGCATCCTTCAACCTCACGAGTGGACCCTGGATCCTCCCACACTCCACTCCATCTTTGCTCTCTGGGGCACTCCTCAAGTGGACCTCTTTGCAGCTCCTCACAACCATCAGCTGCCCCAGTTCTGTTCCAGACTCTTCTCTCCTCATCGTCTGGCCCCGGATGCATTCCTGCTCGACTGGACGGATCGGTTCCTCTATGCCTTTCCTCCACTGCCTCTGATGTTGCGGACGCTATTCAAACTCCGCAGGAACAGAGCCACCATGATTCTCATCGCTCCTCGGTGGCCTCGCCAACACTGGTTCTCCCTCCTGCTCCAGCTCAGCTCCAGGGAGCCCATTCCTCTTCCTGTGTTTCCTACTCTACTTACGCAGCAGCATCAGTCTCTACTACATCCCAATCTGTCCTCGCTCCACCTGACAGCTTGGTTTCTCTCGGGCTGACCTCCCTAGAGAATCTGTCTCAGCCTGTCCGTCGCATTTTGGATGCCTCCAGGAAACCGGCCACCCTCCAATGTTACCATCAGAAGTGGACCAGGTTCTCCTCTTGGTGTCTACTGCATCACCACGATCCCACCTCATTGGCGGTGGAAACTGTACTGGACTATTTGCTCTCTCTATCCGATGCTGGCCTCAAATCCACCTCAATCAGAGTCCACCTCAGTGCCATCACTGCGTTTCATGAACCTATCCTCGGAAAACCTCTCACGGCTCATCCCCTGGTTTCCCGGTTCATGAGGGGCCTCTTCAATGTCAAACCACCTCTGAAGCCTCCTCCAGTCGTCTGGGACCTGAATGTGGTTTTATCAGCCCTCATGAAACCTCCGTTTGAGCCTCTTGCCACTGCTTCACTCAAATTTCTGACATGGAAGGTGCTTTTCCTCATTGCCATCACCTCTGCCAGGAGGGTTAGTGAGCTGCATGCACTGGTTGCCGACCCACCTTTCACTGTTTTTCACCATGACAAGGTGGTTCTGTGTACCCATCCTAAATTCCTTCCCAAAGTGGTCTCGGACTTCCACCTCAACCAATCCATTGTGTTGCCTGTCTTTTTCCCTAAGCCCCATTCTCATCCTGGGGAACAGGCGTTGCACACGCTGGACTGTAAGCGTGCCCTTGCATACTACCTTGACCGTACCAGGGCTCACCGCTCGTCCCCTCAGCTCTTTTTGTCCTTCGACCCTAACCGTCTAGGTCGCCCTGTCTCTAAACGGACGCTTTCCAACTGGCTTGCTGCCTGCATTGCGTTCTGTTATGCTCGGGCCGGTCTCTCACTGGAAGGTGCTGTCACGGCCCACAGGGTCAAAGCTATGGCTGCTTCTGTGGCTTTCCTCCGTTCCACGCCCATCGAGGAAATCTGCAAGGCTGCCACTTGGTCCTCAGTTCACACGTTCACTACTCACTACTGTCTGGATACCTTCTCCAGACGGGATGGACACTTCGGCCAATCTGTGTTACATAATTTATTTTCCTAATGGCCAACCATCCCTCCTCCCTCTCTGTTAGCTTAGAGGTCACCCATGCGTTAAGAATATGCTGCCTGCTTGTCCTGGGATAAAGCACAGTTACTTACCGTAACAGGTGTTATCCAGGGACAGCAGGCAGATATTCTTACGTCCCACCCACTTCCCCGGGTTGGCTTCTTAGCTGGATTATCTTAACTGGGGACCACGCTCTCCTCCGTCGGACGGGAAGGCACTCGCGCATGCGCGGTGCGGCCAACTAGAACTTTCTAGTTAAAAGTGTCCGTACCGGGGCTCCGTCGGTGACGTCACCCATGCGTTAAGAATATCTGCCTGCTGTCCCTGGATAACACCTGTTACGGTAAGTAACTGTGCTTTCAGGGTCTTGAGCAAGATCTCCGCATATACTATCTCCGCCTGCAGAATGTTCTGAATCAGGCAGTGAGCAGGTGACTCAACTTCTCAGGTGACATTGAGCAACTTCCCCTTTAAAGGGCAATTGCTCTTTGGCAAGGGTCTTGACAATGGCTAGTGTGTCGGATCATTTGCCAAAGTCCTTACAAGACAGTAGGCCTCGGGACAGGGCAATTTTCGTGGCTCAATATGCTTTCACCAGTACTCGGGAGCCTGCTCTTGGTGATAAACTTCAAGAAGAGTCACTTAGCTACAACACAGTCACTGGAATACTTGGGAATACTGTTTGACATGGCTCGGAACAGAGTGTTTCTACCGGAAGCACGGAGGGCAAAAATCAGAAGCCAGATTTGGGAGATTCAGGACAGGGCATGACAACGTTTTGGCATTACCTTCAGTTATTCAGGTCCATGGTGGCAACAGTAAAAGTTGTGCCCTGGGCGAGAGCGCATTTACGGCCCCTACAAGAGGCACTAGTCTCCTGGTGGGCACCGCAGATGGACGCACTAGACCAGGGGTGTCCAACCTTTTGGCTTCCATGAGCCACATTGGCCGAAAAAAATGTTTCTGGGGCAGCACAAATGCGCAAACGCTGCAGCAAGATAGAGGACGGAGCCGGCAAGACGGTAAACACCCGGGAGCAGCAGAAGAAAACACTGCATCGCCCTCAACCGGGGCCACACAAAATACTTCACGGGGCCGCATGTGGCCCTCGGGCCGCAGGTTAGACACCCCTGCACTAGACATTCCTCTGCCTTGGACGAGTGCAGCTCAAACAGGTGGATGGAGCCTCAGTCTCTATCCTGTGGAGTTTCATTTCACATCTCCATGTGGGTGATTCTGACCACAGAAGCCAGCCTATTCAATTGGGGAGTCTATTGCAAATGACGTCCACTGAAGGGCCGGTGGTTGCCTTCACGGAGAGGTTAGACCATCAACCACTTGGAGCTGAGAATATGGTCGACCGTTCGAGCACTGGGGAGAGTCCTGGTGGGCAAGGTAGTCTGTGTCTGTCAGGGATGCATCAGGAGTGCACAGCGGAGATTAGAAGCTCATATCCTGTTCGGGGGGGGGAAGGGGCAGGAGGCTGAAGACTGATTGGCTCTCTTGGCAGTTCACGTGACAGGTGTGGACAATGTGCAAGCAGATTTTCTGAGTCATCAGACGTTGCATCCTGGAGAGAGGTCCTTGTCTCAGGAGGCCTTCGACAGCTCACTTAAACTACTGATGGGATAATACCCTTTAAGAAGGTCACCCTGCTTCAATGCATGCCAATTACAGACCTTATCAAAAGTTACTTGGGAACACTGATTGTTTATACAGTTGGGAACTGGTTTCCATTCTATCAGTGCCCGATTTAAGTAATTTAGGCAATAAAACAGCAAGTGATACTGAATTAAAAGAAGCTGTAATATCCAAAAAAAGCAATCTGTCTGTTGTGCGTGATTTAGTAGACTGGGAAATTTTGATGAAACGCTATTATCTTCTTGGAATTGGATCTAATGTGTGATGTTATTAGACAGTTCAGAGCCATTCATGGTGGCTTGTGGTATAACTCAGGGGTTTTGCCTTTCATCTTTTTCATTTGTATTTACATCTGTTGGGAGAATTATGCTGTCATTGTCAGGCTGGGTTTAAGTATTTTATCTATGCTGATGTTGTACAGCTGTTATATCTTTTAAAAGGGGATCGGGCTACAGTGCAGCTGAAATTGGATTAGGGTTAACAGAAACTTGCAGATTGGTTGTTATGCAACAGTTTGTACCTAAATTCTAGTAACACATTGATATTGTGGATTTGGAATGGGGACTCCGGGAATAAGGTGCCTTTTTTGAGGATGAGTTCAGATGACTGTTCTGGTTGTTAAGGTAAAAGATTTGGGGCTCATTTTAGACCCACATTTTGTAATGGAATTGTAGGTCTTGTACGTGGTTTCTGAAATGCAGTGATATACAGTAAATCTCACTGGATTTCTGTGTTATAGAAAAGGGTTATATATGTAACATTTGATCCATTTAGCATTTGAAAAATAATATTAATTCAGTGGTTGTTGTCCTTAACTCCATTTTATGAGAGAGTGAACATCTGTGCTAGCAGTGTAGAGAAGCTCAACTGGTACATGGGGTATTTCTATATCCAGGTAAATTATGTACCTGCCCTATATTGCCAAGGCAGTGGGAAATAAAATGACTTGCCCAAGGTCATAAAGAGGGTTAATGGCAGAAGCAGGAATTGAACCCTTGCTTCCTTTGTTCTTATCCCATTGCTCTAACCACTTAGGGCAGATTCACTAAACTCCCCTACCAATCTGATTCGGGTCGGATCCATGGCCGGGGGGCCGATTCACAACGTGTTCTCATGCAAATGGAGACGATCGGAATCATGCCCCCAACTGACTGCACGGATCGCTGAATAGCGATCCTGACGCATGAACAGACCATCTGTAGATGGTCTGTGCATGCTTACAGAGCAGAACTTCACTTCGAAAGCCCGTGGTTTTAACCTGCTTTAAACCCGTGGGCTAAAACCACGGGCTTGCACTGTGGGGATGGCAAGGAGAGTCAGGGCAGAAGCAGGAGTCTATTGTAAGGGAAAACACGCTCCAGGGATTCAAGACAAGGTTGGACAAGTTCCTGCTGAACTGGAACGAATGCAGGTAGGACTGGTCTCGGTTAGGGCACCGGTCTTCGACCTGGGGGCCGCCGCGTGAGCGGACTGCTGGGCGCGATGGACCACTGGTCTGACCCAGCAGCGGCAATTCTTATGTTCTTAGGACAGCGATTGGAGCAGAGAGCAGGAGAGCAGGAAAGTCGGAGCAGGAGAGTCGGGGCAGAAGCAGGGTGGCAGTTGGGGCAGAGAGCAGGAGATGCAGTCGGAAAGGACGTGAGCGACTGGTCACCAGCAGTCGCTTGTTTCTTGATCGGCCAACCCAGTCGGTGTTATCGCTGCCTGCCTACTTTACATGCCGTTTCTCCTCATTTGCATGCACGGATCGGATCGGAGGATGATCGGCACAGAGGTTAGTGAATTGGGTCAGAGGAAAATTGGGTTGCAAAGTGGTCGCTAACTAGTCGGGACACGATTGGTGTTCTTAGTGAATCTAGCCCTTAGACCACTTTCTCTCCCAGTGTCTTAATCTCCTCATTTTCAATTTAATTTGATAGAACAATGTAACCCATTTATCTCATTTCTGTGTAGTCAAATTTGCAGGCAACACAGCAGACTGTGAGAAATTACAGAGGCCTTTATGAGACTGGAGGACAAAGAATCTAAATGGCAGATGAAATGCAATTTAATGTGGTGATCAAGTGCAAAAGAGCCCCTATGTGTACACTTTTACTACACCTTAGCATGCACGAACAGAATTAGTACACGTTAAATGCTGATAAGTCCGTAGAAATAAAATTGGTTTCTTAGTATTTAGCACCCACTTAGCTTTAGTAAAAGGGCTTCACAGAGTGGAACAATTTGTTAGGGAATGCTTATTTGCTCACAACTAACTATAACTAATAGCATGTTGAAGATGAATTCCTGAAAGCAGTTTTTGGTCAACATATAATTAAACTATGGAATTTGCTACCAAACAATATGATCTAGGCCAATAATTTTACGAAAAGGCTTGGATACCTTTCTAACGGATAGGTTCATTGCTCATTATTTAGCCAATTAGCCTTCAGTGTCACTAGCTCCTACAGCTGGGAGTAAGCATGAAATTGGCTTACCTATTTGGGATCGGACAGGACTTCCAATTTAGTTGAAGTAGCTGCTATTTGAAATGATATGCTGAGCTCAATAGGCCCATTGGTCTAACTCAGCTTACATGTTTAACTTATTTATTACTATCTTGCTTCAGAAACACATTTTTACAGATCTCTGTCTTAAATAATTATTTTTGTTTTGTTTAGAGCTTGGAACTGTTTTGTACGATGTCTGGACCATGCTTATCTTGGATCTCTTCTCAGTCACATAATAGTAGCTTTGCTACCTCTTTTACACATTCAGCCAAAAGAAACAGTGGCAATATTTCACTATCTCATAGTAGAGAACAGGTAATTTGGAAATAATCAGAAATGGGTGAAGCAATGGGTACATCTGGGAGACTGTTGTCATTGTGTAGGCATGAAGGTCTTTTGATGCAGATGAAACCACTAATATGTAATTTCAAATGAACCAAGTCGACCTGGGCCCATATACATTGCATGGTTGTGTTCAGACCCTGGTAAGGCTGAAGGTTGTGTACTGCTTAATTGACCAAGACCAGTCAATAGCTACACTGATATATTTGCCCAGCTAAACAGATAAAAATGTGACAGCAGATAAAGCACAGTTACTTACCGTAACAGGTGTTATCCAGGGACAGCAGGCATATATTCTCACACATGGGTGACGTCATCTACGGAGCCCCAGCGCGGACAGCTTTTCAAGCAAACTTGCTAGAAGTTTCAAGTTTGCACACTGCACCACGCATGTGCTAGCCTTCTCGCCACTAGAGGGCGCATCCCCACCTCGTGGTCCTCAGTTCCATATCCAGCAAAGAAAAAGCCATCCCCGGGGAGGTGGGCGGGTTGTGAGAATATATGCCTGCTGTCCCTGGATAACACCTGTTACGGTAAGTAACTGTGCTTTATCCCAGGACAAGCAGGCATGATATTCTCACACATGGGTGACCTCCAAGCCAACCAGAAAGAGGGTAGGTGGGAGGATGGCAATTTAGGAAAACAGGTTACGTAACACCGACTGGCCAAATCGACCGTCACTCCTGGACAAGGAGTCCAGACAGTAATGGGAGGTGAACGTATGAACCGAAGACCAGGTGGCAGCTTTACATATGTCCTCCATAGGAGTAGAACGGAGGAAAGCAACCGAAGCTGCCATCGCCCGGACCTTGTGCCCCGTAACTCGACCCGAGAGCGGGAGACCAGCCTGAGCGTAGCAAAAAGAGATACAAGCAGCTAACCAGTTGGATAAGGTACGCTTGGAAACCGGATGTCCTACCCGATTAGGATCAAAGGACAAAAACAATTGAGGAACCTTCCGATGAGACTTAGTACGTTGGAGATAAAAAGCCAACGCCCTCTTACAGTCAAGCGTGTGAAGCGCCGTTTCACCAGGATGAGAATGGGGCTTCGGAAAAAATACCGGAAGAACAATGGACTGATTGAGGTGGAAATCAGACACAACCTTAGGCAAAAATTTGGGATGGGTGCGAAGAACCACCTTGTCATGATGAAACACAGTGAAAGGAGGATCCGCAACCAAAGCCTGTAGCTCGCTAATCCGACGAGCGGACGTGAGCGCAATCAAAAAGACTACTTTCCAAGTAAGAAACTTAAGGAGAGCTTTATCGATCGGCTCAAAAGGTGGTTTCATCAGTTGAGCCAAGACCACATTAAGATCCCATACTACAGGAGGAGGCTTGAGAGGAGGATGAACATTCACAAGACCCCTCATGAAACGAGAAACCAGAGGATGCAGAGAGAGGGAACGACCCTCGAGATGTTGATGGAATGCAGCAATGGCACTAAGATGCACTCGAATGGAAGTCGTCTTCAGACCAGAATTCGACAGATGCAACAGATATTCCAGCACCGAAGACACTGGAACAGAACCCGGGTCAAGGTGGTTGGTGGAGCACCAGGAAGAAAATCTGGTCCACTTCTGGGAATAGCAAAGTCTAGTCGAGACTTTGCGAGAGGCCTCTAAGATTTCCCGCACTGAGTGAGAAACTGGAATCGAAGTCAAGGGGAAAGGAACCAAGCGGTCAGATGTAACGACTGAAGATTGGGATGTAACAGCGAACCCCGACTCTGAGACAGCAGAGAGGGAAAGACAGGCAGAAGCAGAGGCTCCCTGACACTGAGTTGAAGAAGCAGGGAGAACCAGTGTTGTCTTGGCCAACGAGGCGCAATGAGAATCATAGTGGCTTTGGTCGATTTTAGATGAACCAACGTTCTCAAAATCAGCGGAAAAGGAGGGAACGCATAAAGGAACCTCCCCTCCCAGTCGAGAAGAAAAGCATCGGCCTCGAGACGGTCCCGGGAGTACATCCGAGAACAGTAGAGGGGTAGTTTGCAAGTCTCGGGCGAAGCAAACAGATCCACCTGAGGAGTCCCCCAGCGGTCGAAGACTTCGCGTAGGACTCGGGAGTTCAGCGACCACTCGTACGGCTGGAGGAGATGACTGAGTTTGTCTGCTAGACAATTCAGCTCCCCCTGAATGTAAACCGCCCGCAAGAAAACGTTCTGAGAGACGGCCCATGTCCAAAGCCGCAGGGCTTCCTGGCACAGAGGCCAAGAGCCCGTCCCCCCTTGCTTGTTGACGTAATACATTGCCACCTGGTTGTCTGTCCGAACGAGAACCACTCGATCGTGCAGGAGGTGACCGAAGGCCCGAGCGGCCAGATAAATGGCACGAAGCTCCAACACGTTGATGTGACACCGACGATCCGCGGCCGACCATAGGCCTTGCGTTCGTAAACCGTCTAGATGAGCTCCCCACGCATACTCCGAAGAGTCCGTGGTCAGGACCTTGCAATGCGGAGGGACGCGAAAGAGCAAACCTCCGGACAGATTGGTAGAGTTGGTCCACCAACGGAGCGAGCGTCTGAAAGACGGAGTCACAGTCAAACGTCGAGATAGCGGGTCGCGGTCCTGACGCCATTGCGAGGTCAAGGTCCACTGAGGAATCCTCAGGTGCAACCGAGCAAATGGGGTCACTTGGACCGTCGACGCCATGTGCCCCAAAAGCACCATCATGCGTTGAGCCGACACTACCTGCAGTTGCGAAACCTGCCGGCCCAGGCGAAGCAGGGCCTCCAGTCGCGGAGAAGGAAGGAAGGCACGGAGGAGAACCGTGTCCAGCACGGCCCCTATAAACTGGAGGGATTGAGTCGGCTGCAAGTGAGACTTGGGAAAGTTCACCTCGAACCCGAGACCCTGAAGAAACGTGATAGTCTGTTGGGTCGCTGAAATAACTCCTTCCCTTGTCGGGGCCTTGATCAGCCAATCGTCCAGATAGGGAAAGACCTGCAACCCCCGGGAACGCAGAGCAGCCGCGACCACCACCATGCATTTCGTGAATACCCGAGGGGACGAAGCCAGACCGAAGGGTAGTACACGGTATTGTAGGTGCAAGTCCCCGACCTGAAATCTTAAAAACTTCCGAAAGTCGGGATGCACCGGAACATGGGTGTACGCTTCCTTCAAATCGAGGGAGCACATCCAGTCCCCCTCGTCCAACAGAGGATATAGAATCGGAAGCGATAACATACGGAACTTCTCCCTGACCAGGAACTTGTTGAGCTTCCGGAGGTCCAAAATGGGGCACAAGTCCCCGGTCTTCTTCGGGACCAAAAAGTAACGGGAATAAAATCCCCGGCCTCGCTGATCGAGAGGCACCCTTTCGACCGCCCGAAGGCTCAACAAGGCCCTGGCTTCCTCTCGGAGAAGGGTCAACTGGCTTCGATTGGACGGGCACGCCCCGGGGGGCATGTCTGTAGGCTGCCTGGAGAAGTTTAACGAATAGCCCTCTGAGACGGTCTGGAGCACCCATGCGTCTGACGTAATCCCAGACCAAGCCCTGGCAAAAGCCGTGAGCCGACCCCCGATGGGGAGGGGGTTGGGCGACCTCGCGGCGGGGGCCAGCCCCCGGCCGCTCATCCCGTCAAAAAGACGGCGCCGGCTTGGACGCCCCCTGCGTAGCGGGCTTGGCGGGCCCCCCTCTACCCTGTTGGTTAGGGCGACGGGGTGGAGGCCTCGAAAAGGCCGGTGTTGATTTTTGAGGATACCGCCTAGGCGGCTGTTTAAAAGGCCTCTGAGCCGGCGGCTTAGGCTTTGGACGAACCAGAGACGCCAGAGAGCGCTCTTGCTCAGAAAGCCTCTTGGTAGCCGCATCCAGGGAGTCATCGAATAACTCCGACCCGACGCAGGGTAGATTGGCCAATCGCTCCTGCAGGTTGGGGTCCATCTCGAGGGTCCGTAGCCACGCCAGCCGGCGCATGGCTACCGCACAAGCCGAGACCCTCGAGGCAAGCTCAAAGGCGTCATATACCGCATGAAACAGATAGAATCTGAGCTGGGACAGGTTCGACGCAAAAGTGGCAAATTTATCCCTGTGTGACTCCGGGATCACCCCCTGAAAATCCGGCAGATCCTTGACCATGGACCTGAGGTAGGAAGAGTAGGCGAAAGCATAGTTGAGGACCCTTGTGGCCATCTGGGAATTCGCGTACAGACGGCGGCCGAATTTATCTAGGGTCCGACCCTCTCTCCCCGGGGGGACAGCAGCCGAGACTCTAGAAGGCTGCGAGCGCTTAAGAGCCGACTCCACCAAGAGCGACTGATGGGAGAGTTGCCCCTTGTCAAACCCCTTAGGGGGAAGAGTCCGGTATTTGGATTCCATCTTGGTGGGCACTACCGCCACTGTAAGAGGGGTCTCAAGGTTCCGCAGCAAGGTTTGAAGGAGGACCTTGTTAAGCGGGAGGCGGGGGGATTCCCGCTGCGGGGCAGGCGAATCCTGTTCCTCCAAAAATTCTTTGGTATAGTGTGACCCTGCCGACAGGTCCACCCCCAAAGCCTTCGCCATGTCATGGACAAACTTAGAAAAAGAAGATGTCCGTGCAGGCGGGGAGGGTGACCGAGACTTCTCAACGGAGCCGAAGGGAGAGGCCTGGCGAGAATACCCGAACTGTCCCCCGGACCCCGAACCCCAAGAGGCACGATCCCGTGACCTCGAAGGAGTCGGGGACACAGTCCGCCGAAGAGACCCCCGTGGGGAACCCCCCGGGGTACGGGGAATGGAGGCCCGTCCCTTCCGCCTCGGTGAGGAGGCACGGGAACTCTCCCGGATCGGGGACCGTAAAAGATCTGGGTTGTCGAGGCGGAGTTCCTCGACACTCAAAGCTCCGGTCTCGGGCGGGGTCGAGCGACGACTCCTCAGAGGCGAGGCTCGAGCCCGCTTAGCCTTTTTAAGGCGGTGCTTCGCCCGAGGCTTGCTCGAGGGCGAGGAACCCCGCGAAGACCTCGAGGACGAGGAGATCCGGCGTACCCGGCGCTGCTTGTCTCGGGACCGCACACTGACCTCGGGCTGTCTCACCGGGGTCGGATCCGAGGGAAGCGTCGAGGTCGAGGCCGAGGGGGCTTCGGCCGCTGAAAGGCCGGTGCCCGAGGCCGAGGTCGCCAACTGCGGGGCCCCCGAGACCGAAGGCGAGGCCGAAGCCTGCTGCAAGGTCTCAATGGCCCCGGAAAGCTCCGAGGAGATTAAAGCGCGAAGCAACTCCTGGAACGCCGGGATAGTGAGACCCGGAGGCAACACCTGGGGGCGCTCCGCAGAGGGCGACCTCGGTTTCGAGTATTCCCTCGGGGCTAACCCCTTCGACACCTTGGGCTGGGTCGAGGTCGACGGTCCCGCCTACGAAGAGCCCGAGGATGGCTTCCTGTTAGATGAAACTGAGGAAGGAAGTGGAGACTTACCTGGGGCTTGCTTCTGCGAGGCAACCGGCTTCGCGGGAGCCGAGGGGTCCGATGTCGAGGCCGAGGTCGAGGCCGGGGCCGAAGCCGAGGCCGAGCTCGAGGCCTTCCCCGTCGGGGTATCGACGGCAAAGAGATCAGCCATGCGGGCCTTGCGACGAGTAAGGGCCCGTTTCTGGAAGGTGGCACACTTAGGGCACGATGCTGTCGGGTGATGGGGCCCCAAACACCGTATACAGCACCTGTGAGGGTCAGTGATGGACAAAAGCCTATCACACCTACCACACTTCTTAAAACCCGTTACGGGCCGGGACATGGGCCCAAAACAAGGCCGGGAACAAGCGAGGTTCCTCGGCCACGGCTACCGGGAGCCCCCGGAGCGAAAAGGAAAAACAAAAATTTTTTTTTTTTGAGAAATAAAGAAAACAAAGAAAGAAGATAAACGTAGCGCAGCGACTGCGTCGAAAATCCGAACACAGCCGCGGCGACAGAAGGCAATAGTAGCACAAATTTATCCACAGGGCTTCTGGCTCCGCGGATGAAAATGAACTGAGGACCACGAGGTGGGGATGCGCCCTCTAGTGGCGAGAAGGCTAGCACATGCGTGGTGCAGTGTGCAAACTTGAAACTTCTAGCAAGTTTGCTTGAAAAGCTGTCCGCGCTGGGGCTCCATAGATGATGTCACCCATGTGTGAGAATATCATGCCTGCTTGTCCTGGGATAAAGGCCAAATAGACCATCCAGTCTGCCCATCCACAGCATCCACTATCTCATACTCTCTCTAAGAGATCCGACGTACCTATCCCATGCTTTCTTAAATTCAGACACAGTCTTTGTTTCCACCACCTCTACTGGGAGACTATTCCATGTATCTACCACCCTTTCTTTAAAAAAGTATTTCTTTAGATTACTCCTGAGCCTATCGCCACTTAACTTCATCCTAGGCCCTCTCATTCTGCAAGTCCAAATGACAAAATAACTAAAACATCGCTTCACCTGAATGGTCATGACTACCCAATTTTAAAATCTATAAAAATACTGGGAGTCACTTTGGACTCCCATTTAACTTTGGTAGAATACACAAATTTGGTGGTGAAAAAGTGCTTTTTTACATTATGGAAATTAAAGACCATCAAAAATTATTTTAATTTTTTATCCTTTAGACTGTTGGTGCAGGCATTTGTATTATCCATTTGGACTATTGTAATATTGTCTACTTGGGCGCACCAAAGAAAGTTGTGAGAAAACTAAGAATAGTGCAGAATATGGCTGTTCGCCTGATATTTGGACTGAAGAAAAGCGATCATATCAGTCCTTACTACCAGTGGAGGCATGAGTAATGTTTAAATTTTCATGCCTCTGTTTTAAGTTAGTTTGGGGATTGGCACCTACATACCTGCTATCTCATTTTGTGCTATATAACCCTATGAGGATAACCAGGAATTGTAACCTATTTGCTTACCCGAAGATTTTAGGCTGCAAACTTAGGTCTTATTTAGATAGGATGCTTGCTTTTCAAACAAGCAAACAACAGTCCTAGTTGGGTAATTATATCAGCAGAGCCATGCTGTCCTATGGCGCTTTTAGAAAAGAAATTAAGACAGTATTATTTGACAAATTTATCTCTTAATCTGTGCTTTTATCTTAACAGCATTAATTTTACTCCATTAATTTTACATTTTTAATGTCTTTTTAATATAACAGGCTGTATTCCTTTTCTTATTATTTTGTATTTCACTGATTGTCCAGTTTTTCTCTTTTTGTGGAAACCGCCTAGAATTCTTTTGATTAAGGCAGTATAGAAAAATAAAGTTATATTATGTTATATCCTTTCAAATGAAAGAGATTCACTTCATGCACATTTATGCCACATAGGTATTTAATCATCTGTGAGTGACATTTTTTGAAATTTTTGATTTAAACATCTGTATCATATCTCCCCTCTCTTGCCTTTTTTGTAAAATATACATATTGAGATCTTTAAATCTGTCCCCATATGCCTTGTGATGTAGACCTCCGCCCATTTTAGTAGCTTTCCTCTGGACCGACTCCATCTTGTTTATATCTTTTTGAAGGTGTACAGTATTCTAAATGAAGTCTCACCAAAGTCTTATACAGGGGCATCAATACCTCCTTTTTCCTACTGGCCATACTGGTGGTTGAAAAAGAGAGCAATGTGATTCTGTCTTGTTAAAGTGTAGCAAAAGGAAATAAAATTGGTTGTTTTATTTACTTTTTATGCTTTTTTCCTGTTAAATGCATGCCATTTAACAAAAATTCTTTTGATGTAACTCATTTAGGGATGTTGTGCAAGACTTTCTTCATGAAATTTATTTCTTGCCTGACCATCCTGAACTGAAAAATATTCAAATAGTCCTCCAGGAATATCGGAAGGTCTGTATTTTGGAGCACAATAAGAATGTAATATGCAATAGTATTTAATAGGCTTCATAATGGAGGACATGTTAATTTAGTGCCAAGAATAGACATTGATCTTCTAAAATCAATCTTATTCCAGGGTGCTCAGAGCAAGCAAGTATCTTCAGCAAAATTTAATGTACTGGAGAAATCAAGCACTTTTTTCACACTATGAATTCTCAGCTGTTAACATCTATTGCTAGTGATCATTACTCCTATAAACACAATACGAAAGTGTTTTGATATAATTAGGACATTTTTTTCTTTAAATTCAACATTTTATTTTCTTAGGGGCCCTTTTATTAAAGGTTAGTGTGTGATAAATGCTAAGAAGCCCATTTTATACCTGTGGGCTTCTTAGCATTTAGTGCATGTGGCACTTTAGTAAAAGGGCCCCTTAATTTTTCAAGATCATGTTGCTGCAGAATTCATTTCTATAATACTTGAATTACTATGAACTTATGTAAAGGGTTTTTTTTTTTTTTTTTTTTAGTTGTGGTGGATAGTGGGTGGGTGTGTTTTCAGAAGGGATCTTCTTGACAATTTGTGGGGCAGGCTTTTCAGCATGGAGACTGAGGGGGTATATGAAATTAACTAGTAGTGATTGAAAACAAATTTAGAAATTACTTTTTCTGTTAATACCTAATTAAACTATGAAATCTGCTTCCAGAGAATGTGATCAGTGCTGAGATTATGAAAGGTTTGGATAAGTTCTAGAGCAGGAATTCTCAAACCTATCCTGAGGATTCTATGTTCAGACTCAGGTTTTCAGCTTATCCACAATGAATATGATTGAAATAGATCTAATGCATTGCCTTCATTGTATGAAGAAATGTATTGTGCATATGGATTTATTCTGAAAACATAACTGGCTGTGAAGGTTCCTAGGACAGGTTTCGGAGCCCCTGTTCTAGGGGCCAGATCCATTGATTATTTAACTGGTTAGCTTTAGGTGTCTCTACCTCTTGCTACATGAATTGAGCCTTTTTGCAATCTAACAGGTACTTCTGAGTAACTCAGATTGGCCACTGTTGGAGACAGAATATTGAGCTTAACGGACCATTGGTCTGAGCTAGGTTGGTACTGCTTATGCTCTTATGTGTAGATGGAACATTTTTGTGTCAATAAAAACTGTTCTGGGTGCAAATTTTCAGAAGTTCGATTTGTGTTGTACAGGAGACCTCAAAAAGCACTGACCTGCAGACAGCACTGCAGCTCTCCATGAAAGCCATTCAACATGAGAATGTCGATGTTCGTATTCATGCTCTTACTAGCTTGAAGGAAACTTTATACAAAGATCAGGTATTGTCCTTTAGTAGCCATGTGAACTAGTTAAAAAAATCATGAAAAAAACAAGTTTTCAATTTTTTGCGAAAGATCATACTGTATAAGATGTGGTTACACAGATATGTAAGGGTCTTGAATTCCATGCTTCCACTATTCAAAATAGTAAGATATTTATGTTTATTCTTTACACCATTCGAAGGTGGAAAAGCTATACAACACAATTTAAAATTCATCCACATTTCCATTGGGAGCCAATATAAGTCCACAAATAATGGCGTAACATGATTAGCTCTAGATTTATAATATCAGTCTCGCTGCTGTTTTCTGTATCAGCCGAAGCCTTCTCATCAATTTAGTAGAAATTCCAGAGTAGAGAAAATTACAATACAGTAGTCTTAATAAAGTGAGGACAATTGTCTGAACATAGAAACATGATGGCAGATAAAGGCCAAATGGCCCATCTAGTCTGCCCATCCGCATTATCTCTTTCTCTGTCCGAGAGATCCCATGTGCCTATCCCATGCCCTTTTGAATTCAGACACAGTCTCTGTCTCCACCACCTCTTCTGGGAGACTGTTCCATGAATCTACCACCCTTTCTGTAAAAAAGTATTTCCTTAGATTACTCCGGAGCCTATCACTTCTTAACTTCATCCTATGCCCTCTCATTGCAGAGTTTTCTTTCAAATGAAAGACTCGACTCATGCACATTTATATTATGTAGGTATTTAAACGTCTCTATCATATCTCCCCTCTCCCATCTTTCCACCAAAGTATACAGATTGCAATCTTTTAAGTCTGTCCCCATACGCCTTACTTATTTTTATCTCTATTTTTATTTACTTTAATTATTATTTTAATTCTATCTTTAACTTATTCATTACTTGTTGGAATATTCATTTCTATCTCTATCTCTACCTCTGTCTTTATATTTTTATCTTTACTTTTCTTAAATTGTTTCTTCAGGTACTTTAGTTAGATTGTGAGCCTTTGGGACAGTTAGGGAATTTCCAAGTACCTATCTTATTTATTTTTATTTATTGTATCTTTTAATGCATCATTTTTGTAAACCGCTTAGAAACCTCACGGTTATTAGCGGTATATAAGAACTAAATTAAATTAAATTATCATGAAGACCACACACCTTTTTAGTAACCTTCCTCTGGACCGACTCCATCCTTTTTATATCTTTTTGAAGGTGTGGCCTCCAGAATTGTACACAATATTCTAAATGAGGTCTTACCAGTTTTATACAGGGGCATCAATACCTCCTTTTTCCTACTAGCCATACCTCTCCCTAGCATCCTTCTAGCTTTCGCCGTCACCTTTTCAACCCATTTGGCCTCCTTAAGATCATCACATCCAAGTCCCACTCTTCTGTCCTGCACATAAGTTCTTCACCCCCTAAACTGTACCGCTCCCTCGATTTTTTGCATTCCAGATGCATGACCTTGCATTTCTTAGCATTAAATTTTAGCTTCCAAATTTCAGACCATTCTTCAAGCTTCACCATGTCTTTCTTCATGGTATTCACACCATCCTGGGTGTCTACTCTATTGCAGATTTTGGTATCATCCACAAAGAGGCAAATCTTACCCGACAACCCTTCAGCAATATTGTTTACAAAAATGTTAAAAAGAACAGGCCCAAGAACAGAACCTTGAGGCACATCACTGTTAACATACCTTTCCTCAGAGAGATCTCCATTGATCACTACCCTCTATCGCCTTCCATTCAACCGGTTCTTGACCCAGCCTGTCACTTTGGGACCCATCCCGAGGGTACTCAGTTTATTTATTAGACGTCTATGTGGAACACTGTCAAAAGCTTTGCTAAAATCTAAATGCACCACATCTAGCACACATCCTCTATCCAATTCTCTGTTCACCCAGTCGGAGAAATTGATCAGATTTGTCTGACAAGACCTACCTCTAGTGAATCCATGTTGTCTCTGGTCCTGTGATCCACAGGATTCCAGAAACTTGACCATTCTCTGAAATGATGTTGAAAACTTGACCATTCTCTGACCATTGAAATGATGTTGAGAAAAATAAGAGCAAATTTGATACAATTGTCTCAGTTTGAAAAAAGACGAGCTACAGCATTTACCTGTTTTTCCAAAATGCCCAGTATTCATATTAGTCATTTTGCTGAATATTAAAATATTATATTTGGTACATCTCTAGCTGTAACACTTGTGAAATAATTTGGTGGCAGGGTGCTAGTACTGTCCTTTGATTAATGTTAAGCACAGCTGCATTGCATGGATCAGAGTGTTGCGTTTGGAAAGGCAGTAAAGGCAACCAGTGAGAACAGCAAAATCTGATCTGGATAATATGCAGATATGATTTCTTTCAGCACAAACACAATCTTTATACTAGTTTATGTTCAGTAGATCTTGTTCCTGCACAAATCATGCTGTAAATGGGGTTCTGTGGATATTAGTGATGAGATTTCTTTGACCCTGTTAATAGAAGCTGTTGAGACTAGTTTATGCTATTTTTTTCCTTTAATTTTAGGCAGAACTGGTGAAATATGCTACAGACAGTGAGACTGTGGAACCTGTTATCTCACAGCTGGTAACGGTGCTTTTAATAGGTTGTCAGGATGCTAATTCTCGTGCTCGCCTCCTCTGTGGGGAATGTTTAGGGGAACTTGGTGCCATCGATCCAGGGAGACTTGATTTCTCAACAAGTGATACCCAAGGAAAAGGATCTACTTTTGTGGTAAGTAATTTTTAAGTGGAAGTTTGCTTAACAATTTCATGTCTTGATCAAAACTAACAATCCAATTATATGCAGAGAAGGCAGAATAGTCCCATACTTTCCTAAAGAGAAAAAAAGTTATTTAAAATAAAAAATATTCCAAAGACTGTGTATGAAATAGGTTTAAATCAGTCCTGCAGATTTTGTGAAAATCCTTCCATTTGCTGCCGGCTATGCTCTGTAGCTTGGATAAGAACAGTTAAGGAATTAACAGGCATACAGATTTTAATGTGGTGGTATAAAAAAAGGCTTAATTGATATGGGAGGGGGGAGGGTTAAATTTTCTTGTTGAAAGATTGCTGGTTTTTAAGTGATGCTGTATCTTACATGTTTGTTATTTATTGTACACTTGTAAATTATAATTGAATAAAGAACTTAAAAAAAAAAGGCTTAATTGGCGCTGATAATTGGCACTTAATTGAAGTGTGCTGATAATTGGTGTTAGTTGGACTTAATTGAAAGGTGCACAACTCGCAAAGTGTGATTCTTTTTTTCCAAATCTTTATTCATTTTTACATCTCACAACAAGTGTACAATAATATAACAATTGATTCATATAGATCACTTGAAAATCTTTTCTATTATCATCATAAATACATAGATTTAAGTCCCTCCCCCACCCTACCCTTCCACCAATAATATAATTCAAGTATGTTATACATATATTATATTCAAAGATACTGAAAAACCAATAATATAACTATACATCCCCCCCTTTTCCATTCTTATAACATACTTTTTGTGCAAAAACGGTGTCTAATCATTACAAAATGTTGTCAATGGCCCCCAAATCTTTTTAAAATTATTATAGTTCCCTTTTTGTATGGCAGTTATTCTTTCCATTTTATATATATATGGCACAGTGAGTTCCACCAAAAGGTATAATTGTTTGGTGTAATCTTTCCAATTGCTGGTGATATGTTGAATGGCAACTCCTGTCATTATTAATAAAAGTTTGTTATTATCTGATGAAATTTGACTTTTTATTCTACAAAGTGTGATTCTATAAAAAGTAGGCGCTTAGTCCAAACTGCATAGTTAAAAGTGGGCATGTTTAGGGGTGGATCATGGATCATGTTTTTCAAGTTAGGCACCTGCTTAGAAGAGCTGCTGCATGTCCAGAAAGTTGGTTTGGACCGTCCAAGCACCGACTTAGGCTGGTGTTTGGACGTTTTAAACTTTTGGTTATGAGCCCCATACTGTATATGCTCTTTGCCCATGTAAACGACCTTGAAGATTGCCCTATGAATTTACACACTGCTGCCTTTGAGTTTTCTTCTGTATTTTTATTTCTGTGATTATGAAGAGCAATAAAAAATTATTTAAAATATATTGCATGGGCTGAAGTCCTGGTCATGTGCTTAGGAATAAGTAATTTGGTTGTGTCTTATTCACTTGCTCCATAGTTCTTGAGCATAAGGCTGAAATTTTTGGAGCAATGTTAACTTGGGTTGTAGGAAGGATGGTGTAATTCTTAATTCTTTAGGGAAGGTGGGTGAGGGGTTTATATATATACAATTGTTATTATCTTGATGGATTTATCAAGTGTTGTTTTTGAGCCTATGTATTACTTTTTATTGTACACTTGTTGAATGATTAAAAAGGAATAAAGAATTTAAAAAAAAATAAAAATTCTTTAGCCCTAGTATTAATCCTTTATGTTCATGACAGCTGACAGATATGTCACACTATCTCAAGACTGCAGTTACAACTGCTTGCTGTTCAAGTTTCCTTGCACAGCTCTCTTTTGTGAAATCATGTACACAGCAACTGAAACTAGGTTATCCACCTGTGAAACGAAATATTCTTTGAAAACATATTTTAGAATTTTCTATTGCATATCAGGAAGTGAAAATGTGGAACCGGTTTCCTCTCCAGATAAGGCAAATCAGTTCGTATTTCTCTTTCAGGAAAGTTTTAAAAACATATTTATTGTTTGACATAAAATAGTGCCATAACCTTTGGAAGTTTCAAAGAAAATTTGATATACTTTTGATTCTTTTTATTTCTATTCTTCTGTAGAAATTTGTTATGGACTGTAGTTCTCCTCTAATTGAAGAACCTCTTATGTTGTAATCCACATTGACTCTAACTGGAATAATGTGGAATAGAAGTTACTGTATAGTATAGTACAGTATAGATATGAGCATATTGCTTTTTTCATACCATAATGAGAATTTATTTTCTCTAGAGTGGAGTGGAGGATCCAAATTTTGCACACGAGTTATTAATGGAATTAACAAGAGCATTCCTTGCTTATGCTGATAATGTCCGAGCTCAAGATTCTGCATCCTACGCTGTGCAGGTAAGAGAGCATCACATGCCTAATTTGTCTCCATAGCAAAATATCGCCCTCCAATAAAATTAATGGGTAGCTAGATCTACTTGTTTTAAACCAGGATCTATTTTATTAATCCTGGCACTGCTATTAGTTCTTAAAGTACAACATTTATTTCACCTGGATTCAGATGCACTTTCCTGTTAGTAGTGATGTTACTGTTGACTTAGGTATGAGTCGTTATTAATAATAATTAATAATTTATTTTTATATACCACCTAACCAGCAGTTCATAGTGGTTTACACAATAGGTACTCAGCATACAATATAATTATAACGTCATACATAATAAAATTCTAAGTAACCTAATACAAGCATTAAAACTAATGAATAAAAAACACAATATAAATTAAAATAAGTATAGATAAAAAGATTAAGGGCTCCTTTTATCAAGGTGCGATATGGTGGTTCGCGTCGGACATTTCATCACGCACTAACCCCTGCGGCAAGCCAAAATACTAACGCCTCATCAATGGAGGCATTAGCGACTAGCATGGCAGGCAGTTTAACGCGCCTTGATAAAAGGACCCCTAAAAATACATTATAACTACATGATAATATAAAAATTAGCAATGTATACTATATTGTTTAAATAAGTGGGTTTTTGAGATCTCTTCGAAACTGATAGTAAGTAAGAAATGGAAAAACGAGAAGATTCAAACATGAATTCATTAATCCTGCTTGGAATGCTAAGGTCCTAGCCAAGAACTTTTTGTAACGACATGCATTTGCTGAAGGAAAATAAAACCAACCAGATCTACAGTGGATCCTCGGTATCTGAATTCAAGAAAGCATTGGACAAGCATATAAGATCTCTTAGGAGAAGGAAGAGATAATGGATGATATGGATGGGCCTTTTTCCTGTTCAAAGAGATGCGAGTCTTGACAAAAGTGGGTTCTTTCCCCAAACCTGCAAGTATTGCAGAAGGCATCATCTGCATTATGTCACTGGACGGTGCTCAGCCCTTCAGTTTTTCCTTCTGCGAGCAATTTGAGAAGGTGTCTTTCTGATCTGCTCTGAATGTATTTTATTACTTTTCTGTTTTTATCGAAATCATGTGGCTTTCAGTGCTCGAGAGGACCCTAATAGCCCTGGGACAGCTTTGCCTGGGAGACGACACAGCTGCAGACTTCTGCTCAGCGAATCTAACAGGGCAACCCTTTTGGGCAACCTGTTTATCTGGCCTGTATTTTCATTTCTAGAGCTTGTGGACTGTTCCCCTGGAAGCTAGGCACATCCCTGATTTATCAGGCACTTGAAGGCAGGCTGTTTGGCCCTGTGACAGTCCGGGATAGGCTTTAGTGGATGCCAGCTGTGTTTCACTTCCCCCTTTTGAATTCTTGGGAGTCTGTGGTCTCAGTCCGAATTCTTCAGTCTGACTGGCAGCCCGAAGATCCACGGCTTTGTGGACACTTTAGAGGCAGTGGCCTTCTCCGGATTCCAGCTGCAAAAGCACTAGTACAGCAACAGTGCAGCACTGTGAGTACCGTCTATAATAGTCTATAGGAAAATTAAGTGGGGGGGTTCAAGCTTTGGTGGCTCCTGGGGCTAGCTATAGGGTCCCCCACTTCCCAAAACCCCTTTTTAGAATCTTTTTGAACTCAGATGAAGCTCCTCCAGGCTGTTATTTGGTGCCAAAATGCTGCACTGCGGCCATCTTGAATTTCCCAATTTTAAAATAAAAGCCTCTATCTAGTTAAAATAGAGTGTAATGCACTTCTCAGACCTCTCTACCCCTGTATCATGCCAGGATTGAACTGGTTGGTTGACTGAGGAGCATCCGTGCACCACGTGCCATGGAGCACGTGAGGGTGGGCCAGGAGCCATGGGCTTGGCCTCTTCTGCTACCTCTGGCTGGGGAATTGCAGATGGCTCATTTTCAGGGAAGAAATCCCTTCCGAAGCCCTTGGATGGTGAATTGGCAAAATGCAGATGTGTTTGTCTAAGGGGTCCTTGGGGCTTCCTGCTCAGGGCTTTACCCCAGATTTTGTGAGTCTAGTTAGTGTTATCAGTTAATAAGTCTGGTTAAGTATCATTCTAATGTTTTCCTCTTCACATTCTTTAACCTTCTGTTGTAAACTTTTTTTTTGCAGGAGCTTCTTTCCATTTATGAGTGCAGAGAGAGTAAGAATGACTGTCCAGGTCGCAGGTTATGGCGCAGATTTCCTGAGCACGTGCAGGAAATTTTGGAACCTCATTTAAATACCAGGTGAGGTATTTCTCCTGGAACAGTTATCTTAGCATTAAAAATTAAATATGATTAAAAATGTATATTTTTAGCTAGTGATGCTGAGGAAAGAGGTTGAGAGAAGGTGTTTCCAATACAGTAGAATCTCAATTAACCGGCATTCTCAGCCAATCTGCAAAAACATCACTGGTGGGGAAAAAAAGTCCCCCGAAAGCACCAGTGGCAACGGAACCCCCCTCCCTCCCTCAAGCTCCAAAGCAGTAAAAGTGGTGACAGTCCTAAGCCACTAACCCCATCTCTCTCTCGACCCAAAGCACCAGTACAGCAGCTGTCCCGAACTGCATGCGTCCCCTTCCTCCCTCCCTTAAGCCCCGAAGCAGGCAACAGTCCTGAGCCATGAACCCCCTTGCTCCCTCCCTCTCTTCCTTACTTGAAGCAGCAGTCGGTCTTCAGGAGGCAGTGCTCAAAACAGGATGCTGGCAGCCAGCCCTGGCAGGGCAAACAGCCTTTTTTGAGTGCTGCTTCCTGCTTGACTGGCTGACACTTTGGGTAAGAGAGCGAGGGGGTTCATGGCTCAGGACCGCAGCCTACTTTGGGGCTTGAGGGAGGGGGAGGGGTTGCGGCTCAGGATCACTGCTGCTTTGGTACTTCGGGGCAGGAGGGAGGGAGGAAATTGAAATCTGGCAGACATTTCTTGTAGAGTACTGTATTATACAGTAACTCTAAGGCAACCAGAAAAACAGTTATCTGGCATCCACCAATCCCCATGGGTACCGGATAACTGAGATTCTACTGTATTACTTTACATTGCTTGCTCAGAGTGTCAAGAGTGTCTGTGTAATTCTTTAGTAGAAGATGAATATCATGATGCCATTGGACAAATAGGGAAGGCCTGATATTAAAAAAAGACATATGTGGCAGGGACTGCAAATTGCATAGGTCTTTTCTTAATGCCCCGTCTTCTGTAGGAATAGCTAGCATTTGGCTCGTATAAATTGTTGTATGCCAAACTTACCCATTTTAAATTTGAGGTGGGCAAAAACATATACAAATAATATGTAGCTATATTCAGCTGCTATCCATGTAACTTATCTTTATAAATGCCACTGAGCTAATAGATATAGAGTTCTACTTGTATATTCAGCAGTGGTATTCATATAAGTGCTGTTATGTATGGGGCAATATTCAGTTGGTGGCAGTCAGTATTTTTTTTAACACCCAAGTATTCAATGCTGGCTCATGTCTAGGTACTTGTACTGAATATCTGTGTCTGGGGCAACCACCAGGAGTTGTCTGAGCATTGCAAATATTCAGCCTTTTTGCTGTCTTAATTTAAGGAATATCAGTGACCAATGGGTAACTCCTGGCTTTGGTCCAACACTGCTCTTGGACCACCCCAATACTAACTAATGTGCTACTCCCAGTCTGGTCAGCCGCTCCAGTTCAGTTAAACCATGCTGGATAACAACTCCTATATATATATATATATTTTTACACAGATAGTGCCATGCAGAATATTTATCTCCCAGTATCCAGAAAGTCTGCCCCATAGCAATTTGTCTTTAGATCCTCTTCCCCAGACTAGTGCTAGGATATTCAGATATAAAACTATCTCTGCTCGTAAAATTCATAACTCATGGTTTTCCACAGAGCTTCTACTTCTAAAAAAACAACTAAGATCTCTTGAACGTAGATGGAGGAAGGATAAAACTCATACAAATTTAGTTACATATAAGGAATACTCGGAACTTTACAAAAAAAAAATAAATCAAGCTAAACTGAAATACTATTCAGAGAAAATATTTAAGGCTAAAAACCCTTCTATTCTCTATACCATCCTTAATAATATAACTCCAGGCAAAAATAAACAACTTGACTCAAAAACTATAATTCCTTCAGCCCAAGAAATTGCTGATTATTTTATTGATAAAATTAACAACATTAAGAAATCATTTAAAACATTACTCCTTCCAACTGATTTAGATCAAATTCATCAAGATTTATTATCCTCAAAATGTTCAAAATTTAAAATACCAAGCCTAAAGGAGATTGAACTTGTTCTAAAAACTCTGAATATCAAGGGTTCCAAAGCTGATCAAATACCACCACTAATTCTTAAACAATATTTTGACATCTTTGGACCTAAGATTCACATATTAATTACAGAAAGTTTAAACCAACACACAGTGCCATTAGAATGGAAAAAAATCATATATCCGAGCAATTATGAAAGTTAAAAATACTAGTCAAACTGATCTAACTAATTTCAGACCTATTTCAAATATTCCATTTCTGGCAAAGTTAACTGAAAAAATTGTTTTCAACCAAATTTCAGAGTTTGTAGAACAAACCAATGTGTTACATCCAAATCAAACAGGTTTTAGACAGCACCACAGTACTGAACACTCTCTTATCGGTATGACAACTTCTATTCAATACTTTTTAGATCATCATCAATCGGTGCTGTTAACCTCGCTTGATCTTTCAGCAGCGTTTGATACGATTGATCACCAACTACTCCTTAATAGACTTCATTCTATAGGGATTACAGATGAAGTTCTTGCTTGGTTTACATCTTACTTTAAGGAGCGCACATCCACAGTTATTTTCAACGAATCTTCATCCTTGCCCTCACATATTACACATGGGGTTCCACAGGGATCTATTCTTTCACCTTTGCTTTTTAATATTTTTTTGGCTCCACTGTTGACACTATGCCAATCTATTGGATTTCATGTTTTTGCCTATGCCGATGATATACAATTATTGCATCCATTAGTTAATAACAATATAAATGAAATTTTGGATATAAATGCGAAACTAGATCAAGTGCATCATTGGCTGGACAAAAACAGACTAGCTCTTAATATTAAAAAAACTAATGTCATGCTTTTTCCCTGGAAAGATAGTTTTTCTCTTATTACTCCTATTTCAATTTTAAATGTTCCCCTTCAATTAGTTAAAAATATAAAAATTTTAGGAGTAATCTTTGATAATAAACTTAACTACCATGACCATATCAGTAGTATTGTGAAAACTACCTTTTACAGATTGCGGAAAATTCGTTCTATTTCTAAATTTCTCTGTCCTAAAGCACTTAATATACTTATTCATTCTTTGGTGATATCTAAAATCGATTATTGTAATTCCCTATTTAAAGGAATTGCCTTACAAGAAATAAAACGACTACAAATTATTCAGAATGCATCAATTAAATTAATAACAAAATCCAAAAAGTTTGATCATGTAACACCACTCCTTAAAAAGGCTCATTGGCTTCCTGTTATATATAGAATTACTCATAAATTATGTACAGTTATTTTTAAAACCTTATATAATAAGACCCCAGCATTTTTATTTAGATTACTTATCCCTTATTCTGCAAAGAGAACCTTACGATCAAGCGAACAAAATCTTTTATCTATTCCCTCCCTAAAAATCATTAATACAAGGAGACAATTTATCTTCTCCTGCACAGCACCGCAGACATGGAACGCCCTCCCTATGTTTTTACGGGAGGAGAAAGAGTTTGTAAAATTTAAAAACGAGTTAAAAACTTTCCTTTTTAGAGATGCATTTGCAGATTAATTTTTTAACTAATTGCTTCGCTTATTTTATTCCCTCTTAATGTCTTATTACCCTTTTGTATTTTCCTTTGATGTCTCCTCTTTTCTTTATAAATTGTATTTCATCCCTCCTTACCTTGTGTTTAACATTGTAAATTTTTAGTACAATAAGTTTATTTATTAATTGTATGGACTGTTTTGTTACCCAACACATGTAACTTTTTAAATGTACACCGCTTAGAAACTTGGTTTAAGCGGTTAATCAAGCCATTTAATAAACTTGAAACTTGAAACTTGTTTTATAGTACAGTAGGCACATCATTCTTGAACCTGTGGTATGTGTATTTCTGATAACAAGATCTGGTGTAGAAAACTTCATTTACATTTTTCTGCTCCGCCTCCCCTCACTCTGGGCTGTCCTGTAATTCCTCAGTTTTATTCTCTATATGTGAGATGGTAGGAGCCTGTTCTGCTCGTATTTATTTTTCCTTTAAATTTGGATTTTTATCCATTCGTGAGGCTTTTCAGTGCTTTAGAGGATCCCAGTTCCAGGACATCTCTGGCTGAGAGAAAACAGACTCTGAGGGCAGTAGTATGGAGCCAAGAGGCAGCCTGTTATGCAGGGCACCTGCTTGGTAAGCCAGCACTACCAGTTCGGGAGCTCAGGGATCATTCCCTTGGGAGCAAGGCTCGCTTCAGGTTTTGTCCACAGAAAGCTTGAGGACAGGCTGAGTGGCCCCAAGGCAGTTTTTCACCAGAATCGGGTGCTGACTTCAATTCCTCCCCCCAAGTTCACACATGGGTTCCAGTGGGGTTTGAGGTCTCTGAAGTAGAACTTCTGTGGCTGCAGTTTCAACCTTAGCAGCTTCCATCACCTCCATGGCACAGTGTGTACCGGCTGTGACAGCCTAAGAGAGAAATTGGGGGTGGGGGTGTCTCTAAAAGTAGTTTTTAAAGGTTTCTGGGGCTAGGTACAGGGTTTTCCACCTCTAAAATCCTATTCCTCAAATTTTTTTGACTCCTTATTTAGCTCTCATGATCCGTTTTTGATGCTAAAATCACAGCGGCCATTTGGATATCCAAGTATTAAAGTCAAAACCTCTATCTGCCTCAAAACAGCTTAATTTGGCTCAAAATTGCCTTAGATAAACTCCTCAGGCTGGGATACTCAGGATTCATGCTAGATTTGTGCTGGATGGCTGCATGGACATGAAGAGGGTGGGAACCACTGGCCTAGATGACTCGGGTTCCAGGTCAAAGATCTTGGCTGGAGCTGGTAAATGGTGAAAGGTTGTCCCCGGTGAAGCGCAGCTGCGCTTCTGCTGTTAAAACCCAGAGTGGAACACAAGAGCACCTGCAAGGGCCCTCTGGGTGTCCTGGTCTGACTTTTGCTTCAGAATTTATAAGTTTGATGTACAAAGAGTACTTAAATTACAGTGGCTGCATTGACTCCTCAGGGGTCATGGCAGTGGTAGTGCCAGGGGTCCCCCCCCTCTAAGAGCACACTTTCCCCACAGCAGAGCCATGCACAAGATATGGGGTTACTGTCAGAAGAGGATTGGGAGGAAGTGGATTCTGTAGCTATGCCTTTATTCCCAGTCTGGGTCCTCAGTACCAGGAGATTCTGCATCGCATCTGGGAGGACCAGCTCTCGACCAGGTGGCAATCCTGGATCTCTGAGAGGACCCAACTGCGTGCAAGCTGTGCTCATAATGCTTTTGAAGATTATTACTGAGTCTCTCCAAGAATTAAAGATAGAACTTCCACAGACCTCTACTGCCCAGTGCTCTACTGCCCAATGCTCAGACCATATGCTTTCCCTCCCATCTGGACAATATTAAGGTGCTGCTGACTGATTATAACTTTTGGTGGAATTCTGTATGCCATATATATAAAATGGAACGTACAATAGCAACACAAAAAGGATATTTTGGTAAATTTCAGAAAATTTGGAGACCATTAACAGTAATGAATGATAACATTTTCCCAAAGTAAGATATTTGATAGAAGGGAAAAGGGTGGGTATTATTTTTATTTATCTCATAATGCATATGAATATATCAATAGTCTTAATATATTTGTATGAAATTCTGTTACGGGAAGGGATGGGGATGGGAGGGTTTTTATTTAATAATAATTGTTTTGATATTAGGTGTATTACATAATATTCAAGATATTATAGAATATAAATATGTAATGAAATGTTATATTTAATGTGTTATATGAGAGTTAATCAAGTGTGTATTTATAAGTTCATATGATTTTATCTAATATGTTTTAATTTGTTGTAATATGCAAAAATGAATAAAGAATTAAAAAAAAAAAAAAGGTGCTGCTGACTGACCATTGGGAGGTTCAGAAGGAGCCCCTTAAGGTGGCTGAAGCTATGATGAAATTTTATGCGATGGACGCTGATTTTTCATCAGCTATTTATTCCGCCTAAGGTGGATTCCTTGGTGTTCCTATGAGCATCAGGAGCAGCGCAGAGCATTCAGCGTGGCTCCCTGCGCTACTAGCCACTATTGTTGTTTAGTAAAAGGGGGGGGGGGGAAATTAAGACCATTCTATTGAAAATGCAAAATATATCCACTGTGTTCACAAGTTTACTAAAAATATTTTAGTGAAAATGTCTAAAAATAAATATTATCTTATTTTTAGAGTTCAAAACACAGTTAATCTATTAACTTGACATTTCACATTCCAGATACAAGAGTTCACAGAAAACCATCAACTGGTCTGCAATGAAGAAACCAATTTATCTAAGCAAATTAGGTAGTAACTTTGCAGAGTGGTCAGCAACATGGGCTGGTTATCTTATAACAAAGGTAAGAGACGTGAGCAGAGACGTTCATTCTGTAATGACAAATAAGCAGTTGCTTAGTAAGAGCTTCAGTTCTGCAGAATTCACCTGTAAAGAATGGATTAACTGTGGCAAATGTATGGAAAAATAGTTTATTTGACAGAAGCAGAGTATGTGCATTTACTGTGGTTTTTCATCCTGTGATATCATTAACCTGGTCAAAAGTATTTCTGTTACTTTGTCTAAGTGGTAAAAAAAATCTTAAGAGTTGCAATTCTTTATTGATTAGGTTATTCCAATTCTAATTAGACTTTAAAGAATCCTTTCAGGAGAAACTTTGCTGTTGTAATAATTCTAAACTGAATGATGAACATGTGGGATATACTCCTCCTCCTTGTTTTATTTTTGTGATTTTATTTTACTTTTAAAGTTTTTTTGTGGGGAAAGATGACCTCAAGTGCTCGCGGCTGTTTGACTTTAGAACTCAACTTGTCATAACAGGCTCCTGCGAGCTATCATTAGTCTCCTTTTTCCCCCTACTCTGTCAGTATTTTATTTATTTTAAAATTCTAACTCTTTGAAACTTTTAATTTTTTTGATTTCTTAAAGTTTCACTTATATTGATACTCATAATGATAGTAAACCCATTCGTTCCAATCACCATGTAGCTTTGCTTGTACTTAGCTTTATTCCAAAGGTGCTGTTAGTACTTTCAATTCCCTGCTTCATCTATCAGCTGGTTTTGTTAAGGTGGTACTGTTAAGGTGGGGGGAAAAAAGGAGACTAGTGATAGCTCGCAGGAGGCTGTTACAATAAGACGAGTTCTAAAGTCAAACAGCCGCGAGCACTTGAGGACATCTTTCCCCACAAAAAACTTTAAAAGTAAAATAAGATCACAAAAATAAAACAAGGAGGAAAAGTACATCCCCCATGTTCATCATTCTGTAAAGAGTGATTTGTCATTGACATAATATTTGAAGGATAAGACGGTAATAATTCTAAACACAGCTAACTAGGGGATCTTCATTCACTTCTGACCTACCAGAGGCAAAGTTGAGTGAAAGCTATTCTTGTCTGAATATAGTTCTTACTGGGGAGCATAGTAAGTAAAATTTTTCTCCTGTTTTGGGGTAACTTAATAAAAAGCTTGGTTATGTAGAACAGAATGTTTTGTACACGAATAGTAGTGCCCAGAACCATAACACCTATTATATGATAAGCATAGGTGTTTCTAGGGGAAGGATGGGGCAGGATTGGCACTTAAATGTGAATTCTTTCCAACACATATATGCACAAAGTAATGTGAATGTGTATAAGGCTGCTTTTTTTTTTTTTAAGGCAGAAGGCGCAATCATTGCTTTTATAAAATGGCTCAACCTAGGTATCTGTGTACCTTCCTGCCTATTATGAAACATAGAAACATGATGGCAGATAAAGGCCAAATGGCCCATTTAGTCTGCTCATCCCCAGTAACCATTATCTCTTTCTCTCTCCCAAGAGATCCCATGTGCCTATCCCAGGCCCTTTTAAATTCAGACATAGTCTCTGTCTCTATCACCTCTTCTGGGAAACTGTTCCATGCATCTACCACCCTTTCTGTAAAATAGTATTTCCTTAGATTACTCCAGAGCCTTTCACCTCTTAACTTCATCCTATGCTCTCTCATTGCAGAGTTTCCTTTCAAATGAAAGAGATTCGACTCATACACATTTACATTATGTAGATATTTAAACATCTCTTATTGTATCTCTCCACTTCTGCCTTTCCTCCAAACTATACAGATTGAGATCTTTAAGTCTGTCCCCATACGCCATATGATGAAGACCACATACCATTTTAGTAGCCTTCCTCTGGACCAACTCCATCCTTTTATATCTTTTTGAAGGTGCGGCCTCCAGAATTGTACACAATATTCTAAATGAGGTCTCACCAAAGTCTTATACAGGGGCATCAATACCTCCTTTTTTCCTACTGGCCATACCTCTCCCTATGCAACCTAGCATCCTTCTAGCTTTCGCCATCACCTTTTCAACCTGTTTGGCCACCTTAAGATCATCACATAAGCACATAAGCATTGCCTCCGCTGGGTCAGACCAGAGGTCCATCATGCCCAGCAGTCCGCACACACGGAGGCCCATCAGGTCCAGGACCTGTGCAGTAGTCCTCTAACCGTACTCTTCTATCCCCTTTTCTTCAGAAAGTTGCCCAATCCCTTCTTGAACCCCAATACTAACTATAAACGCCTTCACCGGATCAGACTTTAGGTCCATCTATTTTGGCGACCCGCACACGCAGAGGCCAAGCCAGGTGCTCCCAGATGGAGACCCTGATTACCCATATCCCTCAATGTGATTTGCAAGGAGGTGTGCATCCAACTCACGCTTGAAACCCAGAATGGTAGTCTCCGTCACCATCTCCTCTGGGAGAGCATTCCAAGCGTTCACCACTCGCTGTGTGAAATAGAATTTCCTGACATTTGTCCTGAGCCTGCTGCCCCTCAGCCTCAGTCTATGACCTCTTGTCTGTGTCACTTTTGACAATGTGAACAACGGTGTTTCTTGCTCAATTTTATCGAATCCATTCAGTATTTTATAAGTCTCAATCATATCTCCTCGCAGTCTCCTCCTCCCGAGGGTGAACAGTCCCAGTCCTTCGAGTCGTTCTTTGTAGCTCAAATTTTCCATACCTTTTACTAGCTTCGTGGCTCGCCTCTGCACCCTTTCCAGCAGGGTTATATCCTTTTTTAGGTATGGAGACCAGTGTTGGACACAGTACTCCAAGTGTGGTCTGACCATTGCTCTGTAAAGCGGCATTATAACGGCCGCCGATCTACTCGTGATCCCCTTCTTTATCATACCTAACATTCTGTTTGCTTTCTTTGCCGCCGCCGCACATTGAGCTGACGGCTTCAAGTTCCTGTCTATCAGTACCCCCAGGTCCCTTTCTTGATCGGATTTGGCCAATGTTACACCTAACATTTTATATTCATGTTCCTTATTTTTCCTACCCAGGTGCATCACCTTGCATTTGTCTATGTTGAACCTCATTTGCCACTTTTCTGCCCATTCCTCCAGCTGATTTAGATCCTTCTGGAGATCTTCACTTTCTTTTTGTGACCCAACTGCCCGACATAGTTTTGTATCATCTGCAAACTTGATTATAATACTTGTTGTTTCCTCTTCAAGGTCATTTATGAAGATATTGAATAAGATGGGCCCAAGAACCGATCCCTGGGGCACGCCGCTAGTCACCTTCTCCCAGTCCGAGAATTTCCTATTTATCTTACCCTCTGCAGTCTATTTTCTAGCCATTTGCCTATCCATCTAAGTACGTCCCCTTCAATTCCGTGGCTTAGTAGTTTCCTTATAAGCCTTGTGTGCGGGACCTTGTCGAATGCTTTCTGGAAGTCCAAGTAAATTATATCCACCGAGTCTCCGTTGTCGATTAGTTTGTTCACCTTCTCGAAAAATTGAAGTAAATTTGTCAAACATGACTTCCCCTTCCTGAAGCCATGCTGACTAGCTCTCATCAGGTCATGATTCTCCAGGTGTTGCACTATGCTATCCTTGATTAGTGCTTCAACCATCTTCCCAGGAACCGACGTAAGACTGACAGGTCTATAATTGCCTGGTTCTCCTCTCGATCCTTTTTTGAAGATTGGGATGACATTCGCTATCTTCCAGTCATCAGGTATTTGCCCGGTTCTAATTGACATGTTAGCTAGGGTTTGTAATAGTTCTCCAATTTCTACCTTTAGCTCCTTTAATACTCTCGGGTGAATTCCATCCGGTCCGGGGGATTTGTCACTTTTTAGTTTGTCAATCTGATAGTATATCATGTCCAATTCCACGTTCACTGAGGTGAGGCTATCCTCTATGTCACCCATGAATACCCTTCTTGTTTCCGGTAATGTTGTTGTGTCCTCATTGGTAAAGACGGAGGCAAAGAATGAATTTAGCCTATCTGCAATTTGTTTGTCTTCTTTAATGCACCCTTTCCTTCCTTGGTCGTCAAGAGGGCCAACTGCCTCTATTGCTGGTTTTTTCCCTTTTATATTCCTGAAAAAGGGCTTGAAGTTTTTGGCTTCTTGCGCTATCTTTTCCTCATAGGCTGCTTTGGCGTCTCTTACCACCTTGTGACATTTCTTCTGGTCAACCTTGTGTCTAATCCAGGCCTCGGTTGTTCGTTCGCGTTTCCATTTCTTGAACGAGTTCCTCTTATCCCTTACCGCATCCTTCACCCCTTTAGTTAGCCAAGCTGGCTCTCCTTTGTTCTTTTTTCGCCTTCCTTTGGATATCTGCGGGATGTAGAGATTCTGCGCTTCGGTGATTGTATTTTTTAGTAGGGACCATGCTTGATTGACCGTTTTGATTCCGGCTGTCTTATTCTTGAGCCGTTTTTTTACCATGACTCTCATTTTGTCATAATTCCCTTTTTTGAAGTTAAAGGCTGTGGTTTGGGTCTTGGTTTTTTTTCCCTTCCCAATGCCAATTTTAAAATTGATCATGCTGTGATCGCTCGTCCCCAGGGGGACCAGGACTTCCACGTCTGATGTTCTCCCAGTTAAGCCATTGAGGACTAAGTCCAAGGTTGCGGAACCCCTTGTTGGTTCTCCCACCATTTGTTCTAAGAAGCAGTCCCCTATTGTTTCCAGGAATATCGTTTCCCTGCCGCAGTTCGAGGTTCCTAGGTTCCAGTTGATCCCTGGATAGTTGAAGTCTCCCATGATTGTTACATTTCCCGTTCTACATTCATGGTTGATTTCCTTCATCATTTCTTCAATCACACCAAAGTCCCGCTCTTCTGTCGTGCACATAAGTTCTTCACCCCCTAAACTGTACCGTTCCCTCTGTTTTTTGCAGCACAAATGCATTACATTTAAGCTGCCAAATTTCAGACCATTCTTCAAGCTTCGCCAGTTCTTTCTTCATGTTGTTCACACCATCTGGCATGTCTACTCTATTGCAGATTTTGGTATCATCTGCAAAGAGGCAAATCTTACCCGACAACCCTTCAACAATATTGTTTATAAAAATGTTAAAAAGAACAGGCCCCAGAACAGAACCTTGAGGCACACCACTGATAACATCCCTTTCCTCAGAGCGATCTCCATTGATCACTACCCTCTTTCGCCTTCCACTCAACCAGTTCTTGACCCAGCCTGTCACTTTGGGACCCATCCCAAATTCTCTTTCACGTATTTATGGAGAAAATGCTAAGTAAATAGGATGCTAAATGATGTGAGCAGTCTGACAGGGTAACATAGGGAAGGAATAATAGACTAATTCACAGGGACTGTCCTAGTTATTCAAGTAAATGAATGTTTTCTCAATATCAGTAAGATTAGTTATTTGCAGCTTGGAGGCTATATATTCAGGTGGGGGAAAATGAACTCAGCTAGCTAGGTGTTCCTCCAGAAGCACTGTGGGCAGATTTTAATCCTGGATATTCAGTGCCGACCCATATCCATGCACCAGTATTGAATATCATAAAAACAGCACAGAAATTACAGAAAGATATGTTGTACAGCTAGAAGTTTTGCCTCCTACAGTTGTATGGTGCTATATAATGAAGGATACTATGTTTTAAAGTTTAAAACCATGAATTAATAGTGCACCTTGACTTATATATTATCATAGTTCCACAGTAAAAAGTATATTTCATTCTAGGTGAAACATGAATTTGCTAGCAGAGTCTTCAACTGCTGTAGTATAATGATGAAACATGACTTCAAGGTGACATTGTATCTTCTGCCACACATTCTGGTCTATGTCTTGTTGGGATGCAACCAGGAGGTTCAACATGAGGTGAGATGATTTGCTTTGAGCATCAAGTGCAAATTAGCATCATTCCAAAAATATGACATGTAGAAATTTGTGTCAGATTGATTTCTAAACTAGTTGAATAATTGTCTGCTGCTCTTTATTGCCATTAATTTTTGTCATAAGACAGTTGTTTTTATTTTTATAAAAACCTTATTTCAAAGGCTGAACTGGGGTTTTTCCCCCTAAGGAAATGTTCTACAAATTGGAACACTTGTAGAACTTTGTTAGTAATATTGTTGAGGAAGTTCAATATAGTGAGAATTTGGATTTCTGTTTATGAAATGGGTGGCCATTTTTGTGTTAAGGTTTATGCAGAGATTATGGCAGTTCTGAAACATGATGACCCATTAACTCGAAGACTGCAGTATAATGCATCCGATCTCAGCCAGCTAAGCACACAGACTGTCTTCTCCATGATTGACCATCTCACACACTGGGCAAGGCACAAGTTCCAATCTCTTCAGTCAGAGAAAAGCACAAACAAGTCCAGCAGAGACCAGGAGGAGCTTAAGGGTGAGTATTGTAAGATGTTAAACCTAACAAACATGGATACTTATGCAGTTTGAAAATTTAAAGTGGGCTTTTTTCAATATGTTCCCACTCTGTGTCTTTAATAAAACTCATTTGGAAATAGTGCCCAAGAGATGTGTTTCTGTAATGAGAGCTCTTAATAAATAAATATATAGCAATAGTAGTAATAATTCTTATATGTGGAAAAGCTAAGAGGTTCGGGTTATTCACTTGGAGAAAACAGCTGAAGGGGATTTATGTTAGAAGTCTACAAAGTCCTGAGTGGAGTAGTATGGGTAAACATGAATTGTTTGTTTACTCTTTCAAAAAGTACATTTTTATTACATAGAGCTTTTTGGACCCCAGTTCGTTTACAAAAGTTGGATAGCTCTAAATCTAATAGATGCTGGCACTGTAATCTAGAAGTGGGGACATTGGATCATCTAATTTTTTATTGCCCCTGCATTAGGAATTTTTGGAATTCAATTTGGTCTCAAATAAATTGCTTATTGGAAAATCATGTGGAAATATCATATGATACTGTTCTGTTCGGTATGTCTATGAGGAAAAAAAGTCAATTATCAGCACATAACAATAAGCTTTTGATGATAATGACGGGTGTTGCTATGCAACATATTACTAACAACTGGAAAAATTATAGTAATCTCAATTATACGTTTTGGTGGAATTCCCTGTGTCATATTTACAAGATGGAAAGAGCAATTGCAATACAGAAAGGAAGTTATAAAATTTTTTTAAAGATATGGAGACCGATGATTGATTTTTGTAGTGAATAGGCATCATTTTTCTTTGATAATATACATAGGGGGGTGGGGAGATTGGAAGATAAGATGTAGCAAAATTGAAATTTTGAAGGAATATGATAGTTTTAATGATTGTATAGAAAGATGGGAGGGGGGAGTGTTTTTAATTAATCTACATATTAAGAATATAATGTATGATGTTCAAGTATTATACGATAGTATTTCATGTTGTTCTTTTTGTGCACTTGATGTAAGTTTGGTGTACTGGAGCGATGGTCTAGGACATGGCAACTCAACTTCAATGCCAAAAAATGCAAAGTTATGCACCTGGGAAGCCAGAATCCATGCAAGTCTTATACCCTTAATGGCGAGATCCTAGCAAAAACGGTAGCAGAACGAGACTTGGGGGTAATCGTCAGTGAGGACATGAAGTCTGCCAATCAAGTGGAGCAGGCTTCGTCCAAGGCAAGACAAATCATGGGCTGCATACGAAGGGGTTTCATCAGTCGTAAGGCGGAAGTCATTATGCCATTGTATAGATCCATGGTGAGGCCCCACCTGGAATACTGTGTGCAATTCTGGAGGCCGCATTATCGCAAGGATGTGCTGAGACTGGAGTCGGTGCAAAGAATGGCCACCCGGATGGTCTCGGGACTCAAGGATCTATCATACGAAAAACGGCTTGACAAATTACAGCTATACTCGCTCGAGGAGCGCAGAGAGAGGGGTGACATGATCGAGACGTTCAAGTATCTTACGGGCCGCATCGAGGCGGAGGAAGATATCTTCTTTTTCAAGGGTCCCACGACAACAAGAGGGCATCCGTTGAAAATCAGGGGCGGGAAACTACGAGGTGACACCAGGAAATTCTTTTTCACTGAAAGAGTGGTTGATCGCTGGAATAGTCTTCCACTACAGGTGATTGAGGCCAGCAGCGTGCCTGATTTTAAGGCCAAATGGGATCGGCACATGGGATCTATTTACAGGGCAAAGGTAGGGGAGGGACATTAAGGTGGGCAGACTAGATGGGCCGTGGGCCCTTATCTGCCGTCTATTTCTATGTTTCTATGTTTGAAAAAGAATAAAGAAATTAAAAAAAAAAAAAAAAGTACAAAGATTAAGGGATATGCTATTAAATTACCGTATATTTTGCACTATAAGACACATCTGACTATAAGACGCAACTAAGTTTAGAGGAGGAAAACCAAGAAAAAAACCACTCTGAACCAAATTAAACATAGAAACATAGAGTATGACGGCAGAAAAGGGCCATCGGCCCAACAAGTCTGCCCACTCGAAGAACCCTTCCCCTAAACACTTCCTCAAAGTGAACCCACATGTTTATCCCATTTTTTCTTAAAATAGAGAACGTTGCTGGCCTCAACTACCTGAAGTGGAAGATCATTCCAACAATCAACCACCCTTTTGGTGAAGAAATACTTCCTAATGTCACCATGAAATCTCCCACCCTTGATTTTTAACGGATGCCCTCTTGTCGCCTTAGGTCCTGTAAGGAAAAAGATGTCGTCTTCCACCTCAATACGGCCAGTAACATATTTGAACGTCTCTATCATGTCTCCCCTCTCTCTGCGTTCCTCGAGAGAGTATAGCTTCAACTTACCTAGACGTTCTTCATATGGGAGATCCTTGAGTCCTGAGACCATCCTAGTGGCCATTCGCTGAACTGACTCTATTCTCAGCACATCCTTTTGATAATGTGGCCTCCAAAATTGAACACAATACTCCAGATGAGGGTTCACCATGGACCCGTACAGCGACATTACCACTTCAGGCTTTCGGCTGACAAAACTTCTTTGGATGCAACCCAGCAATTGTCTAGCCTTGTGTACTAATATATTTAATAATATATACCAGGCTCTGCACTCAGCCCCTTCACTCCTTGCCAGGCTTTGCACCCTGTCCCTCCTTCTCTAGCAGGCTCTGAACCCAACCCACTTCCCTCCCTGCCCTGCCAGGCTCTGCACCGTGTCCCACTGCCCTGCCAGGTTTTGCACCTTGTTCCACCAACTTGTCCTGTCCCCCCCCCCTTCTGGTGGTCTAGTGGTGGGCTGGGATAGGAGGGATCCGTCCCAGCCGACAATTTTTTACCGCTCCTCCCTCCCCGGTACCTATTTAAATTATGTTGGTCCAGCAGTGTATTGGCAGGAGCGAGCTTTCCGTGCTCCAGTCCCTCCTTCACTGGACGGCTGCCTCATCATATCTTGCGGCCAGCGGCGCACAAGGCAGAAGCGAGCTTTTCACGCTCCAGCCTGGCCCTGCACCACTCCCTGAATGGCTGCCGTCAGTTCTCGTGGAACTCGCAAATAAAGTCCGAGCTATGGCAACTTCAGGTGCATTCTTGCGTTCCACTCCCATTGATGAAATCTGCAAAGCAGCTACTTGGTCCTCAGATCACACGCTCACGTCTCACTACTGTCTGGAATCATATTCCAGATGAGACGGGCGCTTCGACCAAGCAGTTTAAAAAAATTAATTTTCTTAATGGCCAACTCTCCCTCCATCCTTCTATAGCAGATATGTCAAACTCAGGCCTGCGGTGTAGTAAAATTTGGCCCGCCATACAATTTCAACTTTCCACTTAAGCTGGCCTGCCGGTATAAGCGTTGCATCAGAACCTTCCTCTTAAGCTGGCCTGCCGGTACAAGCACCGCATCAGCAGCCTGCAGAGGATCGCTGGTCAGCCTTAGCGATCCTTGCAGGCTGCCATAGCCTCAGCAGCATGTTCAATCTGCCATGGTCCTGTACATCAGAGGAGGGGTGGGACCACGGCAGAGAGAACGCGCTGCGGAAGCCGACTCTAGAGCTTTTGCTGGGCATTCTCTACCCCAGCGCCGCGATTATCTCATGCCAGCCCAGCCTGAGCTTAAAGACATGCACACACAAGAGAGGAGGGAGAGGGGGTTGAAACGAGAGAAACTTACTGAGCTGTCAGTCCCGGGGAGGGGCAGGATTCGGCTCGGTGCCAAGGGTTTTGTCTTGTCAGTTTCTTGAAGAAGACTCGATCCTGAACCCTGCGTTTTCCCCCCCTGGCATTTGTCTAGCGCTGCTGCTTCACATTGCACCCAGAGCTCTTAGTGAAAACAAGCTATCCCAGCATGAATAACTTAAATATGCAAAGAAGTCAAGATAGTTACATCTGTGCTCCTAGCTGACACAAACCATTGTGCTTATGGGACCATCTTTGATACCTTTTATTCAAGCCAAAAAATAAGATATCCTCTTAAAAAGCAATGGCTTTCCTTTAGCACCAGGAATCCAAACTATAGCCATTCTGACAGCCATTGAGCTGGTGTTAGACAGCAAGCGTGAACTAGGACCTAAAAGAGAGAGGAAAAGTCTTTTTTTATTTATTTTGCTTACATCACAGAGCCGGTGTGGGTTTGGAGAGGTGGTAACCCTTATACTTCTACTATGACTAAGGGGTTCTTTTATTAAGGTGTGCATTTAGCGTGCGCTAAAACAGTTAGCGTACCTTAATAAAAGGACCCCTAAATATCTTAATAAAAAATTTGGCCTGCAACTTAGTCTATGTTTTAGATTTCAGCCCCTTATGTGATTGAGTTTGACGCCCCCTGCTCAATAATAAGCTAGGGAGTCCCATATGTGAGAATATGCTGCCTGCTTGTCCTAGGATAAAGCACAGTTACTTACCATAGGAGGTGTTATCTGGAGACAGCAGGCAGATAGTCTCACAACCCTCCCACCTCCCCTGGTTGGCTTCTTAGCTTGCTAACGGAACTCAGGTGCGGGAAGGCAGTCGAGAAGTTTCTTAAAACTTTAAGTGACAATCACTTTTCATACTATCTGTACCGGGCTCCGTGGATGACGTCACCCACATGTGAGAATATCTGCTTGCTTTCTCCAGATAACACCTGTTACAGTAAGTTACTTTGAAACTGGCATTTTGAACATTAACCCATTTCTCTCCTTCTTCCCCCACCTGTGGAAAGTTGGAATGATCTTGTTTACTAAAGTAAAAATGATAAGGCAGCAGTATTTTATTAGGCTAATAAGGAGGGAAGTTATCAGCATGGGCCATGGTTAACCGAAGTTATTTTACTTTTAATCTGAGAGTAATTAGTAACTAGGTCTTATTGCATAAAATGGGACCTGTGCTAAATTAACCTTATTGGTAGCCCACACTGATAACTTTCTTCCTAAATGTTTAAAGATGTTAGTTTTTCAGATGAATATGGTTCCTTAATTTCCCCAGGAAGGAATCTCAGTAGTCCATTTCAGAAAAGAACTTACAATAGCATTTGTGCTAAGAGGCCTATGAGAAAGCGTCTTTAAGCAAATGCTATCTGCAGCTTGCATTCTTTTTTCCATTTCTGTTGGCATTCTTATGTTTACAGGCAGTAAAAGGTTCTGGTGTCTCCCAAGTTAAGCTGTGCCGAGTCAAACCAGGGTGAGTCAAGTCTAGCAACTTGTCTCTGATAACCTTTAGATCACTTGAGGACTGGTCTCCTGAAAACCTTCCATTTCTGTCACCTTGTGGCTGGTAAGGGCACCCACAGTGGTAATAGCTGGCTTCCCTTGAGTTTCAGTACACTGTAGAGCTCTGTCTGCTTTGAGGCAGAGGATACTCAGATTTGAGTCTACCATGCCAGCCAGTCCCATTTTAATTTATTGAAATTACATTTTCCTACAGTGGCAAGTGAAGGTCATGAAGAATATCAGAATGTGACTCAGTTTCTGGACCTCATACCTCAGGACATGTTAGCAGCAGCTTCTTTCCGTTCAAAAGCATATACAAGAGCTGTCATGCACTTTGAGTCCTTCATCATTGAAAAAAAACAAACTATCCAAGAACACCTTGGTTTCCTACAGGTATGTAATAACCTTACCTGGGAACCTTTAAGTCATGATCACCCTGAGATTTGGTGTGAGGATGTGTGTCAACGTTTTCTTCCCTCTCCCACTGTTCTCTCAATTTCTCTCTCTCTAGAGATGGCTCCGCAACTGATCTCTTCTGCCTTTAAGCTTGACCCCAATACTCTCCCCTTGCTAGGCACAGGCTCATGCAGTGATCACATTTAGTAGAGAGCAATCTTCTCCTTGCCGCTACAGTCATTTTCTTCCCAAGCGATGTGCATGGAATGGTGACGGGTCTAGGATTGAGGCTGGAGCAAAAAAGAGAAGAGTCACAGTTTCCTAATGGAACTTCTTTCTTCCCCTTTTGACCTGCAGGAAAAAAGAAAGGAAGGGGTGATTTTGGAGTAAAGTGCAGTGGAAAAAAATTATAATCTTCTTCCTAATGCAGTCCAGTCTTTTAGTTCTTCTTTACCCACACAAGATAGCTTGCAGGGAACAAAAGGGGAGGGGGCTGGCACCCAAAGGTTTTCCAGGTGACTCTGAAGGCCCGTGTTTTTTAAAATCCCTGAGTGCCTCAGTATTGTAATTTTTATTTTCTTATCACCCCTCCAGGCCAGCCCAGACTGATAGGCCATGAGCTCCTACCAGCAGATGAAAACTGATAATTCCAGAGTGTGCCTATAACTGTGTTGTGCAGTCCTTCACTATAATTCTAAAAAGTCATTAAACACTCAGGAGAAAATGCTTGAGTACCTGAATAACTTCATGTAAACCATTCTGAGCTCACCTGGGAGAACGGTATAGAAAAATAAATCAATCAGTCTGTCTAGACTTCCATTTCATTTTGTGCTTTGCACACTGAATTATTCTCATACAGAAGTATGGACAGATAAAGTTTCAAGGTTATTAGGATTTTATATACCGCCTATCAAGGTTATCTAAGCGGTTTTTACAATCAAGTACTCAAGCATTTTTCCTATATGTCCCGGTGGGCTCACAATCTATCTAATGTACCTGGGGATATGGAGGTCTGAGTGACTTGCCCAGGATCACAAGGAGCAGCACAGGGTTTGAACCCACAACCCCAGGGTGCTGAGGCTGTAGCTCAAACCACTGCGCCACACACTCCTCCACTTTTTACAAGCTTATAGTTATATTGTCACTGCAGTCATGTTATATACAGAGCAGTGACACTCTCACTAAAATATGTTATAATTTTCATTGAAAAGCCACTTATCCATAAATTTTTCTCATACATTAGAATGGAGTTTCTTGACCAATGATTTACATGTAGCCTCCATGAGTCTACTTGGCCAGGCAAAGAGTTCTTTTCCACGGAGGACTTTTTCTCCATTCTTCTGAAATATACTTTGTTTTGTATGCTCTTGTGACGGGTGCAAGTGTCTGTCTGCTTATAGAGAACAATTTTGATATTTTTCTTTATATTGATTTTGTACAGTTCTTTTTTTTTTTTCTAATATGCTTTGTTATGTCATATGCATCTGGACAGGTCTGAAGGACAATAAGGAAGGAAAAAGGTGGTCTTGAGTGCTAATTTTGTCTTCTAAAGTCCTACCTGACCATTCCAGAGTCCCACTTGTGCTATATTATGCTCTGTAGTTGGAGTTTTAATTGATTCTAAGTGGCAGCCATAATTGCTTAAACTGATTACATAGTATAGAGTTTCTTTGGGTTTCTCTCTTGAGTGTGGGAGCATGGTTCTACTGGAGGCTGCGGGACCCTCCTACTGTCTGGATAAACTGGGGCAAGTGTACATTTGCTTTGTTACAGAAATACTGAAGAATTGCAGGTTGCACAGTGCCTCTATAGGGAAGGGCACAAAAAAGTTTTTCTATCTCTGTCTGCTAGCAGGGAGACAAAACCCCTACATCTGGACTGATCTGGTAACACTAAAAAAAAAGAAAAAGGAAAATCCAAGTAAGACCACATTTTACCTTATTGGTATGGGAGTGAGGGAGAAGATTATAGATTAAGACCTCAGACAGCACCCTAAGCAGCCTAAATGGTCCTCATTACTACACATCTTCTGTGTTTTTATTATTAGGCTTCACTTAGATTCTAACCCATGTACACATAGTGCTGCCTGGCTGTCAACCATTCAGGACAACTTGCTTATAGTATTTGCTATTGCTGCAGTATTTATTTATTGGAGTGGTACAAGTTTTCCTAGGTGCTTATAAAAAAACACTCAAAAAACTTAGACTGATCCAGAGCACTGCTGTTCGCCTTATTTTTGGACTAAAAAAATGGAAGCATATTACCCCTTTCTATCAAAAACTTCATTGGTTGCCAGTAGAGTCCAGAGTTCTGTTTAAGTTTTCCTGTATTTGTTCCAAAGCAGTTTTTGGGATGTTACCAGACTATCTTGCTTCCCACTTCTCTTTGAATTATCTTAACAAGAATACATGTAGAATAAATCTATTCAACTATCCCCCTTTAAAATCCTGCAAATATAAGAAGTTTTTTGACAGAATCTTTTCCTTCCAGGCCGCCAAACTGAATATGTGGCTAGGAAAACCTATATTAGAGGCCACTTCCTATTTTGATTTTAGGAAAACATTAAAGACCCGTCTGTTCGACATGTCTATATCCTAGTACTACAACTGTTTAATTCACTTTTGTTCTTAACTGTTGTATTTCAATTTTAATTGATTCTTAATTGATGTATTTTAATTTTAATTGATTGTTTTTATTATGTCATTTCAATTTTTATCTTGTTGTAAACCGCTTTGAACCTTTTTTTGGTATAGTGGTATACAAAAATAAATTATTATTAAGTCAGATTTAGCTTCTAAAGTCTCTTTTCGGATCCCTTCCATTTGGATTGAGTAGTGATTTTATTCGGTAGATATTCAGCCAGTGTTGCTCAGCATGTTTTTTTGGTTGCCACTGGTATTATGCCCAGATGCTCCATGCTGGGCTGTGTCCAGGCACTGGCATTGACTTTCTAGGTTTGGGCAGTCCACTATTTTTTATACAGTTATGTGTGATATTCAGGACTTAATTGCCTAAGTGAAACCAGATAAAGATAGAACTGTGTTATGCAGTCCAATTAACTTAGGCAATTAAGTGCTGACTCTGCTTTGGGACCGCCCACAGAATCGCCGACTATGGCTTTAGCGGTTAGTGCTGATATTCAATGGCACCAATTGGTTAAGTGCCACTGAATATCAGCGGATAACCTCACACAAGTGATTAACGGGGCCGGAGTCTCTCCTGTCCAGTTAAATCACTTTTGAATATTGGTCTCACTGGTTTTTATTTTCTAATGCAAGGAAAAATATTTGGAAGAAGTCATCCTGTTCTATTTTTTATTTTCACTGAATCCATATTTGCATCTTTATATTTGTGTAAAGAAATTGTATGCTGCTATGCATGAACCTGATGGAGTGGCTGGAGTGAGTGCCATTCGGAAAGCAGAGCCATCTCTAAAAGAGCAGATCCTGGAACATGAAAGCATCGGATTGCTGAGAGATGCCACAGCATGCTATGACAGGGCTATTCAGCTGGAATCGGACCAGGTACAACAGGGTAGACTCCTGTGTTTTTCTACTCTGATAAAAAACTATGGTTTTTGTGGGAGAAAATCTGTGCTTTTTCATTCAGATTAATCATTTTTGAGAAGATCTATACTTCACATACCGTGTAAACAAGGATTGGTGAATACAGTTTTCAAAGGAATCTAGCACCTAACCAGGAAAGTTTGTGCCTAGATCAGTAGTTCCCAACCCTGTCCTGGAGGATCACCTGCCAGTCAGGTTTTCAGGACAGCCCTAATGAATATGCATGGAGCAGATTTACAAGCCTGTCTTCTCCATTATATGCAAATATCTCTTATGCATATTCATTAGGGCTATCCCAAAAACCCGATTGGCTTGTGGTCTTTTAGAAAATAATCCTTTCACAACATGGGCATATGTGAGCAACTTTGGGAAAAGGTGACTATAATCAACAAAAACAAAATGAGGTTTTAATGAATTCTGTTAGAGCAAATGACTTGTAATGCAACAGTCCAAACCTCATCCTTTATTGTAAAAAAAAAAAAAAAGGTTACAGAAGTTCAAATACAGGTTGCTTATAGACCAGGGGTGTCAAAGTCCCTCCTCGAGGGCCGCAATCCAGTCAGGTTTTCAGGATTTCCCCATTGAATATATATGAGATCTATTTGCATGCACTGCTTTCATTGTATGCTAATAGATCTCATGCATATTCATTGGGGAAATCCTGAAAACCCAACTGGATTGCGGCCCTCGAAGAGGGACTTTGACATCCCTGTTACAGACCCATGACATGAAAAATTGGCCATTCTTATTTTTGGGAAAATTGATGAAAAATTAAGCCTTCTGGGAGGCAGAATTCGGCTGTAGGAGGGAAAATGTATAGATTTACATTTCTGCTACATTCACACATTGTCTATCATGCAGTTGGCCTGTAGAAGAAGTAGAGGAGAATTGGCTACAATGTTATAGGTAGCAAAATGATTGCATACCTTGCACTTATACAGTGTAATGAAGCTGTCTGATAAAAGCAGAAGTCAGACTTGGTAGAGAAAGCTGGGGTGTTGGTTTTTTTAAAATATAATAATAATAATAATAACTTTATTTTTGTATACCGCCATACCCTGAAGAGTTCTAGGCGGTTCACATTAGTTAAACAGAGATTACAAGTGGTTACATATCAAATTGATCATAGAGTTGCAAACATACTAGTTCAGTACTGCCACTAATGCTTCCCTATTTTGGGGAATGAGATAGAAGTCATTGCCTTTCATTATGCTTGCTAAGGTGTTATTTAAGTGAATGTTAAAATAAGACAACTTAATACTTTTCTGACCTGCAGATCCTTCATTATTATGGTGTGGTGGAATCAATGCTGGGACTTGGTCAGTTGTCTACTGTCATCACACAGGTCAATGGAGCACTTGCAAACAGGTACCATTTACTGAAATTCAAAAACATCTACAGATAGTGCGTATAAATAAACTGAAGATATACTTTACATAAGTGGAAGCTGATATCTGAAGCAGTCTTACTGCCGTAAAACCATCTCTTAATACAGTGGGATGCTTTGGACTAGTGCTGCCCGATTTCCGATTCGAATAGATTCACCGATTCGAATCGGGTGAATCGATTCATTTTGTAAAAAAATCGGCCTGGCCGATTCGATGACCAACCCTCCTCCCCCCATCTCCTAAAGCAGGAGCGGTAGCGCTGCCTCTTGTTGGCCGACCACTGCTGCTCCTGCTTTAGGGGATGAGGGGGGAGGGTCAGTCAAGAAGGCGCGGACAGAAGGTGGAGTCCGGGCGGGTTTTGGAGCAAGAGGGAGGGTGCAGCGTCGGCTGTCGCTTAAATGAGGATAGGCGGGAGCGCGAGCCAGGCGCAGCTGAGAGCTGGAGGCATGTGCACTGGAGGTGCGAGCTGGGCCCTTTGGACTTCCATCTGCCATTTGCGTTTTGAGCGGCAAGCTGTGCAGGGGTGCTTGCTCTGCCTTCTATCGCGGCAAAGAGTCGGACCATTTAAATGTGCTAGCGCCTAATGGCCTTTGTGAAGCGACTGGTGAAGAGACTAATAGTTGGATACTTTTAAAAGATAAGTGCTGGTTTACCGGGATATTGTTGTTTATATTGTTGGGTTTTAGTTTTATATTTTATGATTTTGCTTTTAACTTTAGATCAACAATGGCTGATTTTATAGGAAAATTACTTGTCTTTCTTGTTCTCTACTTGCTAGGCACTAGTTTATGTTTCTGTTTTCTTTGCTTTGTTGGTCCTTTCCTACCAGGAAAGGACCAACAAAGCAAAGAAAACAGAAGCATAAACTCATAACGTGATACAACAAGAACTCCCTGCCTAATCAAAGCTAAGTTCTTTATAAGTTTTTTTTCTGAGAAGTTTGACATCATTCTAAGAATTAGGCAGGAGGGGGAGAGTGCCGATGAGGTTAGTTCCCTGTCCAGTGCAGTTGTGGAGTTAATTACTGACAACGCACGGGGATCTGAGGCCTCTCCTCTTTGAACAAATCTTTCTAATGTGTATTGTTAGAGATAAGCTTAATAAGAGAAAACTTCATCACTGTTTTCAATTGAGAATATGAAAATTTAACGAGAAGTATTTTTGTGAGTTTACAATTGATCTCTCTTTATCCTATACAGTGGTGCCTCACACAACGAACTTAATTGGTTCCAGGAGCAAGTTTGTTATGCGAAAAGTTCGTTATGTGAAACGCGTTTTCCCATAACAATACATGTTAAAAAAAATAATTCGTTCTGTAGCATAAAATATGCTAAGATGACATAAAAAAAGATAAATTTTTTGTTATTATTTTTATTTAGATACATCTAAAAACATAATTGTTTTTTAAAACAACACACATTTTTTAAATTTAAAGACAGACTAAGTAGAGTCTAATTTTACAGTGAGAGAGGGCAGAGTCTCAGCGGCAAAAACTGGGACTGTTCATTTTTTTTTTTTTTTCTAGCATCGGGGAAGCGGCGAGAGTAGCTCCGCCCCCCCCCCCCAACGCATCAGCAGTAGGCGCCGGGCCCCTGCGAGCCGACGGTCCGCCACTGTACAGGGAGCCAGGCGGAGAGAGGGCAGTTAAGCGCAGTGCCTGCGCGGAAGGATGCAGCTCGGGCGACTTCGTTGTGTGAAACGAAGTTCGTTGTAGGAAGCAAGACATGAAGTTCGTTGTGCGCAGCTTTCGTTATGCGAGGCACCACTGTATATATATTGTTTTGGAAGTTAGAGTTTCCCCACAATAACCCTTGCTGTATACCACTATTCATTGAACAATTCTGTTTACTTTCTAACTATAGACTGCGCTTTCCTGGACTGCTTGGATGTAAGGGGAAAAAGCCTCAGATCCCCACACACCACCAGAGCAAATCTTGTGGTTGTGCTTGAAAGGGAGGTTACTTCACAGGCTCAAAAAACTCCTTGTTTATTTCCCACACTTCCACTGGGATTTAGACTTAATAGTTCTGTTCAGTTGTCCTGGTTGCTACAATGGGTTCTATCCTTTAGATAAGCGGTCTCAAACTTGCAGCCCGCAGGCCGATGCGGCCCTCCAGGGACTATTTTGTGGCCCGCAGTCTGTCCTCTCCACTTCACAAGTTTTCCGATTGTGGAGAGAACAATTGCGTACAGACCACGACTGCTGTAAATGGACTTGCGTCTCTCTGGAGGGAATGTCTGCAAATGGCTCGCGGCTCGCCTAAAGCAGGGGTCCCAATCTGTTTCCCTTCCCTTCTTACTGCCCTCCCCCAAGCTACCGCAATCGGGGAACAGGCCAGCGCCGAGGTGTTAGCTCTCTCTGCTTATCTTTCCCAGCTCAGAGCCGACCAATTCTCGTCACCTGATGTCAATTCTAACGTCGGAGAGGAAGTTCCGGGCTAGCCAATCGCTGCCTGACTGGCCCGGAACTTCCTCTTGGATGGCAGAATTGATGTCGGGTGATGAGAATTGGTTGGTCCTGTGCTGGGGAAGATAAGCAGGGAGAGCTAAGACCTCGGCGCTGGCCTGTTCCCCAATGGTGGTGGCGTGGGGGAGGGCAGGAAGAAATAAAGAAAGAAAGGGGGGGACAGGGAGACAGAAAGAAAGAAGGGAGACGGGACACAGACAGAAAGGGGATGGAGAGAGAAAGACAAAGAAAGGGCGAGCATGGAGAAAGAAAATAAGAAAGAAAGGGGGCATGGAGAGAGAGAGAAAGAAAGAAGGGGGCAAGGTGAAAGAAATAAAAAGTTGGGGGAGGGAAGGAGACAGATGCCAGACCAGGGGAAAGGAAGGAGGGGGGGAGAGAAAGGAAAGAAAGATGTCAGACCATGGAAATAGGGACGGAAGAGAGAGATAGGAAGGTAAGACATGGAAACGTAGATTTTGAAAAGAAAGCAGAAAAATTGAATATTAAGTTAATGCCAAAGATGGATGCAAGGCAGAAAGTAAGACGGAGAGAAAAACAGTCAAAGGACAAGAAGGCCCTAGAAACCTAGTTAAAAGCACAGAAAAATAAAGTCACCAGCCAACAAAGGTAGGGAAAATGATTTTATTTTTAATATAGTGATTGAAATGTGTCAGTTTTGAAAAAGGAAAGATATTAAACTTTAAATGTACTTGGAAGGCCGTGGAAAAAATAATTAATGACAATTTTGCATAAGGTAAAACTCTTTATAGTTTATAAATCTTTCCTTTAACTGTTAAAGGAAAGATTTATAAACTATAAAGAGTTTTACCTCATACAAAGTTGTCATTTCTTTAATAAGACATTAACTATTTTTTCTGCGGCCCTCCATACCTACAAATCCATAATGTGGCCCCACTAAGGGATTGAGTTTGAGACCACTTGTAACACATTGCATTACAGATTTTCAGCGGGGAATGACGCTTATCTTTGCCGTTTCACTTCTGCTGCTGCAATCAGTGCCAGGCTTGTGCATGATACTGATCTTCAAACTCCATGCCTGACTGTACCTCCACCCCTGCAGACCAACGGACTCGCTCAGGAATGGGTGGAGGCATGGAACACTGCAAGACACTGCCAAGTCTCTAGGTATGCCCAATAGCCTCCGCCGAACTTCGTCCGGTGGGGCTTGTGCAAACCCGGCACTGATTGCAGCAGAAGAAGTTAAATGGCAAAGATAAGTGAGGATGAACTTGTTGCAATAACAGTAAGATGCTTGAGCAGCTGGTCACATGATGGAAGGGTGTTGCATATGGTAGCAATCTGATTAGCAGACGAGACTCTTGTTGCCATATCAAAGGCAGGCAAGACACAAATGATGTCATTTAGCAGTAGTTCATTTAAATCCAAAAGCTGCTTCTGCAGTTTTTTGTTTTGTTTTTTTTAAATCATTGAATTCAGTTGCCAGTTGTTTAAGAAGTTGTTTTCATGTATTGATACTAGTCTCAAGTTTTTATTTATTTATTTACTTTAGCATTTATACACCACTTATAGCCTAAGTGGTTTACATTCAGGTACTCAAGCATTTTTCCCTGTATGTCCTGTAGAGAATGACACGATGGCAAAATTCATCATCGTTCCCGTCCCCGCGGATAACCGCGGGAAATAATCCCATGCCATTTTTTTAGTGTCTATTTCAGCCTCAGTCCTTCTATACCAGCATTCTTCAAAGCAAAGCTTGAAGGTCAGTGGTTGTGGCCATTCATACTCTGATTCTTATGTGAGCCAAGGATAATGAAGCCATTGTGACATCACTGATGTGATTGGCTCTTAGGCACTGGTGGAATGAGGCATTATGACATCACAATATCTGCTCTGGATACCAGAGACTGTCATTCTGTAGTGTCTATCTCAACCTCAGTCCTTCTACACCAGCATTCTTCAGAGCAAAGCTTGAGGGACAGTGGTTGTGGCCATTCGTACTCCGATTCTTCCCTCTCTCCTTAAAGAATGACATGAAGATGGCTTTCCACGGGGATGGGAACGGTGATGAATTTTGTCATCGTGTTATTCTCTAATGTCCTGGTGTGCTCACACTCTATCTAATGTACCTAGGGCAATGGGGGGGTTTACGTGACTTGCCCAGGGTCACAAAGAGCAACCCACAACCTCAGAGTGCTGAGGCTTTAGCTCTAACTACTGTGCCACACACAGGGACATGGGCTCTGTCCTGTCCCTGACCCACAGTAAATCATGGGTTCCCCTCCCCTTTTCATTCTCTATATAAGAGTTAAGGTCCCTCTCCCTTGTTAGAATATGTGGGTGACTCTTTTGGCATGCATATGTGTTCACAGTAGGGAATTGTTCCATAGTTTTGGTATTCTGCTCTGTTTAAAAACAATGTAGCTGCACAGTGTAAGGGGAGGGAACAATGGTTGTTTTTCGTTTTGTTTCACTCTGTAAAGAATTCTCTGACGCACTAGACTAAGATGATTTATTGACATCAATAAACACAGATTTTTCACATAGAAGGCCTTTTGATCTGAAATAATGTTGGTGTTGATTTTTAGCATTTATTGTTGGTGGCTTTAGCTACAGGGGTGAATGAATATTTGACATAAGTTGGGTGGGTTTGCGAATTATAATGTTGTAAGATTTACTGTGAGTTCCTTTTACGAAGGTGCGCAAGCGTTTTTAGCGCACGCACCGGATTAGCGCGTGCTATAGCGTGCGCTAGCCAAAAAACTACTGCCTGCTCAAGAAGAGGCGGTAGCGGCTAGTGCGTGCGTTATTCCGCGCATTAAGGCCCTAGCGTGCCTTCGTAAAAGGAGCCCTCTATGTCATGAGTGAATGATATTTTGATTATATGTTGTACATCTAAAACAACTGTAATGTCCATAGTGCAATAAAAATTCATCTCTCCATGGCCTCGTCTAATTTTTATTTAATTTAATGTGTTTAGGCCTGAATGGACAGCAGAATTAAATGCATACAGAGTAGAAGCAGCTTGGAAGCTAAGCCAGTGGGATTTAGTGCAAGAATATTTGGCTGCAGGTAGTAATGTTTACTTTTACTTTACATAGATTTTCTTCTTAATGTTTTACTATAATACATAGTTTTTACACCAAATGTATTTTATCTCCATCCATTCTATAAAATTGTAAACTTTCGCTTTAGTCAGACTTATGGTTTTTGTGGCAGTATATAAGCTGAACACGGGTTTATCAAATAGCAAGGCCAACAGTTTCTAGGTTTATGGCTGAAGACTGCAAATTAGAAGATAACTTCTCTTCCAGAACTCTGTAGAAAAGATCTGTCTCCCTTCTGGACTTGTACATAACTTCACACTGCTCACTTAGTTGCAAAGTCCATGGTACCTGTGGGCCTTGTACCCATTTTCAAAGTGAAATTGCATGTTTCCTCTTTATCCATTCAGACTAGTCCAGAAGTGTGGGTTTATGCTTTCATGCTAGCAGATAGAGACTGAGAATCACTAGTTTGATGACATCCATCTTATAAAGGGACCTGTGCAATCCACAGCCAGCCAGACTTTCAGGTTTGAGCACATCATAGATGTGATATGCCTGTGCCATCTAGAATTGGTCTGAGGTGTTGAGGTACCTTCGGGTTAGGTATCTGGAACGCAGTAGTCCTTTTGATTTGGTTGTGAAAATAAACCAAGAGGGCTGTAATTGGCTGGATTGGTCCATAGATCACTGATGTGCAAAATCTGATGGGTCTGGATTCTTCCTTTCTTTTCCTCTGATATTGTCTTTGTGGGAGTAGTTGACTATGGTTCTTTTTGTCTTCCTCCCCTACTCTTGGGAGGGGTCCAGAGGAGCTTTGGCAACCCTTAGAAATACAGTCAAACCTCTGTTTGCAAGTAACACGGTTTGAAAACTTTAACTCGCAAACCAAGTGTTAACTCGATATGTGAGACCCCACCCTGGGAACCAGTTTTGCTTCTCCCCCGAGGCCACCAGCGCTGCTCCCTTCCTTCGCGACCGAGATCGTCTCCCTCTTCCCCCCACTGACTTACTATCCATGCGCCGATGCTGAAATTGCCTGCTGCTGGTTCTGTGCTGGTTCTATGCCCAGCATAGAACCAGCGGCTCATGAGAATCTCGGAGAGGGTGAGAGCCAGAAGGTCTTGAGCATGCACAGATGCTCAAGGCCATGCAGCAGCCCAGTATAGGACCAGTGACAGGCACTTTCAGCACCAGCACGTGAATGGTAAGGTAAGAACATGGCCAGTCAGTGGGGGGAGGCGATCTCAGTCATGAAGGGAGGGAGCAGCACCAGTGGCCTCGGGGGAGAAGCAAAGCCGGTTCCTGGGGTGGGGTGTCAAAGTGGAGGACAGCAGTGGGAGAAGACAGAAGAAGGGATAAGGGTTGGGTTTGGGGGGGTGAGAGCTGTGCCTATTAATCATCTGAGTTGCCATTATGGCCTATGGGGAACTTGGCTTTGATATACGAGTACTTTGAATTACGAGCATGCTTCTGGAACAAATTATGCTCGCAAACCAAGGTACCACTGTAGTTATCTTTTTTTCAAAATTTAATTTAATTTGAGAACAAACTTATATACTACAAATCTACAATTCTCTGCGGTTTACAACCTACATACATAAGGTACATTGACAAACATATAATTTCTTATAAAATACAAATAAACTGGTAAGCAAAGGTTCTTGCCTCTGAAGGCTGCTGGTGGTTTGACCTGCTGAGCATAAAGGAGGAGTCAGTTGGTGCCAAGGTCATGGAGAATTTAGGGGCCATGTGTGATGGCAGTACATGTCAAGCTCATCAAATAATGTGCAGTCTGCAGCAGCTGCCTCTCTAGCATCAGCACTAGCAGACAGTGTCACACTTCTGATGAACAACATCACACAGAAAGGAATATGAACCCAGTGGAGAGCAGTGTCAGTAGCAGCAGTATAGATGAATCCACCTATGACTGTGGAGCAGAAGGGCTAGCCCTGGTGAAGGAAGCACTTGGGAATAGTGACATGGTAGTTCTGTTGTTAATGGATTTCATTTTGTCTAAAGCAACTGTTGAGAAGAGTTGGGGGAGGAATACCTGGCATTAAGTCCCATAAGGGACTAGAGAGAAAGAGTTTCTCAATTCTTCCTGTAGATGAACAAGATTTTATTATGTGGATGGGTTCCTCCCTGGAATTCATTTTGTTGATGCACCAGGCCTTCTGCCTTAAGGACCAGGTAGCAGAAGGCCTATTAAGGCACCACTCTTTTGATGAGCAGCCCAAGGTTGATCCTTCAACTGCCAATAGACCTAGGATGGCCCCAGAAGGATTTGTACTTGACAGGGACTTTGAATATGGTGGATTCCTTGGGGCAGCTGGAAGTCTTAGCAGAAGACCTCTCAGAAGATCCCATTGAAGGTGGGGAAGTTCTTCTAGGTGAGATCCATTAAATTCCAAAGATCTCAGAAGAGAAACAGGCAGAAGGTAGCATTACAGATGACCTGTTGCTTGAAAGCATCAGGAAGTCAGTCTAGTCCATTCCTTTTTGATAAGGCTATCAAGGGTATGATCCCAGGTCAATCTTGGCATACTGTAGTTGGAGACAATAGCTTTAGTGCTGCCAGAAAAGCCCTTTCAACCACTTCAGGAGGTGCCTCTGAAAGATGTGGTACTCAGTGTTTTTCCTCATGGCAATCTTTTTGGCTAGAAGGATCTTGGAGTTGCAGGTTCTGTCTTGTCTACGGATCTTTCTGATGATGTCCAAGATAAAATGGTAATCCAGTTGTCTCCCTCCATTTTGCCCAAGATGTTTTCGCCCTTTCATATAAATCAGTCAGTTTCTATCCTATATTTTGGAAAACAGGGAAGTGGGGTTATTATGGTGACTTGGTAGGCTTGTGTCAATTTATAGTGGTTCTTGCAGAGTTATTTGAAAAGAAGTAGTGATTTCTGTAAGTTGGATCATCTTTTCATGATGTTCAGTGGGCCCAGGAAGGGGAAGTGGCATCTAAGATGATGGTCTCCTTTATTCACCAGGCTACCATTGTACCTTGTACACAGATGCAATGTGATTCATGATTTGAAAGCTCACTCAACTGAGATGCAGGAATTATCTTGGGCAGAGCATTTAGTTCCGCTCTATCCCTGTATTTCTTTGCCTGTCATCATAAGCTGGATGTTCAGGCACAGTAAGACATGGCCTTCATACAAACATATTACAGATGACCTTGTCTGGATCCAGTCCTCTTCTGTCACCGCTTTGATATGTCCTGTGAATCTGACAAATCTCGAGAAATGAAGAGAGAGCAGAAATTAGTTCTTACCAGTTAATTTTCTTTCTCTGAGTCCCTCCAGACTAGCCCAGATCCCAGCCCTTGGTTCATATTCTATTGGCCAGTATGTTTGTGTCTATTTTGCTGAATGAGATGTGAAGATGTGGCAAAAGAGTTGCTTTATAAGAAAACAAAAACAAACCAGAGAAGAAACATGTTGTTTACTGTTTTGCATCTTTGTTACAAATTTAGGCTTAGTTTGTAGAGATTGCTGTTGCATATGCCTTGTTCCTTTGAGGAGAGATGTTGGTAGTCTGATTTGTTATAGAAATAGTGGCTGGGAGTAGACTGCACAAGTTCCTGTATGAGGATGATATTAAACCAATGGTTCTCAGCCTTCATCTGCTGGCAGGAGAGCATAAACCTGTGTCTGGAAGAAGTCAAGGAAGGAAAATTAGCAGGTAAGACCTAATTTCTCCATTCTTTTCATTTAGAATATTGCCTAAGGACAAAATTTCTGCAGACACTTGAATCTGCATTTTCTGCCTATTTTACACTTAGAATATAATTTTTATATATACCCATTGATACACATAGAGCAGGGGCAGAGTTGTGGTTTACATGCATAAGTCATAAATATGCAGGTATATGTATAGAGTACACGCTAACATTTACATCTTCGGAGCAGGTATAATTTTGTGCGCATAACTATAGTGTGCTATTGAGGCTGGGTCTGGTTGCTTACTTTGTAAAGGCATAAAATAAGTAACTATGTTCATACATTTATTCATGCCTTTGTCAGACTAAGGGCTCCTTTTACGAAGGTGCGCTAGGGCCTTAACGCGCGGAATAGCGCGCCTTTTGAGCAGGCTAATCCGGTGTGTGCGTAAAAACTGTTAGCGCACCTTCGTAAAAGGAGCCCTAAATTTTAAACTTAAACCAACTGTTACAAGTGAGACTAGTGAATTTTTGTAACCTATTGGAGTTAATTCCTGAACTTTCATTAATTATCATATATTGTATTGCTGCAACAATTGTGTCAGAAACGAAATGGTTCACATGTATTATTTTCTTGAATTGTGTGATATTATTCTTTTAATCCTTCTGTTTTATTTCTAGACAAAAAGTCCACCACATGGAGTGTTAGACTAGGACAGCTGCTATTATCAACCAAAAAGAAAGACACAGAGACATTTCATGAGACACTAAAAGTTGTTCGAGCAGAGCAGATTGTCCCCCTCTCAGCTGCGAGCTTTGAAAGAGGGTCCTATCAACGGGGATATGAATATATTGTTAGGTGCTGTATAGTAACTGTATTCCATTTTACTATGTAATGTAAGGAACAGAAGAACAGAGGGCTTTAGCTAACTACTAATTAACAAACTAATTGTTGAAAATGATTGTAATGTGGATACTCCAACATCACACATGGAGATGTACCTGATTTTTATTTAGGAAAGAAGAGACAGGTATCAGAAGTTCTCAGGACTGACTATAAGCTTCCCTGGTGTCCTAAAGAGACCTCAAAGTTCGGTGACGGGACTAAATCGCACGAGACAACGGCGCACCGACAACTGAGCGCAAGGTTGACGGCGCGCTGAAGAAAAGCACTATTTTAAAGGGCTCCGACGGGGGGTGGGGGGAACCCCCCCCCCACTTTACTTAACAGAGATCGCGCTGGGGTTGGGGGGGTTGTAACCCCCCACATTATACTTAAAATGAACTTTTTCCCTAAAAATCAGGCAAAAAGTTTGGTTTCAAGTATAATGAGGGGGGTTACAACCTTCCAAACCCCCCACAACGCCAGTGTGATCTCTGTTAAGTAAAGTAGGGGGGTTCCCCACCAACAGCCCCCGTCAGAGCCCTTTAAAATAGTGCTTTCTTTCGGCGCACCGTCAACCTTGCGCTCAGTTGTCTGCGCTCAGTTGTCGGCGTGCCGTTGTCTTTAGCAATTTTGTCTATGAACCCAAAGTTCTGAGGTTAGCCAGGACATCTGCATTTTTAACGCTTGTTCCTGACCATTCTGAATTTTGTTGTCCTGGTTTCTAAGTAGAAAAAGCAATATTCTAACCAGTGTGCATTGGGTAGGAGGCAAATACCTGGAAGCAGCCCATAATGTAAATCAGTGTTTTTCAACCTTTTTACACCTTTGGACTGGCAGAAATAGAAGAATTATTCTGTGGACCGGCATTGGTCCGTGGACCGGCGGTTGAAGAACACGGGGCTAAGTCGTGGGCCAGACCCCGCCCATCTCTACCCAATCTCCACTTTAGACCCCACCTCCCTAATAGTACTAATTGCACCTTGCACGTCCTGTGCCTCATCTAGAAGCCTTCCCTCTGACGCTGGCTCGAAGAAAACACCGCATTGATCGCACCGTGGACCGGTGGTTGAAGAACACTGTTTTGGGCCTGATGCACGTGCTGGCCCTGTGGACCGGCAGGAAATTTCTGTGGACCAGCACTGGTCCATGGACCAGTGGTTGAAGAACACTGATCTAAATCATTGGAGAACCAGATTTGTATTTTATGTTCCTATTTGTTGAAATGCCCAGTACTGGAAGTGTGGTATAACTTTCTCAGTTTGGTTTCTTTGTGTTCGCTTAATTGCCTTTGAAGTGCACTCATCCAGGCGATGTAATTTATTTTTTCCAAAAAGTTAAAATATATAAATTTTATTGATAGAAAAAGTTAATTTTAAGAGAGTCAAGAAATAAGAGAAAGCAATAAACATATGTCCTTCAGCTAAGAAATTTCCAGTTAAGATCTGTATTATTATTGTTCTAACTATACACCTGTTTCTGATTTTAAAGGTTGCACATGTTGTGTGAACTGGAGCACAGTGTACGTCAGTCGTTTCAGCAGCAACTTGGTGACCAGGGCAAAGATTCACTTAATTGGGCAGCCCGCTTAGAAATGACTCAAAACTCCTTTAGAGCCAAAGAGCCCATCTTAGCGCTGCGAAGAGCTTTGCTGAGCCTTAATAATAGGTGCTCCTCTGTTTGTATCATTCTGTTCTGTCCAAAAGTAATTTGAATTTGTTTCTGATAATAATAGGGTTCCTTTTACTAAGCCGCGTTAGGGTTTTAACGCGCAGAATAGCGCGTACTAAATTGCCACGCGCACTAGACCTTAACGCCAGCATTGAGTTGGCGTTAATTCTAGCTGCGTAACGCGGGTTTAGCGCTCGCTAAAATGCTGCGTGTGCTAAAAATGCTAACGCAGCTTAGTAGAAGGAGCCCATAGTGTTATTTTTCATTATGTGGTTAATCTGTTATTTTTTAGTACCTTAAAATTTATAAATCTTTTTTGTAGAAAGAAACCCAAGAACTAGAAATACATAGACACCTTTTTACATTAAAAGTATACTATAATAATGGAAAGGGGGGATATATAGTTATATTATTGGGTTTTTTCAGTATTTATGAATATAATATATGTATAATATGCTTGATTTATATTATTTGTGGACAGGGAGGGTGGGGAAGGGATTTAAATTTATGTTTATGATGATAATAGGAATGATTTTCAAGTGATCTATATAATTTAATTGATATAATATTGTACACTTGTTGTAAGATGTAAAAATGAATAAAGATTTGGGGGGAAAAAAAAGAAGTAGAAATACATTGCTGTACAATAGTAGTTTTCCTTTGTTAATAGGACTTCAAATTTTATATGGTTTATACTAGTAATAATCATTACAAGGTAGAATCTTGTGAACCCTCAGCCAACCATGTTACTCTTTTTCCTGTTATGTAGATAATGCAGGGTCCACAGACTTGGAAAGTGAGGGAAATGAAATTTTATCTCAATTTTATTGGAAAAATTTAACACAGTTTTGCAAATTGTCATATACAATGGAGCTAATCAGTCCATGAGACAGGAATATCAACAGTGAAGGAGATATGACTAGCTGAGAGGTGGAAAGATGAGGTAGAGACCTTAAAGGACAGAGAGAGAGAGGGAGAGATTCAGGGAGGAATGGAGAAGGAGGAAAGAAGAGCGGGACTTGGGGATGATTGTGTCTGATGAACTTAAGGTGACCAAATGGCTAGAAAAGGCGATGGTCAAAGCTGTAGGAAAAAGGGGGGTGATAGTGCCGTTGTATAAGTGTCTAGTGAGGCCCCATTTGGAATACTTTGTGCAATTCTGGAGACCGCACTTTCAAAAAGATATAAATAGAGTTGGTCCAGGGGACTGCTACAAAATTGGTTAGTCTTTTGTCATAAAGCATACGGGGACAGATGTGTACTCTGGAAGAAAGGGCATATGATATTGACGTTTAAATATCTCCATGGCATTAATGTACAAGAGGTGAGTCTTTTTCAAATGAAGAAAAACTCTAGAATGAGAGGGCATAGGATGAAGTTAAGAGGTGATAGGCTCAGGAGTAGTATAAGAGGTCTATGGCGGAGACAATAGATCATCTTTCATGGGCTTGAGCTCTCATGAGACCCTTACAGTTTTCTTTAGTGGTCAGTGCACATGTACAGCTGTGAGTGCCATTTACTCTGAATGTATTGAGCAAAAGACAGTATGACGTGGTAGTTTCAAATGAGGAAAGAGTCCCCCTGTAGAGCCCTATCTGGTTAGTGGTAGTGATGGATGTGAGTTTGTAGAAATCTTGGAATTTCAAATCTTCAGTTTAGGACTTTCGGTCTTCCTCTTTAGTCATCTTATTCCCTGTATCCTAAGGAGAGCATTACATTCTACTTAGTATTAGCTGCTGGTAGTTCCCTCACACTTTAAGGTATATTTAAATCTGATTAGATCTGCTTTTGGAGTAATAGCTTCCTTACTCGTGGAGCAAGCTGCCTCTTAGCATTTCCTCTTAAATCTTCTTATACTAAATTAAGTTAGCTCTCAAAACATTCTACTTTTTCATTCCATTTCCCCTTAATCATTATAGAGGTATCTTGTTTGCCACTGGTCAGACTGGGGTCAGCTATAAATGAAGGGCAGTCTTATTTTTTTTTTTCCTATTTTATACTTTCATCTTCATTATTTATTACTTGAATCCATATATTCTTTTATTTGGTAACAATTTTCATCTGTTTTTGTTGTAAATGGCTTAGACATTGCTGAGATAGGTTTAATCTTTATTTAATATCCTGCCTAAAACATGTAAGACATGTTTAGGGGGGAGAGGCCTAAGTGCCATACTGTTGGGTTCTTGAATACCGCCTTCCATTGAGTAAATTCTTAAACTGTGTTTAGGGAAGAGTAATTTGTGTTGAGTTTAGTGCCTATAGAGCTGAGTATTGCTTTTTGTTTTCCAAAAGTATACATTGCAATTTTATGCACATGAAATATCAGGTGTAAAAATATATAAACTTTTTGAGGAATAATTTGCATGTTTCCCCTTGAAAATTGGTGTGACGTAATGCACATATTGGCTACACCAGTTAAGTGGGTTGTTAATACAACACTTTTTTTTTAAGTTAGTACTTCCATTTTAAAGGATGTTTACCAAAATTGGATAAAATTAGGGCGTAGAGGTACACAAAACATATATTTTGCTTAAGCTTTAATTTCATGCAGAGAATGTGATAAGAGTGGTTAACATAGCTGGTTTTAAAAAGGTTTAGACAATTTTCTGGAGGAAAAGTCCATAATTTGCTGTTGAGAAAGACATGAGGGAAGCCACTCCTTGTCCTGAATCGGTAGCATGGAATGTTGCTACTCTTTGGGTTTATGCCAGGTGCTTGTGACCTAGATTGTCCACCGTGAAGATGGGATATTGGACTAGATAGACCATTGGTCTGACCCAGTAAGACGATTTGTTCTTATCTCAGAAAAGGAAACTGTTTAGAGGGGTAGGAGGTGGGTGAATCTGTGCAAGCAAACTGGGAAAACCCTGCAAGTCAGTTATTAAATCTGGCACCAAAATATCATATATGAAGTCCCCTTTATAAATGTTTTCTTTGTCTATTCAAACAATTTCTACAGAACAGACAACCTGGACGTGGTTGGAGAATGCTGGTTGCAGAGTGCCAGAGTGGCCCGAAAGGCAGGACATCACCAGACTGCATATAATGCTCTCTTGAATGCTGGTGAATCCAGACTGGCGGAACTTTATGTGGAAAGAGCAAAGTGTCTGTGGTCCAAGGTATTCAAGGGAGGAGTGGGAAATAAGGCTGCAATGTAGTTTGCATTCTGCTGTGCCATTTTGTTCTAGTCTTTGTGTTGTACAGAAAGAGTCAACTTGTCAACTGTTCTTATTCTGTTTTACTTAATAAACAGGATGAGAAATCTTAGTAAACTCTGCATGAAAGCTAGTGGAACAGAGCAATTTAATTGTCAACTTCAGGAGAAACTGCAAGGTTGATAAGCACTGCATTCTGAGACTAGTTGTACTTCCTCCTTGCTCCAAAACTAGACAAAGCTTAAGTGGCTGTCCTATAACACAAATACGGTTACTTGACTTCACGTTATAGAGTGCTTCCTCTATAATTATCTTTGATGGAAATATTTCCTTCATTTTTGCAGGGTGATGTTCATCAGGCCCTCATTGTTCTTCAGAAGGGTGTTGAGTTATGTTTCCCTGAAAACAAAACACCAATAAATACCAAAACTAACCTGATCCATGGCAGAGCCATGCTGCTGGTGGGCCGTTTCATGGAAGAAACTGCAAATTTTGAAAGTAATGCAGTGATGAAGCAGTACAAGGTGAGTATAGGACTGCAAAGCTTGATCTGTGCTGGCCCATTTCGACGGTCAGCTTCAAAGCAGCATGGCTCCCTATTTTCCCCCTTAGAAACATAGCAGGCACTGGTTCAGTGCCAGCAGGTTGCTGGTGATATGAAAGAAACAAGATGCAGATAAAGGAAAATAAATTTAGTAACATCACTTGGTAGCAGGGTGGGAGCCAACAGAGTATTCAGCTCCCCAGAAATCAATTGAGTGATGCTGGCAATTTGAGGGAGGAAGGGGAAAGGAATTTGAATTTCTGCTCATGCCTTTTCAGTAGTAGCTCAAGGGTTACATTCAGGACAGGTACAGTAGGAGACTGAGTACTATTTATTAAGAGCACAGAACATTAGACAGCAGCTTCACTAGTTTTTTGGTTTTTTAAAAACTTCTAAAGCTAACAAAAATGCAATATAATATCCATACAACATTAAAAAAAACCCCACGCAACCAACATTTTCATAAGGGAATAGAACCTTACAAAAGAAATACCCCCTCCCGCCCTCCCTTCCCCTGGGTGTGTATGTATTATACCAACAGAAATAAAGGAAAAGACAACTATAATGAATCCATAAAAGACGTCAATGGGCCCCAAATTAACTTGAATCTCTTAGTATGCCCCAGCATATCCGCAATTATCTTTTCATACCTATAACTTAAGCATAAATTTGCCCACCAAAAAGTAAAGTTAAGGTGATCCCAGTTCTTCCATTTGTGAATAACCATTTGCATGGCTATCCCGGTCATAATAAGGAAAAGCCGACCTTTATATCTATCCAATGAGGGCTTCAGATGTAATATCATCCCACATATGACTACCTCATATGTCAATGGAATTGATGACTCAAGTATAGCATTAATCTGTCCCCAAATCGACTTCCAAAAATTGTTTTAAACATATTATGATTATTTTAAAAAGGCATCACTTTTGCCCTGCCCCCACGACCCCCCCACACAAAATTTTCCTCTTCCTCTTTCCTAGTCTGTTATAAGCAAATTTTGCTGTTTTTAGTAATTGCTCCCTGTAAGAAAAGGGAAATCAAATAGCCATCAGTAATCAGCTTGGGGAAAAAAAAAGAAGAAACAACTGCCAGGAACATCAAGGCACTGACAAATCATGTGCCCTAATCGTAAGAAAGAAACAAAAATAAAAGACACTAAAAGTGTTTAAAAGGAGAGAGGAAGACAAATTCCTTAAAGAGCCCTCTACCAAATTCCCGCTGAAGTAATGTTCCATGAGAAGCCCAACTCCCACCTCTAAAAAGGGAAAAATAATTTATTTAAAGAGTTTTCTGTGGAGGTGCATTCATTCGCACGTTTTCATTTTGTTAGCATTCTAAGGGGGAATTCATCAAAAGGTGCTACCCATTAGTGTTTGCTAAACACTAAAGACGCCCTTAGGAATATAATAGGCATCTTTAGTATACTATGTATGTTTAATCTATAACCCATTCTGAGCTCTTTGGGGACAACGGGATAGAAAATGAATTAAGTAAATAAAATAGCGTTTAGCATACGCTAATGCGGCAGTGCCCTTTGATAAATTCACCCCTAAATCACTTTGCCACCCACTAAGGGCCCCTTTTACTAAGCTGCACTAGTGGTTTTAATGCGCTCTTAGCACGTGCTACATTGCCCTGCACGCTACACGTTAACACCGCCATAGAGCTGGTGTTAGTATTTTCTGCGTAGCGCGGGGGTTAGCGCGCGCTAAAAACGCTAGTGCAGCTTAGTAAAAGGAGCCCTAAGTGATTGCATGTATCATTAGGAAATATGAAGAAATAATAGCATAGCACTCAAACAAAATAATGCTAGTTTCACTAGAACTTGGATGTAAATGTTAACCTTACATACATTATAGAGGACTTTATGACATGAAATACGCATTCATTTTTGAAATGTACTTTGTATTTGTATTTCAAAGGTATTTTGAAGTATGCAGCTTTTACTGTATTGTTTGTTCATATTTGTATTTAAATAATTTTCAATAAAATGTTTTTTAAAAAACACTTTTTTTTAATGCTCACCAATTTTAAAAAATTGAAACTGATAAAAAGTCTAAAATTTGGAGGCAAAGCCCAAAGAATGGAGGATTTTTGTTCTAGACACATTCCTAGCATTTTCTATACTGTATTCTAGTGCAAAAGGCATAAATCTTGAACCAGTGGGTTATTCACCTCTAGTTATGAGTTGTATAGAAGGCATCATATACTTTTTTTCTCTCTCGACTCTGCCTTCTGTGTCCCAAGTTCATGTCCCCTCCCTCTCATTGCCTTCCAGTCTTTGTCCCACCTCCTTCCTCCCTCCCTCCCTCCCATCCCCCAAAGCCGACCTGAGCCGAAGCCTGGCTGCCCCAAAGCTGACCTGCTACCTTTTTCTCCTCTCCCCCGGTCCACTGCCGCAACCCGCCAGCTCCATTCAGTTATGCCCCGCTGCTGCAACTCCAGGAAGGGAGGGGCCAGGCGCGTGCAGCGATTGCACGCTGCCAACCCACAAGCCTTCCCCCCGATATCAATTGTGATGTCGGAGAGAAGGTCTGGGCCAGCCAAGCAGTGATTGGCTGGCCCGGAACCTTCTTGCCAACGTCAGAATTGACGTCAGGGGGAGGGGGGGAAGCTTGTGGACTGGTGGCGTGCAATTGCTGAATGCACCTGGCTCTTCCTTGCCTGGAGTTGCGGCAGCGGTGGGGGATAATTGAATGGAGCTGGCGGATGACAGGGGGTGGCAGGGAGGAATCAGCGGTCAGCCCTCATACCCCCAATAGATGGCCCGTATACCGCAGGTTGAGAAACACTGCTCTATATGACCTTTTCAGAGTCCTAAGCAAGTGAAGGGGTATATACTTCTTGCAAGTTTATTCTATTCCTGATTTTGTTACATATAAAAGACTTCTGAAACAGTTTGTATTTGCCAAGAAACCACAAGGTCATTTTCTCTTTTGTTCTGAGCTCTGTGTTTTACATTCTATTCTGTAGCTGACTAGTTTTGCCAAGGTCATTCCTCCTCATGTAATGATCCCCACATCCTGTGCTTTAGCTGAGCGATTTTGCTTCTTGTGAGTCAAGACTTAGATAAGAAACATTACTATACCTTAGACAAACGACAGTATTAAATGCCATATTTATGGAAACTTCCCACTACTTCTTTCTAGCTGCTTTTATGTATCCTGTTACCAAATATGGTCTTTTCTACAATCATATGCTGAAAAAACCGACCCATGTAAAATGCTATAAATATGTATGCAGCACTCATAATAAATGGATATCTCTTTGGATATGCAAACAGTTTGCATAAGCGTCTATTCTTTCTAAAAGAGATTATCCCCAGATGCATCTGTACCAGAGATGGCAGAATTTGGGCGAGGCTGTATTGGGACCAGAACCTTTTCAGCAAAGTCTCAGCTTATGCCATCTCCGTCCACAGAATGCTCTTGATCAGGCAATGGGCGAGAGATTCTGTTTCCAAGGCAAACCTGAACAAATTCCTCTTTCAAGGACAGGGCATGGGCATGGACATGGGCATGGACGATCTCATGGCTAGTATGGTGGATCGTAAGCCGAAATCCTTACCAGGTAACAGACCCTGTATGTGAGGGGGTCTGCTAGAGGAAATTTTTGTGGCTTCCAGTAGTTTTGCCAGTATTCAAGAGCATTCTTCAATCAGAGGGCATTCCAAGGCCAGAGACAAAGGTTCAGAACATCAGGCATCCCTGTGGTCTGGATCCCATATCTCTGTGGCCTCCAAGAAACAGTAATGCCATCAGGTTAGCAGCTGTTCCCCTGAGGGTGGAGGGGGGCAGGCTGGCAGAGTACTGGTAGGCTTAGACACAGATCTCTTCAGATCAACGGGTGCTGGAGGTCATTTGGGAGGGGTATAAGCTAGAATTCTACTGGCCCCTCCAGCACCTCTTTCTCACTTTTCTGACAAGGAAACCAAAAAAGGCAGTCTTCAGTGTGGGTGACGGTTCAGAGATTCATTGCTCTAGGAGCCATAGAGCCCATACTGCAAGGAGAATGGGACTTGAGTATATACTCCATATACAGTAAAACCTTGGATTGCAAGTAATTTGGTATGCAAGTGTTTTGCAAGATAAGCAAAACATTTTATTAAATTTTAACTTGATATATAAGCAAGGATCTGAGCCTATGCCAAGATACTGTGCATACTGTTGGATTTGTGAAAATGTTACAAAATGAACTGAAGTGAGATTATAGCAGAAAACACTGTTATAACAATAATTATACTGGCCTCATCAGTGTGACTTGTATGTTTATTAAAAAAGCTTATGGGGGAAGGGAGGAGGGAGGAAATGGAAGAAAAGAATGAAAAAGCAAGCCAGGTAGGAATAGGTATTGGGAATGTTCCATTGAGAATATAATGAAACTGAAATCTACACTCAGCATAAGAGTATGGCTGATAATGAAGTAGCTGTTACACAGAAGTAAGGTTGGATATGGCATTTATGTGAGTTTTTGTTGTAATGTTCATGATTTGGTTTTGAAAAAAAGGGAAAAAATTATAGGAGGCATTGCTGCTGTGAGAAATGTTCTTACAGAAGAGAAATTTAGAAAAAAAATCAAACTTTGGTGAAGATCTTCCAATTCGTGTTCTAATTTTTTGTTATTTTGGGGTTACAGGAAGTTACTACCCTGCTGCCAGAGTGGGAAGACGGCCATTTTTATTTTGCCAAGTACTATGATAAGCTGATGCCAATGGTAACTGACAATAAAATGGAAAAGCAAGGAGACCTGATCAGATATATAGTTCTTCACTTTGGAAGGTGAGCTATTAAACTGCTTAGTGCTTTTGTTGCAGGGATTTTTGAACATTAACAAGTCAAATCAGGACAGCTGCGTGAACAACAGGAGAAGGGATATCAGAATATCTTACCCTGAAATGCTTTCCTTTCCAAAGTCCAACACCTCTGGAAGTCCTCTGGCATTTTTTATAATCTTTCTGATAATAGGACTTTGTATGACCTTTGCAGTGTAAATAAAACTATCCTATTTGTTTTTTCAACACAGGGGCAATACAAATGCTTATATTCTGCATTCTGGTGCAATGTGTCTAGTAGTTCTGAACGCTAGGGTTATGCATCTGAACCTGCAAGTTGCTTGCAGAATGCTGTCAATCATCTTTGAACTCCACCTCCTTCCCAAGCAGCTGCTCCTGCCCCCCTAAATTTTTTTCTGCAAGCAAGTTGCTCAGAAGTGTTTCCACTGTGCTCTGCAGTTTTATTATTTTCAGGTATTTTCTCTTAGTGCTCGGTTGGAGGCTCAATGCCCAAAGGTTACCACTTGGGACCTCTGCCTGAGAGAAGACGCAGACTCGCACTGCGGAAGTCTGCTGTTAGCAGGATCAGCCCTCGGGGACACCTAGCTAGCCAGCCTACATTTGTATTTTTTGCAGCTCAGGGGCTGTCCTCTGTGTAGCTGCTTGCCTGATTTATCAGGAGCTTGAGCACAGGCTGTTTGGCTCATTCCCGGCTTGGCCAGGTTTAATAGTGGGCCGGCTGCGTGGTCTTCTCTCCCTTCCCTGCATGTGGTTTTCTGGAGGTTGAAGCTCAGTCCAACATCCGTCTGACCGACAGCCGAAGAAGACTAAGTTCATCCCGCGAACCTGTGAGGCAGAGTTCTTCTCCAATTGTCCTAGCTGCACTCCTAAGCTGAAACAGACAGACACATAGCACAGTGAGTAAAGCTATTATAGCCTACAGAGAAAATTGGGGCAGGCCAGCCACGGTCACCGTTTTTTGTTTGTTTGTTTGTTTTTTAAATGCCTGCGGCACTTCCCTCCCCCAGCGATACCTTGCATGGGCCCTGAAGGGGAAGAGCGAGCGGCGAGGAATGCGGCTTTGAAGATGTTCCCGCACCATTGGTGCAAAGCGCCGCTGTGGAGCCACTATTCATTGATAAAAAAATATCTTTGCGGTGTTAGTGACTGCCGGATTACAGCTGTTTAAAGAAGGTTGCCAGTAAAACAGAAAGAACCGGCGTTTGAGGTTGAGTAGGTTTTCTTCCTTTTTTTTTTTTTAATTTTAAAAATTTCCCACCAAAGCGAGGAAGACGTGCTTGCCCCCAGAAGAACTGTTCGTGAGCCCTGAGAGGGAGGAGGAGTCACGGACGTGAGTGGCCTCGGTGAGCTTCCAGCGCCAATGGTGCGAAGCAATGCTGAAATAGAGCTGCCGTCCATTTGGAAGATTTCGCGGTCCCCAAAACTGCCGGATTAAAGAAAAACTGTTGCCGCGATCGATCACTCAACGATCGCAGTGCTCCGGACTTCTATTCTAATTACCTGCTTTAGTTGAATTCCTTTTTTTTTTTTAGTAGAATATCGGTGTCGTCCTTATTTATTTATTTTAAGTTTGGGGTTGTTTCTTTTTCTTTACTTTTAGTTTTAAGTCAGGAGGCAAGGCAGAAGGGGAGAGCCACGATCTGCTTTAGTCGGAAAGGGAAAAAGACTGACAGGCTATGGGGGTGAAGCTTCAGAGGCAAGGTGGCTGTACATGCCCAGTAGAAAAAAAAAATCTACTGTAGCTAGGGGAAGAGTTCCGCTAGACAGGCTCAGTCCAGGGACTTCACCGACAAGTGGGGCTGCATTACAGAACAGTTCTGCACCTCTAGCTACATAGGTGTAGATATATTTTTTAAACTTGATAAAACATAGCTACTTGAATTAGATTTTGTTAAAAGAATGAATTCAGCTAAGGATGTTTCCAAGCTACTCCTCTAGCCAGTATATTTGATTTCTGTAAGTAAGGGATTACTGAAAAGCTAGTACGTTTATGTACCTGTTTAGAAGTTGGTATCAAGAAAGTTGATGATTGACACATCAGCTTTGTCAGGCCATACAGTGTGTAAATGCTGCAAAATTTCTCTTGTATAATTACAGGTCTCTGCAGTATGGAAACCAATACATATACCAGTCAATGCCAAGAATGTTATCACTGTGGCTTGACTTTGGAGCCAAAGTATATGAATGGGAAAAAGGTATGTTTTATCTGCCCTCCAAAAACCCTTTTGTGTAATATTTTTTCTAAGAAAATGGATAGACTACTTAAATATACATTTTGTGAAAAGTTAAATAATGTGGACTTGGGAAATAGATTGTTTACAAATTCATTTTTTCCTGTGGCTGACCTGTCAACCCTGGCACAAGGGCCAAATGTAGATAATTTATAAATATATGTTTAATTGACCCTTCTCTTTTCTTCTGGATTCTGCTCTTTACTTTTGCCCTGGTTTGAGGTGTTTATCTAACTAATAGTTTCCTCCTGCTCCTTTGGATTTCCACTTAGGGGTCCTTTTATCAAGCCGCGCTAGCGGGGTTAGCGCGTCGGACATTTCATCACGCGCTAACCCCTGCGTCCAGCTAAAAAACTAACGACTGCTCAATGCAGGTGTTAGCGGCTAGCGCGGCAGGTATTACGCGCGTTAAAACCCCTACCGCAGCTTGATAAAAGGACCCCTTAGTCTGAACTGGCCTCTATTGAGTACAGTGATGTGAACCTTCATTTGTGGCTACCTAGGATTTTACCCTTGTATGAGACCACACAAAGCTTCTTTTTCAATGGCCATCATTGTCCATAGTCCTCAGGCCATAGACCCTGGCTCTCTCCTAGATCTGGTATGTATGTATCCTAAATCTGACCAGTAGGTCTCACCAGTAAGAAATGGTTAAGACTACCTCTAGCCCTGAAGACTGTGAATGAACTTAGAACCCTGGTTTAAAAATTGAACCAAGGTCTTCCATACAGCTGACCCAGAAAAAAGGGAAGGCATATGGGAGAAGAAAATTGTATACTGCCTTGATTGTCTAGGTTGAAAGACAGTATATCAAATACATAACAAACATAAAAACATAATTTGAGATATTGGTGGCTATGGTAAAGTAAGAATAATTGCAGAGCTTTATAATCAATTTCATTTATAAACCAGCTTTTATACTGCTAAAAGGCCAAGGAGTGATGATTTGATTGGGTTTGTGTCCATTCCTTTTTACTTCAAAGGGAAAGGGACCCCCATAAGTTTATGTGTTCCACTCAGGTCTTTTGTTCCTGATTGACAAAATATTTAAAGTACTAGTGGACCTGGTGCTATCTAGTATTAAGGTTCTTTTTTACTTTTAATATCCTGTCAACCAGCAACAACAGACGGGTAGAGCATCTAAATACTATGGGGGTACCTTTTCCTCTGAAGTAAAGAGGAATAGACACAGAATCTGCATTGTAAATTATTAAATCAAATCATTGCTTCTCAGCCCTTTGACTAAGATCAAGCCATAGGAAAGTTCTTGCTCACTTTTCAAGTTTGGGGGGAAGAGGAGGTATATTTTTTATTATTTATATTGGGAAAATAATAGAGGAATGAAGGGAGGGGAGGGTGGTAATTTTATGTATTGTAAGATAAATTAGAAAGATTGTCAAGTGATTTGTTTAATTGTATTGTTTTATTGTTTGTGCACTTGATGTAAGATTGAAAATGAATAAAGAATTAAAAAAAAAAAAGTGGATTAGGTTGACAGTTAAAACTGAACTCCATCTTGCTGAAGTAATCTAGATTGACTCTCTTCTATTTTTCAGCTGGCCGTGCTGACCGTCTGCAGATGAAAACTGATTTGATGAAAATAAACAAAACAATCACTGATCATACTAATCATTTAGCACCCTATCAGTTTCTAACTGCCTTTTCTCAGCTGATCTCCCGGATCTGTCATTCCCATGATGATGTGTTTGTTGTGTTAATGGAGATCATTGCTAAAGTGTTTCTGACATATCCTCAGCAGGCAATGTGGATGATGACAGCCGTGTCTAAGGTATTTTGATTATTTAACCTGATATATATATATATATATATATATACATATATATACACACACACACACACAGTGGTACCTCGGTTTATGAGTGCACAGGTTTGCGAGTGTTTTACAAGACGAGCAAAACATTCGCAAAATTGGCGCCTCGGAAACCGAACGTGGCTCGATTTACGAGCTCCCCCCTCGCGATCTGGCACCCTCCCCCTCGCGATCGGGCACCCCCCTGCCACAATTGGAGAGAACATAAACTCGCTGGGCCTTGATGCTCAAGGCCCAGCAGAAGAGGAGTCTGATCTTCGGGCACCGGCACCAACGCACAGGACATACCAGTGCCGGTGCCCAGATGACAGTAAGAAGTGGCGGGGGGGGGGTGCCGAATCGCGGGGGGGAGGGTGCCGGATCACAGGGGGGGGCCTTCGGGGGGAGCAATGCTGGTTCTCTTGGAGGGGGGAACGTATCAAAGCGAGTTTCCATTATTTCCTATGGGGAAACTCGTAATCCAAGGTACCACTGTATATATATATGTGTATATCCACGGATTCAGTCATTTGCGATTTTTAAATAAAAAAACATTTTAATTTTTCGGGCTATTTTAAGCCCTGTAACCCCCCCCCCCATAAGCCTTACCTGGTGTTCTAGCGGGTTTTCGGGGCAGGAGCGATCTTCCCATGCTCCTGCCCCGTGCAGATCGCTCATAGGAAATGGCTGCCTTGAGCTCCCGTAGTCTATTTTTTGAAGCATATAATGAGCAAATTTCATTGTGCTGAAGGGAATATTGCCTGAATGGGCACATTTTTCATTTGCAATGCAGCGGATATGTAATGAGTATGAGTTGGTGTATTAAATTTTTTTTGGTATTGTTTAAGATTTTATTATGAATGTTATTGTATGGAAGCCGCCTAGAATATTTGGATAGTGTGGGTTACAAGTATTTAAAATAAATATTTATGTAATCTACTGCACAAATGTACAAATTCCCTTTCATTACTTGTCTCCCATAGATTTGTATTAATGGCTTCATTTTTGAGCATTAAAGTAGCTGGAAATATTGTTCAGTGTTATACAGTTCAGCTTTTGTGCCTTGATAGTGGGAAAAATAGAACTAATAATTCAATAAATCTTGGTTATAATTTTAAAACCTTGCGCTGGTGTCATTTTGCATGTATAATTATTTTCAAACCTGAAGCTTTCACAAATGGCGTCAATGACCCTTGCTCAATAGGAAGAGGTTCACTGTTCACATAATGAAGACTTCTGCTCTAGAAGAGTAGTAAATGCTACATCAAATATGAGCAAGTAATTTTATTAAATAAAACTGTTCACAGTTTTGTCCAAAATACTTGTGTAAACCGTTCAAGCCAGCGGTAACAGTAAGTTTTCATTTCGGTCTTTAAAAAAAAAAATTTTCTTTCACAGTCATCGTACCCAATGCGTGTGAATAGGTGCAAGGAAATCCTCAACAAAGCCATCCAATTGAAGGGCTCGTTAGGAAAATTTATTGGTGATGCAACTCGCCTAACTGATAAACTCCTTGAGCTTTGCAACAAACCGGTATGTGCTGGCTTTCAATGAGAGGATGACTTTTAATGTATTGTATGCAGACAGTAAGCACTACAAATTGGAGAATGACATGGTGACAAAATTCATCACCATTCCCGTCCCTACGGATAACCGCGGGAAATCATCTTCATGTTATTCTTTAAGGAGAGAGAGAAGAATCAGAGTATGAATGGGCACAACCACTGACTCTCAATCTTTGCTTTGTAGAAGGACTGAGGTTGAAATAGACACTACATTACATTACATTAATGGCTTATATTCCGCCTGTACCTTGCAGTTCTAAGCAGATTACATCAAAAAGATAACTGGACATTTCCAGGAAGAGGAATACAATTAAAGACGTTGGACCTAGTACATCAAAAAGATAGCTGGACTTTTCCAGGAAGAGGAATACAATTAAAGGTGTAAGGTCTAAAACTAAACTAAACTAAACCTTAGGTTTGTATACTGCGCCATCTCTGCAGGCGCAGAGCTCGGTATGGTTTACAAAGTTAAGAGGAAAGGAACTACAATAAGGGGATATAGGAGAGGGACTAAGGAGATAGAGAGGGACAGGATACTGGACAACGGGAGGTGATTAGATTTTTGAAAAGAGCCAAGTTTTCAAGTGTTTGTGGAAGGATTGGAAGGAGCTTGAATTTCTGAGCGGGGATGAAAGGTTGTTCCAGAGTTCTGTGGTTCTAAAGGGGAGGGATGTTCCGAGTTTTCCTGCGCGGGATATACCTTTTATAGAGGGGAATGATAGTTTCAGTTTTTGGGAGGGTCTGGTGGAGTGTGGGTTTGAGGAATTCCAAAAGAGTGGGATAACGGGAGGAAGGACGCCATGTAGGATCTTGAAGGCTAAGCAGGCACATTTATAGAGGACTCTGGAGTATACTGGGAGCCAGTGAAGCTTGGAGAGGAGTGGGGAGACGTGATCGAACTTGCCTTTTGCGAAAATAAGCTTAGCCGCGGCAATTTTGAAGTGAGGATGCTAAGAGGGGGCGAGAGGGGAAAAGGAAGGGGTTAGGACATTTGGGTGAATTTCTTGAATAGTAGGGTCTTGATTTCTTTGCGGAAAGCCTTGAGGTCAGTTGAAGCTATCAGTAGGTTGGTGATGGTGGGGTCCAATTTAGCTGCATGTGTTGCTAGTAAGTTGTCATACATCTTTTTGCGTTTAGTTCCTTTAAAAGGGGGGTAGGAGAAAGGGGACTGGGTTCTCCTTTGTCTGGTTGAGAGGTTCCTGTTTAGACGGTTGTTTAGGTGGGTGGGTGCCGTTCCGTTTAATGTTTTGAATAACATGCAGTATAGTTTGAATTGGATGCGGGCTTGTATTGGAAGCCACTAAAAAATGACATGGGATTATTTCCCACGGTTATCCACGGGGAAGGGAACAGTGGTGAATTTTGTCACCGTGTCATTCTCTACTCCAAATGAAGACAAAAATGTCCATGTGAAAAAAAATATTTTGAGAAAGGCTCTGCAGAACATGGAATTTTTCCTAAACTATATATACCGGTAGAACACATGCATTTTTTGATTGTCTTATTTGTTTTGATGGTTGGGGGGTTGCTAGTATGGGTATGTTAGATAAGAGGATTCTCAGATGGTTTTGTTTTTGTATTATATATCAGTTGTATTATTTTATGATATATTATTGTATCATACCTTGTGAAGTTTAGATTAAGGTGTGTAGTCAAATAAGCATCAGAAATAAAACATTTCCCCCAACACACACAATTTTACTAAGCCGCATAAGGCTTTTTTTTATCACAGGCTGCGGTAGTATTAGCTCCCACGCTCATAGGAATTCTATGAACGTCGGAGCTCATACCGCCGCAGCCAGTGATAAAAAAGCCTAACGTGGCTCCTTAAAAAGGGTGTGTGTGAATGAAATTGTTAAAAAAAAAAAAAAAAGCAACATCTCTAACCCCCTCTTCTACAAAGCTGCGCGGCAACAACCCGAAAGCCCTTTAAATCTCTATGGGCTTCAGGGCCGTTACCGCAGCGGCCCGCGCTAAACAGCTTTGTAAAAGAGGCCCTAAGTTTTGCTGCTTACACATATAAGGAGCAGTTTTGCTATTTGTGAGTAAAGTGGTAGATTTTTTAACAGTACACATCCAAAGACAACTAAGGCTCCTGGCTCTCAAACTCAAACTCAAACTCTTGATACTTTGAGCTGGTTTTAAATTCCTGAGAGATGAGCACTATTCTTCCTTCAAACATCCTTCCCAAACTTGGGTTCAAACAAGCAATACATTTATTTATTTACTTACTGTGATTTATTAATCACTTTTAACAGACGCATGAGATTTTCAATTTATAAAATGCATAAAAATTCATAAATTACAAAACATAAACATTCCATAAAATACAGCCCCCAACTCTACTCCTTTCTGTAATATATATATCAACAATTGATTTTAAAAAGCCTTATCCTTCAGTTTCTATAAATGCAATAACCATGTGTTTACCCTTTTACACAAAAAAAGATAGTTACATTTCTGGTGGTCTCCTATCTTAGGAGTTTATTGTATTAGATTGGTTCCCATAACAGAAAAGGCCCTTATGAAATGTTGGTTGGATGGGGGTCTTTTTTGTTGTTGTTGTATGGATTTTGATTGATTATAAATGCATATATGATTAATATTATTTATATAGATACTGTATTGCATTTTTGTTAGCTTTAGAAACTCAATAAATTTTTTTTTTTTTTTATAATTCTTTATTCCTTTTTAATCATTCAACAAGTGTACAAGAAAAATCATACATAGTCTCAGAAACAACACTTGATAAATCCATCAAGACAATAACAATTATATATAAACCCATAACCCACTCTCTCTCCCAACACTATTTTGCTAAAGGCCCTCTTTCTGACCACACTTCAAATGTAACATCTTGTTCAAGGGCACCAGCCAGAGACTAGTTGAAGGGTTTATTAATATTTTCCTGATACCTTGAAAGAAGTATTTATCTCTGCTCCATTTTTGCTATCTCTAGAATTTATTTAAAACATTTATAATCCACATTTCTCCAAAGCAGCTCACAGTTTAACATATAGTCAAGTGTCCAAAATGCTGTAGCACTAGTGTGCATGCTGCTACTTTTTCTGTTAATATAGAGAATGACATTGAGACAAAGTTTATCCACATCCCCACCCCATCCCCACCCTGTCCCCGTAAGCTCAAACTCCACACTGATGCCATCATTTTCAATAACACAGATTGCTCAATTTTTGTACAAATGGAATTTTGTATTTTGTGGTGATGGGAACAATCTTTGCCTCAATGTCATTTTCTACATTGATATTCCTGCTATATATCCTCCTAAAAAGACTGTGTTTGCTCTTTATGTCTTCTCCAGGTGGATGGTAACAGCACCACATTAAGCATGAGTGTTCATTTTAAGGTGCTGAAGAGGCTGGTGGAAGAGGCCACATTCAGTGAGATCCTTATTCCATTACAATCTGTGATGATTCCTACTCTCCCATCTATGCCTGGATCACATTCTCATCATGACCCATTCCCAGGGCATTGGGCTTACATTGCCAGTTTTGATGATACGGTAAACCTCAAGTTATGGATATTAATAGCAAAAGCTTGGTTTGAATATTTTTTTTTAATTTGTTGAAGACCAATATTAAATTCAAAGTAAACAAAGCCATTAATTAATGAACAAGAATTGATAAAATGAAATACAAAATTGAAACATAGAAACATAGAAGCATGGAGGCAGAAAGAGGCCAAATGGCCCATCTAGTCTGTCCATTCGCATTATCTCTTTCTCTCTCTGAGAGATCCCACATGCCTATCCCAGGCCCTTTTCAATTCAGACACAGTCTCTGTCTCTACCACCTCATCTGGGAGACTGTTCCATGCATCTACCACCCTTTCTGTAAAAAAGTATTTCCTTAGATTATTCCGGAGCCTATCACCTATGCACTTTCATTGCAGAGTTTCCTTTCAAATGAAAGATACTCGACTCATGCACATTTATATTACGTAGGTATTTAAACATCTCTATCATATCTCCCCTCTCCCTTCTTTCCTCCAGAGTATACAGATTGAGATCTTTAAGCCTGTCCCCATATGCCTTATGATGAAGACCACATACATTTTAGTAGCCGTCCTCTGGACCAACTCCATCCTTTTTATATCTTTTTGAAGGTGCAGCCTCCAGAATTGTACACAATATTCTAAATGAGGTCTCACCAGAGTCTCATACAGGGGCATCAGTACCTCCTTTTTCCTTGCCTTGCTTACTACTTATGCAGTTCATATCAAAGTATGAGATGTGAGATGTGCAATAGAAGTTGAATGCAGACCTGCAGGTTGTGGAAGAGGGTTTTATTGATAAGGTTACATTCTGCAGTACCTGTGGAGGCATGGATACAATTTAGTCTGTTTTCATTTTTTAATTTTTTTATGATCATGCACCTGCTCGCAAGACTGATCCATCTATATTACATTACATTAGTGATTTCTATTCCGCCATTACCTTGCGGTTCAAGGCGGATTACATAAGAAGTTATCTGGACATTCTACCAACTAACAAGCTTGAAATATTTTTTCAGAGCAGCTGGGATTCCTTCTTAGGTGTACTGTCACTTTTGGTAAGCGGCTGCCTTTTTGCTCTTAGAGTTTTTCATTTTCATTCTGTCTTACCTAGGCTGATTCTTTCTGAGTCAATTTTTGCCCTTAAGGCTTTAGCAAAATCTTTTCATCATTATCTCGCTAGTGTTTCTGCTGCAGAAGGTGTGGTACCTTGAGTAGAGGTTCATAATACAGCTGGCCTCTACATCTCGCATTTTGTTGTACAGCTCTCTTCGGCACGTTTTCTCAATTCCTTTCTGGCAGTTTTCATTGTGATTAGGCCCTTGCTCCTACTTGATAGAACTCTTAATTCAGCACAGTTCAATAGCTGTTGATGTGGTGATTCAGCTGTACAGTGTTTCACTGCAATTTTTTTTCTACCAACAGAGTATGCAGCATTTTCCTTATATTGTTGATTCTGTCTGTAGACTGTTCTGTGCCTGAAGTCATGCTCTCTGTGGTAGGGACATGGTCTAGAGCAGTGTTTCTCAACTTCTTCAAGCCAAGTACCCCCTAAGCCTAACAAATACCAACCCGAGTTCCTCTGCCCCAGACCTGCCCAAGCTTCGCCCCTGACCCCATCCCCATAACAATAGTACTAATTGTAATGCAATTTCTTCCATCCATTTTTCATAGACATACAATATAATCTTAATACACAATGGTAACCACAAAATTTAAAAACCACAAAGCATACTGTATGCACAGAAAATTTTGATTATCATTTATATTTAGGTTTATTTTTCAAAGAGGCCAAGACAGATGACTTTAAAATATGCAATCAGTAACAATTATAGAAAAATAGACAAATATAGAGCAAATATAGACAGCAGATATAAATTCACAAAACTGACACATTTTGATCACTAAATTGAAAATAAAATTATTTTTCCTACCTTTGTTGTCTGGTGATTTAATGGATCGCATGGAATAGTCTCTCGGTAGAGGTGGTGGAGACAAAGACTGTGTCTGAATTCAAGAAAGCGTGAGATCTCTTAGAGGGAGAGATAGTGGATGGGCAGACTGGATGGACTATTTGGCTTTTGTCTGCCATCGTGTTTCTATGTTTCACCTTCTTCCATTGACCTTGCAGGAAGGCATTTTGGCTGTTTTGCTACCAAGTTTAAAACCCTGATTCAGAGAGATCCTAAAACGCTTGCTTGTATTGTCAGGAAAACCTGGGAGAAAGCTGCTTTTGACTTTGACACATTTGGTTACATAAGAATGATAGTTTATAGTTAAAATAAGAGCCTAGAAAAAGGAGTGATAAAAATTTTTTTAATGTCTTTCTTTACCCATTGAGCCTTGGGTGTGATTGAACTCTTAGGCAATCTATTTGCATCATTCTTCAAAGCTAAGAGGTCTTCAGTATTAGGGGCTTCCTTTTGAACTTCATTTATTTACAACCCCTCCCCCCATTTTACAAAACCACGAAAGTGTTTTTTTAGCACAGGCTGGCGTGCTGAATGCTCTGCGCTGCTTCTGACACTCAGAATTCCTGTGAGTATCAAGAACAGTGCAGAGCATTCAGCACGCTGGCCTGCACTAAAAACTGCTTCCGCGATTTAATAAAAGGGAGGGTTAGCCAGTGTTAATCAATTTGTGATCTATAATTTATACCTTTACTGTCTTTTATTCAGGTGGAGATTCTGGCTTCTCTTCAGAAACCCAAGAAGATTTCTTTAAAAGGTTCAGATGGAAAATCACATATTATGATGTGTAAACCAAACGATGATTTAAGAAAAGACTGCAGACTCATGGAGTTTAATTCCCTAATAAACAAGGTATCAGAGTTATTAAAAATATGATTTAATAGTAAATGGTTCAGATAGCAGAATGGCCTGTTTATCATTTTTAATATTTACTTTAGCTCTGCTGTAATACATATAAAGTCTAAGGAATCTGCTTCACTACTGAGCAAGTGAGAAAAGAATAACCCGATTCCCACCAGACATAGTCCTGCAGCGATGGTGTTCAGTATTTGTCTTTAGATCACTGCTAACAGTATTTATTGTGAAGTAGAACCTAATAGATGACATACCAGTAACTGCAGAAAAGCAGCTAGAAACCAGAAATGCAGGGCCATGATTAGGAAGAGACAAGGGGGTCAGTGGTCCAGATTACAAAGCCCCTGGAAAGGATGAGGGAAACGGTGAGCAGAAAAGTGAGTGAAATGCATGTTTGAGCCAGCAACAGATGCTGTTGCCTCATGTTCTAACATACCTGGCTGAGACAGCTTTATGCCCCATTTGCTTCCCTAAGGGCTCCTTTTACAAAGGTGCGCTAGCGTTTTTAGCGCACGCACCGGATATAGCATGCGCTATATAGCATGCACTGGATATAGCGTTTTTAGCGCACGCATTGGATATAGCGTGCGCCAGCTGAAAAACTACCGCCTGCTCAAGAGGAGGCGGTAGCGGCTAGCGCACGCGGCATTTTAGTGCGCGCTATTCCGCGCGTTAAGGCCCTAATGCACCTTTGTAAAAGGAACCCTAAATCTTTATATGGCCTTGGAATGTCCATACTTTCACATCGGTTTAACAGAACTGGGAGGAACAGAAGATTTCTGCGAACACCACCAGGGTAGGAAATTTAATGGCGTCCATCTCGCCGGCCTTGTGCAGACCGGCAGGAATTTTCTGCGGACCGGCGGTTGAAGAACTGTGCTCTAACAGACTTATAGAGTCTCGGACTGGAAGTAATAACAGGTGAAACCATGCCATGAAGTTATATGCAGGCAACAAAAAAAAAAAGAATAAACAAACTTCAGCAAATTCTTGTGAACATAGTAAATGACGGCAGATAAAGACCCGAATGGTCCATCATGTCTGCCCAACCTTACATTCTATATAAATTAATGATTTAATTTAAATTGCCCTTTTTCTTAGATATTTCTGGGCCAGAAACCCAGAGCTTTGCCTGGTACTGTGCTTAGGTACCACCTAATGAAGTCTCTGTCAAAGTTCACTCTAGCCCATTTAAACCACCCCAGCCCATCCTCAACTGAATGGCCATATATGGGACACAGACTGTAAAAGTCTGCCCAGTGAAGTTTTTTCTTGGGAGAGGTTAGATTTTATATAGTCTTAGGTAGAACTAAAAAATTGATAGTTAAAGTATATATTTATGGGAATGAAAATGCAATAGGAATGCTAACTTCTTGAACATACTTACTTGATATAACTTGCTGATAGCTTCTCTAATTTTTATTTTGCAGTGTTTGCGGAAGGATGCAGAATCACGTAGGCGGGAACTGCATATCCGAACCTATTCGGTAATTCCACTGAATGATGAATGTGGTATAATCGAATGGATAAATAACACTGCTGGGTTAAGACCGATACTAAATAAACTATACAAGGAAAAAGGTAAAAAAAAGCCTGTATTCATTCTACCTTCAAATTTTGAAAATATTAAATCTGGAGTTGTTATGATGGTCTGTCTCATCTGCAACCTTCAAGAAATCCAGGCTTGTTATTTAAGGTCCTTTTGCTACTGATGGCCCTAAGCCCCTTGGTGACATTTGCTAGGTGGATAAGGTAGTCTGGCTTTTGAGGGAACCTCTTCCTGAACCCTTAGCCACCGAAGAAAGAACAAAGGCAGGCTGCAATAATAGGATCAACTAGCAGCTGGGTCTTTCTGGCACATTACAAGTATAGTAAAAACTAGAACAACTAACAGAAATTTGGGGTCCTCATAGCTAAGTTTGTTAGGGAACCTTGGAAGCTGAATGTTCTAATAATGGCCCATTCTAGTAGAGAGTTACATAGTAATGGAAACAGTCCCCATTCCCTAACCATCCTCTCAGTATTTTCCACATTCCTTATGCATTCCTGTCCCCACCCCATTCCCACTAATTTAAACAGAGAAATAACTCATGTATAGCTTGAAAAAAAAATCTATTTAACTATCAAGAAAAATAGGAAAAAGTGAGCTGTATAATCGGTAATGTCTATGTAAAGAGTCCGTCAACTGTTTCACGCTTCAGCTGTATTCTTGGGTCATCAGTGGTAAGTCCAGCAAGTGAAAATGTCCTTCCAGATGAGATACTGGTTGCTGGAACAGCTAACAGATATTTTGCAAGCTGGTTTAGTTTAGGCCAAATCATTTTCTTGCTCTGCCAAAAATGACAAAACATTCTCAGAAGTTTGAGTTCATTAAGCAGCTGTTCTTCAAAGTCAGTGAGCTTTAACGCTTCCCATCCCCATATTAAAACCATGATCATTATTACTGTTTCTGCAGTAATACTGTGCAGATTTTCTCTTTCTTTGCAGGAATTATCATGGTTACCGCAGTATTACAATTTTCCCTATTACCATGTCACACAAATTTTGGGGATAGGCTTGAGGGGAGGGCTAGATATGAAATAAATGAAGGATTTTGTATTCTCATCTTCCTAAGAAAGATGACAACAAACTGGCCTGTATAAGAAGAAATCTTACAAGCAGGTATACTCTATGGCTGGCAGGTGGGATGTAGCTATGGAGCATGGGGGAGTTCGTTAAGGGGCACTAAAGATTTAGCGCTTGCTAAATGCTAAGACACCCATTATAGTCCTATGGGTGTCTTAGCATTTAGTAAGCACTACATTGCTTGGTTAGCACTCCTTGATGAATTTCCCCTTATTTTATTACAGTATTTCTTATTTATATATCATAGTATGGTCTAAAAATTCATAGTCATTCCAAATAAAAGCACTGAACATTGGCCCTTACAATCTGTGCTCTGTTAAACACCTGCTTGTGATCGAATGCAGCACTGTTTTCAGAGTCTTGATCCTCCGTTCTTTAGTTCTGTCTTTGCTAAGCTGTACTTTCTGTTGGATAGGGGTATATATGAGTGGAAAGGAGCTTCGTCAGTGCATGCTGCCAAAGTCAACACCTCTACAGGAAAAGCTGGCTGTTTTCAGAGAGAAGCTTCTGCCTCGACATCCTCCTGTTTTTCATGAGTGGTTCTTGAGAACATTTCCAGATCCTACTTCTTGGTCAGTAGTGCGTCATACTGACGCTTTTCTATTACTTCTCTAGTAATACAACTAAGACAGTTTCCTCTCAGTTACTAATTAGTAGTTTCACTTTCTGCTATCTAATGAGAACCACACTAAAATGTTTCTAACTGTGGTGAAAGGCGGCAAAAGCTTTTGTTTATTTTGTAAACAGCAGAGAGATATTTTTTTTCTGTTTACAAGAGTCTTGTTGTTGTAACACTGCTAACAATCACCTTAAATGAAGGTTACATCAATAAAGTAGTACAGGGGTAGGCAATTCCGGTCCTCGAGAGCTGGAGCCAGGATATCCACAATAAATATGCATGAGATAGATTGGCATTTCTAGGAAGCAGTGCAGGCAAATCCATCTCATACATATTCATTGTGGATATCCTGAAAACCTGACCTGGCTCCGGCTCTCGAGGACCGGAATTGCCTACCCCTGAACTAGTATAACACATGACAAATATCTGACTGAACGAAGGAGCCCGAGAGCTTGTCTCAAAGGGCGTAGAGTAACACGGGGCTGGGAGGCCCTCATGTTGCATGTAGGCAAGCTAGGAGGGGGGGGGGCGGAGAACCGTTAGTAAGGTAGAATTTGTAAAGAAAAAGGGGAGGGGCTTGCGCCAAAAGGAGGGGTAGGGATTGGATAGTGTAGGTAAAAGGGGGCGTTTTACATAGGGTTGTTAGAACGAGCCTTGGAGGACTAGGTTTGTTGCAGGTCCTCCAAGGCAGAATTTTGTCCCACCCTCCCACCCTTGGTTGAGGTCTTCGTGGCGTGGGAGGCGGGTCTCCCGAGCTACTGGGTGCTGGGGCTCATCCGGCGATGAGCGGTGGGCCGGCTGGGAGCCGTGCCTTGGAGTCAGGTGACCCGGGTTAAAGGGGCATGAGGTCATGCCACCCCTCAGACACTTGCTGTTGGTGGCGGGGTCGGGGGCAAAGGTACTGTTTACACAGGGTAGCTCGGGAGGAGCTTGCTGAGGTTGATTGTCAATTGATGTTCAATATGTTAATGATGTTAATTTATGCAAGTTAATTTATTGGTTAATGTGATGTAATAAAGATCTGCGGCTATTTACCACAATAAGGTGTTTTGGTTTTATTAATGGTGGGTGCAGAGAAAGGGGGGGATAAGGACAACAGAAGGGACTATCCAGATCCCGATGTTAAATGTCTTCATAAGTTAGTAAAGACAGGACTCAAATGTTACAATGTTTGCTAAAAGCTCAGGATAAACATGGGATCCACCATACCTCTTCAGTGTTTAGTTTGTCTTTCTCAATTAGAAAAGGTTTTATTTTCAAAAGAAGCATTCACTAGTTTTGCGGTGGTAGTTTTTACATCTGGTCTGTATTTAAAGCAGCATTGTGCATTGTTTTTAGGTATAATAGCAGATCTGCCTACTGCCGGTCCACTGCTGTAATGTCAATGGTTGGTTACATCTTGGGTCTTGGAGACCGACATGGAGAAAATATTCTCTTTGATTCTTTTACTGGAGAATGCATACATGTGGACTTCAACTGCCTCTTCAATAAGGTATGCAGAAGAAATAACTTCTAGTAATAAACACAAGCTGCCCAGATGCCTCCTAATCTTATGGAGCTGCTCCTGAGGTTTTATTAAACAGTAACTCTCTTCTGTTACCCGAATATATTGTTATTCCCCACTGTATCCTGTAATTACCTGAATCTTGCTATGTAATTCTATCGGAAAAAATTCCAGATATCTTCTAATTTGTAACATTCTACCATAATATGTAATTTACTTGAATCGTTGTTTATGTAATTCTCTCGGTAATGTCCAGTCTCTTCTAATTGTAATCTGCTTAGAACCGCAAGGCACAGGCGGAATAGAAATCACTAATGTAATGTAAATAAGACCACTTCTATGAATATACATATGAACTAAATTCTGAACAGTAATAAGCAAATGGTTCATAAGATATGCTTAACAAGTTAGAGCCCCTTTATTTTAAAACGATTTTTATTGATGACTAATGCAGTACAACCAATCAAAGATATGTAAGCTTTACAATACAATAAATCAGATACAGGTAATGAAGAAAAAACAATCGGCAAGTCATCAAGTTTTTCAGAACCTCCCCCTCCCCCCCCCCCACACACACACCAAACAACCCTTAGAGCCCCTTTATTATACTTATTCTTGCTGGGTTGTTTTTTATTTTTTTAAATAAATCTTTATTGGCTTACATCCTATAAAACAATCATCATAGAACAAAGTTACATTCTTGAAACAACAATAAGTGAAGGAAACATATTATATAATAAAAACAACAGTAAATTAACTAAGACAATATGTGGTGTGTACTTATCCACATATGGGTTGCATATTTTTTTTTTTGTAAGTTCTTGTTGTAATACATTTTGGATAATTCTTTTGTAATCCGCCTTGAACTGCAAGGTAATGGCGGAATAGAAATCCCTAATGTAATGTAATGTAATATTGTCAAGAAAATCCAGACTCACGGGTCCTTTTACTAAGGTGCGTTACCCAATTTAGCATGCACTAAACGCTAACGTGTCCATTATATCCTATGGATGCGTTAGAGTTTAGCGTGTGCTAAATCAATTGGTGCACCTTTATAAAAGAGGGGGTCAGTGGGCATTATTTGAGTTTTTAGGAATCTGGCCAATACGCCACAATTTTTCCTTTTATTTTTTACAACCCCCATAAACAATAAATAAATAAGCAATCAGTAAAAGAAAATAGGTCAGAAAATATTTATCACAGAAGAAATAACAGCAAATATTTGCATCCCACCCTATTCCCCATCCTCCCCCAAGAGATGGTCCATATAATACGAAAGACCTCAAAAGGTAATCCACTGAAAAAAAGTTAAAACAAAAAATTAATCAACATAAAATATTAAGAGATTATCTATTTAAAATAAGCTACAATCTTTATATGAGAGTGACATCCAATAAGGTTCCCAAATATTCTGGAATTGTGTCCATTTTGAATCATTATTATTCCCAGCATCTCTTTGTTCCATAAGTGCCAGATCAAATAAAATGTGTTTCCATTATTAAAATCCTGTAAGATGCTTTTATCTCCAAAAGCATAAAATAGTTTTCTTTTCCAGCAACAAGACCTTCTTCAGAAAAGATCTGTGACTGCCAGAAAGTAAAGCAAAATCTGTACTTCCTTGAAAAAGCATATTGGTAGGAGAGAAGACAAAATCCTCAGAATAAAGTGACTGATCCAGATCTAATTCCATAGCTCTGCTACTAATCTACAGTGCCAAAACATGTGGCCTAAAGTAGCTTTCACTGCTCCATTCTTAGGGCAAGTCCCATCAGCCCTAAAGGTTCTCCATGGGGGAAACATGAGCCCTAAGCACAAATTTATATTCAGTTTATCTAAGCAACATCTGGGGATATAATGTAGACTTTACTTAAAAATCTCAACAGTAACAGAACAGCCTAGTAAAATTGTCACACATGTGTTAAAAAGAATTTAAAATCATGATGATTCTGGAAATGAATAGCTTCCAGTCAAACAAAAAATATAGAACTTTAGTAAAATCGCCTATGTAGAAAAGCAGGCCTTCCTATATTATTGTGTTACTGTTATAAATAACTGAAATTTCATTCATGTACATCTTTATATAAAATGTTTTAAAAACTTCACATTTAAAGAAAGAGACTTGCATTTATTTCTTAGATTTCTATTTTCTTGAGAGAGCAATAATGAAAGCTACCTGCCTGAGTAAAACAGCGGAGATTGTTTGTTTAAATAATTTAGTAGATGAAAGTGGTGTTGGTGTATGTTATGCCCTTAAAAAAATATAAAATGTGCCAATGTTTTATCAACTAATGCACAGTTAACTTTCATCAGGAAAATTAAAATATTTCTTATCACATTAAAGGGAGAAACTTTTGAAGTTCCAGAAATTGTACCTTTTCGTCTTACTCATAATATGGTCAGTGGAATGGGTCCCATGGGGACAGAAGGTCTGTTTCGGAGAGCTTGCGAAGTCACCATGCGATTAATGCGTGATCAGAGAGAATCTCTCATGAGGTAATAACCAGGGAGTGACTAGAGAGAAATAGTCCATAACACAGGAAGTTCCTCTTGTATACAATGTTATTTTTCAGTCTCTCTCTTTTTTTTTTTAACCTATGCCATTGTAGCAGAATTAGCCTGGGACCTTAAAAAACACAGCCACACAGAGTTTTAAATGTGAAACTAAGCAATTTATTTCCTCTCACAGCTCAGGAGAAAATAAAAATACCAAAATTAAGTTTTTATGCTCAAAATAGTTTCTCCTGTGGCCTGTTCTTGCAGGGCCATGACATGCACTAATCTGTCTCTCTCTCTCTCTCTCAAAAGGAAGCACAAGTTAAAGTTCTGTTTTTCCAAAAATTAGCACAATTGGACCAGGCTTAGCCCTGAGTTCCAAAGTTATAGTTTTAGCAGGGTAGATAGAGCTTCAGCAGCTTACACTTCTAAGATAGAAGGCTCTTCTCTGTCTGGGCCACCCTTTCTAATTTGTGCTTAGAGTTTTTAAGCTGCCTTGACCACACCTTCTATGCTCTGCTCCTGCTGAGTCATTCTTCTCTGCTCTGTTGCCTGCCTTTTAAGGTGATTCTGAAACTGTGAGGGAGTGCTATTGAGGGAAACTGTAATTTCCTAGACTCCCTCAGTCATATTTTGATTTGATTTTATGCATAGAATGTTCTGCTTCTTAGAGGCTAATAAAATCTGAATAAATGATCAGAAAATATCACAGCAAACATTTATGTCAAGATGTCTTCCTCAGGTGGCACAGGCTATGATTTCAGTTGAAAAGGGCTGTAGTTCCAATTCCAGTGTAGTTTGATATTAAGAGTGAACATACAAGTTGAGATGAGGACAAGTTGAGGACTAACTTGATATATCTGTGACACAGTTTTGGGAAGAATCTTCTCTTTATCAGGCCAGTATGACCCTTATCTCCAGAGAACAGAAAATTAATGGCTGGTCCCCATAGGTATTCATTAATGTATTTCTTTTGGTTTTTCTAGTGTCTTGAAGCCTTTTCTTCATGATCCGCTTGTGGAGTGGAGTAAGCCGGTGAAAGGTACCAGAGCACCAGCAAATGAAACGGGAGAAGTTGTTAATGAAAAGGTTTGTTAAATGAGAGGTCAAAAAGTGCATCTAAATATTTCTTACGTAGATTGCACATGAATGTTGTTTTATTATCAAATGCAAACTTGGCCACATTTTGCCAACTTGTCAGGGCCTAACTGTAACACAGTATATCAAATCAATAACAATTATTTCCATAGCGTCTTTCCCACTATTCCAGACAAGTGGGATAGTTATGTTCATCGACCAGCAGGTGGAGATAGAAACAACGAAGAGCTGCCTGATATAGGTCTCCTCCAACCCCACAGCTCTTCAGTATTTTCTATCTCCAAGCAGATGGATGGTCATAGCTATCAATTCTTGATACTGGATAGACCGCAGCTGTCCGGTTCATCAGAGTTGGCGGCTGCAGTTCCCATGCAGCATGACATGGGAACAGCAGCCACATGGCTCAGAGGTTTTAGCGGCTCCTCTGCTTTCTGAGCCCTTAGTCATTCTGGATCCTTCTTCCTCAGGCACTTTGGCTGCGTCTCAGCTGCAGGGTCCCTGTTTTCCCCAGGGTTCATCCTGATATTGCATCAGGCCTTTCTCATGAAGCAGGCTTAGGCAGGGTCTTTGGATCCTTCTGGTCCTCCTGTAGTAGGGGGGGGGAGCTCTGGCTTCAGGTTCTGCGGCTACTGACCCATGGTATCGCAGGTGGTGCCTCCAGCTCCTAAGAGTCACTGAGTGAGCTTTCCCAGGGAAGGTGGTAGGGATGCGTCACCATCTCCTACTTTGTCCAGTGCCTCCATCTGTTCGAAGGAGGTTTCGCGAGAGTCCTTAGAGGATGGGGAGCTTTCCCCAAAGAAGGCGATGACCCTAAGGTCTTGTGACTGTTCTACAAGGAGGAACTGGGGTCTCTCATTTCAGAGGCATTGGCAGCTCTATTGATTGATGATCCTTCTGCCGCTGGTCCTGAGAAGTCTTCAGTGATGAGGGATTTGGGGGATCTGCCCAAGGCCATTTCCATGCATCCAGATATTCAGGACCTGATTTCTGCTGAGTGGCAAATGCCAGATATGGGTGGGTTGGGCTATAGCGCTGCTCTAACCTCTTTTACTAGAGGTTAAAGAGAGGTTCCAGATACCAAAAATGGATCCTTTGGTTTCGGCGGTGACAAAGGGGACAACCTTGCCAGTGGAATGGGGTATTGCTCTCAAGGACCTGTAGGATAGGAAAATTGAGCATACCCTAAAGCAGGTCTTCGAAGTGGCAGCTTTGGGTCTCCAGGCTTCGGTATGCTCTTTCTTTGTAGCATGAGTGTGCAATGGCTCCAGCAAACGCTGGGTCCAGACTCGCATCTTTGTATCCAAATAGAACTGGGTCTGTCCTATCTGGCAGATGAGATTTACAACATGCTCCGGGCCTTTGCTAGAGGTCTTTCCCTTGCAGTGGTGGCTCGCAGGCACCTTTGGCTAAGGAATTAGGCAGTGAATGCTGCTTCTAAGTTGTGCCTGGTGCAGTTACCCTTTCAGTCTAGGTCTCTTTTTGGAGAAAACATCACGACTCTGGTCAAGGAGTTGGGGGAGACCAAACTGCAACGTTTGTTGGAAGATAGGCCAAAGGGCTCGATGCGTTTGGGCTCTTCCCTCTCTAGGGTGCGCTTCTGAGACATTAAGAGCTATAGACCCATTAATCTCTTGGAGCTGCAAGCGATTTGCTTGGTTGGACTCCAGTTTGAGTGTTATCGAACAATATGACAGCAGTTGCTTACATCAACAGGCAGGGAGGGACCTGCAGCAGGCAGTTGGAGGACAGGGCGGCTCTTCTCATGAAGTGGGCAGAGTCGGCTTCTCTGTTTGTCAGCGGCGCACATTGCGGGGTCCCTAAATGTTCAAGCAGATTTTCTCAGTTCCAATGCTCTGGATCCGACAGAATAGAAGTTGTTGGACAAGGTTTTCTAGCTCATTGTTCAGCGCTGGGACCAACCAAGTCTGGACCTGATGGCTACCAGGCTCATTGCCAAGGTGGACTCTTCAGTCGTTGGAGAGAGCTGGACAGTTGAGGGTTGGGTGCCCTTCTGTTGCCCTAGCAAAACAATTCCCTGCTGTATGTGTTTCCACCGTGACCCAGGAGGGTGGCTTCTCAGGGAGTGGTCATCATCGTGGCCTGGAGACCATGGTACGTGGACCTGATCCACCTGGACAGGTAACTTCTACATCTTCCGCAATTGCAAGGCCTGCTCCAGCAAGGGCCAGAGCTGATGGTGGATCTGTCCTTTGGTCTTACAGCATGGCCCTGAGAGGTCAAGACTGAGATGTAAGGGATAGTCGGAGTCCATGATTGTGACATTGTTGCAGGCTCAGAAGTGCTCTATGCTGTGTATGCTAGGTTGTGGAGAACCTTTGAGGTGTAGTGTGTGGAAGATGCTGTGTCTCCGTTTTCAGCCTCAGTCTCTCATCCTGGCATTTCTTCAGAGAGGTGTGGACTGTGGTTTGGTGCTCGGTTCTCTCAAGGTCCAAGTAGTGGCTTTGGCTTTCACAGATGCATTCAGAACTCCACTATGGTGGCTCACCCAGATGTGGTGCATTTCTTGAAAGGGGTAGACCAGTTTTGGCCACCTCTCAGACCAGCATGTCCAGAATGGAACATAAATTTGGTGCTTAAGGCCTTGCAGAAGACCTGACAGAAGTCATTTTTTGTAGTGGCTATAGCTTCAGTGAGGAGGATTTCACAACTTCAAGCATTGTCATGAAGAGAACCGTTCCTGTGGTTTACGAAGGCGGGCGTGTCATTGCGGCCAGTTCCGTCTTTTTTGCCCAAGATAATTTTGGCGTTTCACCTTAATCAGTCAGTTGAGTTCCCCTCCTTTCAAAGGGAGTATTTGGACGCTCAGATTATTGGATATCCAGTGGGTTCTCCGGCAGTACCTCAAAGTGACCAATGCATTCCATTGGTCTTATTGGTAATTTGCTTGGTTCGCCGGCCAACAGAGAAAGTTGGAGGCGTGTAAAGCTATGATTGCATGATGGATAAGGAAGGCCATAGCATCAGTATATCTACTGTTGGGGTCTCAGCCTCTGAGTCGGTTGAGGGCTCATTCCACTAGATGCCTGGCAACTTTGAGGGTGGAGGCAGCCCTCTTGTTGCTGGCTGAGATCTGTAAGGTGGCCACTTGGTTGTCTCACCATTCCTTTGGCAGGCATTACTGGATTGATGTGGCGGCTCATTCAGATGCACATTTTGAGGCATCAGTGTTGCGGGCGGCAGCTTCTGTCACCCTTCCTTGATTAGGTCTGCTTTGGAACATCCCACTGGTCTGGAATAGTGGGAAAGATGCTATGAAAGGAGAAATTAGGTATTACCTGATAATTTTCTTTCCATTAGTCCTTCACACTATTCCAGAGGCCCTCCTTCTGTGGGTTTACGGAACTGCAGTGCACTCAGTGTTTGGTCTGTTGTTACTCTGCTGTATTTCCAAAGAAGTAAAAAAAAAAGAACAAGTACATTTGATGGAAGGGTTTTGCAGTACAGGGTTCAAGTCAGACTGAGCAAGGATTGATTGCAAGGGTTATCTGGCTCTTGATTCCTGAGTTCCCTCTGTTTGTTTCTGAAAATACTGAGATGCTTTGGGATTGGAGGGGACCTATATCAGGCAGCTCTTTGTTGTTTTTATCTCCACCTGCTGGTCGATGGACATAACTATCCCACTGGTTTGGAATAGTGTGAAGGACTAATGGAAAGAAAATTATCAGGTAAGACCTAATTTCTCCATAAAATAAAAACATGACAGCAGATAAAGGTCAAACGGCCCATCTGCAGCATCCACTATCTCATCCTCTCCCAAAGGAGATCCCACGTGCCTGTCCCACGCTTTTTTGAATTCAGACAGTCTTGTCTCCACCACCTCTACTGGGAGACTGTTCCACGCATCTACCACCCTTTCTATAAAAATGTATTTCCTTATATTACTTCTGAGCCTATCGCCTTTTAACTTCATACTATGCCCTATCATATCCCCTCTCTCCCGTCTTTTTTTTTTTTTTTTACAGATTATACATATTAAGGTCTCTGTCTCCATACGCTTTATGACAAAGACCGCTAACCAATTTTGTAGCAGCCCTCTGAACTGACTCCATCCTATTTATATATTTTTGAAGGTGCAGTCTGCAGAATTGCACAAAGTATTCCAAATGGAGCCTCACTAGAGACTTATATAATAGCACTGTCACCCCCTTTTTACTACTGGCCATTTCTCTCCTTATGCACCTGAGCATCTTCCTGGCTTTGACTTCCTGTGATGCACTTCTCAAAAAAAAAAACTAGAATGTGCTACTTTGTTAGTATGCGCTAACACTATTAAGACATTTTTGCTTTTATTGTAGATCCCATTTTAGTTACTAATATTGGGCACTAACGCGGTTTAAAATGGCATACTGGAAAACCCGCTTAGATGAACAGAAATAACCGACAAATGTGCACACACTAACTATGCACTAAAAATCTTTTTTACGCGTATGTCAAGGGCAGAGCACAAGCGTTCCTGTGCTAAACAGCACATCTACATTTGCATGTGTTAACTGACTAGTGCAGGGATGCCATGTGAGCCCTTACCACCTTCAAAATGGGTGACAGTGAATGATCTCATGGTAATAATTATTAAAGACCACACACACTATTAGTGACAGCATATGGCCATTAATACAAAAAATAGAAAATCAGCCATTTTAATGTTGCAGTAAAAATGGCTATAAAATGTGGAAAAGACCCACTTTGTACCACAGTTTAATAAAGGACTTTGTAAACCACTTTGGACCTTGTGGGAAAATGGTAGAATATAAGCAAACAGATTAAATTAGAATTGTACCAGCACCCCTCTTTTTATAAACGGCACCAGTAAGGCACATCATCTAATAGAGAAAATATATTTTAAAAATGTATTTAAATATGAGCCTGGAAGGCACTGCTTCTCAAATTATTGGGCAAACAGAATTTTCTATTGCTATAACAGCTGTGAATTAATGGAGATTACACTTCTCCCTCTGAATCTGCAGTTTCAGCATCCGCGGATTCGGTTATTCGCAATTTTTTTTTTAGATCCATTTTCATTTTTTGGGATATTTTTAAGCCCTATTAGACCCCCCCTTAAGTCTTACCTGGTGGTCTAGTGGGTTTTTGGGGCAGGCGCAATCTTCCTACGTTCCTGCCCCGTGCAGATCACTCATAGGAAATGGCTGCCACTAGGTAAGGCTTAAGGGATGCCGGAGGGAAGTGGGGGGTGGGTCAGAGCCAGCCCGAATATTATTCACATTTTTTTTAATATTCACAGGCCGGCTCTGCCCCTAACCCCTGTGGATAAAGAGGGAGAAGTGTACTGATAAATGACCCTTAATGGATTCCTGTTTGTTGTAGGCCAAGACACACGTCCTTGACATTGAGCAACGACTGCAAGGTGTAATTAAGAACAGGAATCGAGTAAAAGGGTTACCTTTATCCATTGAAGGCCATGTTCACTACCTCATTCAAGAAGCAACAAATGAGAACTTGCTGTGTCAGATGTATGTGGGCTGGGCACCATATATGTAATGTTGTATATTTTGAATAAATAATTTATTAAGTTTGGTACAACCATCAATACACAAAATGTGTTGCTTATGTAGTCTATGTAGTCTATGTCTATTATAATGTGGGCACCCCTGACAAGAACAATTCATTTGGGAGTCAGGTTTCAGATTTTTACAGAAAAACCAATACTGTTGAAGTTTATAGTTCAAGTTGCAACTTCCCAAATATGCTTTGGTCAGAACTGTTCAGAACCTGAGAAACAGCAAGTACTGAGGCTTAGGTCATTTTCTAAGTGTTATTTGGCATTTTCTTGTGTGAATAGTAGGTTTGTGTGTCATCCAAGTAGCAATTTTAGAAAAGCTGCTACTTACACAGGTATACCCTTAGCACACATTTTTGAAGAGGATCTGGTTTGGGTGGACCTGAAAAATGTGTGTATTTTCTGTTTTGCAGAGGCATTATGTACATGCTTTAAAAAATGTCTGTTGGTATATAGTTCACTGTGAGTCCTATTCTGATTCCCTTGTATCAGTTAACTGTACATTTGGACTTGGGCTTAAGAGGAGTGATTGAAGTAACAATTGTAGCTCATCACTTTTGTTTAAAACCACCTAGAAAAAAATGTAAATTAGAGTTTTGGAAAATTACAGATGCTGTATTTCGTAATTTATTGTGGTCTGTCATTACTGTATGTGTTTTGTTTTAAGATGATATCTGTGCAAATTACCGGCTTTACATCAAGAGAGGCAAGTCACTTTTGAAAAATAATGGAAATATTTTGAACTGTGGTATACCTCTGATTAATTCATGATATATATTTACATTTAGAACTTAAAGGCACAAAGTTGTTCAAAAAGACTAAGCAAGAGGAAAAGTAAATTGCTTTCAAAAAATTGCTTATTGAAACATTTATTATCAATAAATATTCATTTATTCAAAATTTATAAGGGCTTCAGAGGTGATGCTCATTGGACCATGTCGATTTGTGTGATTTTCCACCGTGTCTCTTCACTAGTCCCATTTTTAAATATTTTGTCACACTGTGTTTAAAGTGCTAGACATGCTTGAGCAAAGTTGCTAAAAAGCCTTGGAACAGCAGTATATTGAAATGGCGAAACAAGATCATGTCGGTAGTAACATTTTCTCCCCAACACGACTACAGCTAAGTTTTACAAAGCTACCTTACTACTTTTGCTACTAAGGGCTCCTTTTACGAAGCCACGTTAGCGGTTTAACGCGTGTAATAGTGCGCGCTAAACTGCTGGACGTGCTAGATGCTAACGCCAGCATTGAGCTGGCATTAGTTCTAGCCGCATGCGCTAAAACCGCTAACGCGGCTTTGTAAAAGGAGCCCTAAGTTTTAACAAGTTACCTTGCTACACTGTATTGATTACGTGCTTATAAATAGGCAAATTTGCTCAAGCACTTTAAACACAGTGTGATAAAATATTTAAAAATGGGACTAGTGAAGAGACACGGTGGAAAATCACTCTAACCGACATGGTCCAATGAGTGTCACCTCTGAAGTCCTTATAAATTTGGAATAAATGAATATTGATTGATAATATTTATTGATAATAATTGTTTCAATAAGCAATTTTTTTAAAGCAATATATTGACATGATACTTTTTCAATAGTTAGATAGGGTTGTCAGAGAATTGACACTGTGAAACTTTGTGTTGAGACACTGATCACTATAGGCAGTATTTTTTCTTCTTTTGTATCATCAAATATGGTTTTTGTAATGATGATGCTGGGATTGTTTCCTTCTGTTTGTAAATCAAATATTTTCTCAATAAAGTTCAACTTTAAAAAAAGGATAACAAAAATTAAGACCCCTTTTAATCAATTCTTTGTTCTGAATAAATCTAAAGGATTTAAAAAAATAATCTGATTAGAATCTCAGCAAACAAGATGTTTTATAATGCTGGCTTTATTGATACTCTAATATAATCTTTCATTTTATATACCGCATTATCCGTGCAAAAAAAGGGCTCAATGTGGTTTACAAGGAGACATTGCACAGTATATTCATTTAAAAATTTGTATAGAAAAGAAGTCTGATAAATGTTATAGTTTTACTTTCTTCACCAACTGGTGTTAGGTAACTGGAAAATTGAGTAAAAAGAACAACTTCAAAGTCCCAGAGTTGGTTTAACAGACTTCACCATTGAACCCTACCATAGGACACCTTCATATTTTTGGTTGGCTCTAAACATGCCCAAATATTCAGTGTCAAAAGACCCAATACAAAAACTGCAAAAATTCAAAATTGCAGAGATAAAAACAATGGGTGAAAAAACTTCTAACCTAAGAGAAGAAAACATCCCAGTCAAAAGAAATTCTACTCACTTATCAAAAGTTTCAAAAAAAGATTCTTTACATAAAACATAAGAATACAGCAGCAGTGCAATAAAAGAAAAACCAAAATCTTAATTTCCCAAAGAAAGGATTGAACTACAGAGGAAAAAGTTTGACTATGTGAGTAACAACTTCATTGTGTCAACAGCCTTAGTCGGTACTTAGCCAAATATAATTTTCACAAGACTTGTAATCTACATCTGCCAATAATTCCATATTCATAGAACAAACTCTGGCTATTTTTTTTTTTTTTGTTAGCTCATCCAAAAGCCTCAAACTCTTCAGACCATCTGTAGTCACAGTCCGGTGGCATAATCCATCCATTTCCAACAAGGGCCTCTTGTTTTGCCTATGGATGCTTCAGGGGATTAATTCTTCACATTCTGAATAAAGACCCCTCAGATTAATCTACCCTAATTAGAAGAATTTCAACAAGGAAGAAAAGAACATTACTTTGTCCTTGGAGAACTCAGATTACATTTTAACAGAACTCTGTAGATGCCTGACACTTGTTTCCTCTTCCTCACCAAACTCGATCAGGGAAGCTGGAGGTTTGGTGGGGAGAATGATAGCGTGCAGCAGCAATCATAGAGGCAATGTTAGAGGACTGAGTAACATTGATGGCAACACCCTTGCAACTTCTGCTGGCCCACCATCCCATAAATCTGGCTATCTCCCTCTGTTCTGAAGCTTCAACAGCCTTGTTTAACCTGGTAAGACTAGCTATTTTTTCTTGGAGGCAATTTGGAACATGGTTGTAGCCTTAGGTCAGAATTTAACCAGCCAGTTTTTAAAATTTATTTATGGCACTTGATATATTGTCTCTCAGACTAAGCCAATGAAATGGTTTACAAGATCTGGTCCAGCAGACTGCAAAATAATACCTATTCTAGAGTAATAGGTGTGTCATTCTGGACAGGTGTGTATTCTTCCCATGCTCGTGAGCCATGCAGAAGGAATCCATTCCAGGTTTTCAACGCCTTCTCCAGAGGGCTCGGCTATTCCCTTCAGTTTTTTCCATCTGCTCGGTATATTTATTATTTTTGATATATTTTGTGTGTTTTTGTGGCCATCAGTGCACTAAAGCTCCTCAGTGAGAAGACAACTCTGCCTGTATGGAGAAGAAGCAGACTTGGGTCTGCAGCCAGCAGGCCAATCACTTGGGGACCTATTTGGTGGATCTTGTGAATCTTGTGGAAGAACTCAGCCATCGTCTGGGGGGAGAGTGAACAGGGGATGGGAGGTGGGGGCACTTTGAGTAGAAAGTTGAGCGTAGCAAAGAGACAGTGAGGGTTGGCACTAAGAGAGTTAGTTAAATGGTTGTAGTCCTGTTTGGCAAGTAAAAGTGTGGATTGGAAGGACGTCAGCATGAATTTGAAATGAATGAAGTCGCGTGTGGGATTTAAGCCAAAAACGTTAAGCAGCTTGGGCACAGGAGCACAGGTAATGGATTTGGGGAGTCAACCAGGATGGGAAATGGGAGGGGCAAGGGTATTGATAGAAGATGAGAGAATGGAGTTATAGGAGAGGACAGCTTCATCGGTAGACTTGTTTGGCATAGGCAGAAAGGAGAGATGAGACAGTGGTACATGACTCATTTTATTCCTAAGGGTTATGTTGCAAATAACATGCACTAACCTTAATACAAGATCCCTAGTGTCTTTGCTGTGGTCCTGCCCATGAGTGCCCCTTTCACTATGTGATGATCTAACAGTCCAACTTGACTCCCACAATAGCTTTCTGCTTAGACTGTTTTTATTATGAGTTTTTGCCTCAATGGCAATCTTATTTTCAAATTATTTTTACCTTTCTAATTAGTGTTTTACATCAAATTTGCCAATTTTTATGCTGCTTCTTGATTCTTCATTGGATTCCTTTGGCTAGAATAGCTTCTTTCACCTCATCTTTTAACCACACCATGTGTCAGTTGGCCTTCCTTCCACCTTTTCTAGTAAGTGGAATACATCTGCTTTGGGCTGTCAAGATTTATTTTGTTTTCTATTTTTTATCAAAATTAACTTTTAAAAAGTTAAATGCTAATGCAGTTGATTTCCTTAATGTTTTCAGTCTAGTTACTAATTCAAATTTGATCATGTTATCAACCACTGGCCCATTTTTATGCAATAGCATGATAATTTTGTGCCTGTTTCTGGCTTCTATGCAAAGCATGGGGATTTAAAAAAAACCAAAGGGTTCCTTTTACAAAGGTGCGTTAGGGCTTTAACGCGCGGTATAGTGTGTGCGCTAGCCGCTACCACCTCCTCTTGAGCAGACGGTAGTTTTTTGGCTAGCGCACGCTAATCTGGTGTACGCGCTAAAAATGCTAGCACACCTTTGTAAAAGGAGCCCAAAGACAGCATGGGGACAGTTGCTGAATAAAAAGTAAAGTGTTGGATTATTGACAAATGGATATTGATATGCACAGAACAACATTCCAGTATATGTGTGAATGTATGAACAGGCAAATACAATTGAAGAGCATTATACAAAAACCTGGTAAAAGTCACAACAAAAGCAGTTCTTGTATTTAGATTTTCCCCCTGAAAGCCAACATTCACAAGACTTGTTTGCTTTGATGGCTATGTAACAAAGTAAGGTCAGAATAACAAAAATAATGTGATGACTACTGTCTAAAGCTTAACATATTTTAATCTAAATATTAATTTCCAATTGATAAATGAGCAGTTGTGCTAATAAAAGAAGCACAGTTCACATCCTAAATTCATTCAGACTTCTTCCACTTCATCTGCTGAACTGTCTTTAGCTATAATCTGATGGAAGAAGTCTCTGAGCTTCAGGAAGGTATTTCTCAACTAAAGTCAGAACATCTTTCACTTGCTATTACTGGAACAAGTCCAGAATATGCTTAGAGAATGGTACTGGGACAATTTTTTCCCTGTCCCCATGGGAACTCGATTTCCTGGCCCGTCCATGTGAGTTCTGCCCCTGCCCTATTCTTGCAAGCTCTGCCTTAACCGTATAAACCACCAACACTTATGATTTTAAAGTGTTTGAGGCTTGTGCAGATGAAGACATTGCTTGCAGGAATGGGATAGGGACTGGAAATTGAGTTGTTGGGTTTGATGTCAAAAAGCACCTGTCATTGATGAACTGGCTTCCCACGTTTGGATGGTGGTTTCTAATCTTTGCACTGCATTTTGCTGTAATCCTACAGCTCCCAACTCTGTCTACCTCCCCAAAACTACTTTATATTAGGCTACAGTACTCTAGTTTGCAAACAGAGCAAGGGTACTGGAAAGCATAAGTACGCAGCAGCTTGTCCGGGCCTAGCTAACTTTGCAAGTGTCTTCCTCCTTCAGCAACAAAAAACACCCTACGGCCAGCAATGGGAGGCAATAGCCGCCTTCTTTGCTTTCGCATGAGGGTAAGTAAAACAGTAGCAGCAGCAGCAGTTAAAAGTTGCCACGTTGTAGCCAAGCAAGCACAAAGGCTAGTTCCTGCCCAGATTTACATTAGTGAAAACCGCGCTTAATCCAGCCTCTCTTCTCTAAATCAAACTCTTGCTGCTGCTTTTCTCCCTTTTTCGAGCTCAATGTTCGAGCAGAGAACCCGCAGGACTAGCGCCGCTCTCTATTCTACTCTATGGCATTTTAGCAGCCGCTCTGGCCGAGCCCAGCTCCCCTCGCCTCTCCCGTGGAAAGAATGTCGTCAGCGGCGCGCCGGAAGCGTTTTTCGTTCCATAGCGCTTCGTGACCCGGGTTGTGTTAAGTTTTAGTGGCTGAAGAATGGGTGTCCCCAAGTTTTATCGCTGGATCTCGGAGCGCTATCCCTGCCTGAGCGAAGTCGTAAAGGAGCATCAGGTGAGACAGCGGTAGGGTGGCAGACTGCTGTCACCGACCGAGCCGGCATTACGTGGCCTTAGCGCTGGCGAGACGCGGGGCCTGCTGTCAGCTGCGGAACTGGAGCTAGTTCAGTCCTCGGAGAGCGCTGTTATACGTGCCCTTTAAAGATCCTGATTGTAGTGCGTGCGATCAGGCGTTCTCTTATTGCAGTTTTCTGTATCTTTTCTTGCTGGCCATCCATCCAGTTAGTGAACACGGTTATAATATGTGTCAATGTAGAATCCGAAAGAACCTTTTTTGGTTCAGAAATTCACATTATTTGGGGCTGGCTAGTTCTTCGGTTGAAACTCTGAAACAAGTAATAAGTTGCGTAGCGGTATCATTCAAGATGGAAATGACACATTTAAAAAATAAAGATTTGCTAGTTTTCTTTTTGTGTGCTGCCCCCTTTTGTGGTGCTTTGCTGCTTAGTTTTCTATTGAAGAATTTTTTTGTGGCATGGTGTAAATTTGAATGAATTAGTGTTCTGTTGTAGCATTTCAGTGGCTAGTGAATCTCCATGGGATGAGCTAGTACTGTTGGTACAGTTTGTATCAGCTAAGGCAGGTTAAACTAAGGGCTCCTTTTATCAAGCCGCGCTAGTGGTTTAACGCGTGTTAAACCGCCGGCCGCGCTAGCCGCTAACACCTGCCTTGAGCAGGCGGTAGTGTTTTGGCCAGCGCGGGGGTTAGCGCATGATTAAAAAGCACGCTAACCCTGCTTGCGCGGCTTGATAAAAGGAGCCCTAAATCTGACTTAATTATAAAAGTGATTAATAAAAAAATTACATTTATATGCATGACAGTGAGGCTAATCTGATTATTTACATCTCTTTTCACCAACTGATACTCTTTATAACTTTGGACAAGTGACTTTGTGAGTGATATACTACCATTTTTAACAAAAAAAAGTCAAATCAAAGCGGTGTACAATAAATAAAAATAGCGGGCCATATTTAAAATAAAAACAAAACAAGGGGAATGTACACAGACAAATTAACCAAACTAAACACAAGGGGCTCCTTTTACTAAGGGGCTCCTTTTACTAAGGCGTGCTAGCTGTTTTAACGCACGCTAAACGCTAATGAATCCATAGACTATAATGGACGCGTTAGTGTTTAGCGTGCATTAAAACGGCTAGCACACCTTAGTAAAAGGACCCCAAGAGGATGAAAAGGGCAGGAAAGGTTTACAATATCTTAAGGGAAAAACAAGCAGGATAGAAACAAGAGGGCAAGGTGTAGGTTTAGCTAATTTTCAAATGGAGACTACTGTGTTTGTATAAAGTAAAGTTATGTACAAAGATTGTGTGTACAGTATTTTGTACTTGTTCTTTATGGAGGAAGACAGGTACAATAGCACACATTCTTTTGAAAATTCCATGTATATGAAAAGGATATGTATTATGTCTTTGTAAATCCTGATTTTTGAAAGCTGGAATTTAGCCATATAAATCACAATACATGCATATACCAAGGGATCATTTTTTTTGGATAGGACTAGTTTGGAGTTAAAATATATACAAATATTCCCCATTTCAGAAGGGAAATGCACATTTATTTTCTCTAAGATCAATGTCCCTGAGCTCTTGGGGATGTCTTTGTTTCTTAAAAGTATGGGTGTAGTTTGAGGAGAAGAGGGAGGCAATGCCACCCCATACCACTGTAGGATGGAATGTCTCCCTTTTTCTCCCCTTTCCCATGTAATTCAGCATCCCCTCTCCTCAAACCTGAACTAAATCTGCAACTGCTTCTCATGCCTGCGACTGCCAACTCTAAAATGTGAAAGAGCGCCCAGTCCTGAGCCTCATGCTCAAACACTCAGTAAGGTTCTGCCAATCCTTTGATGCACATATCCCTGCTGCTGTGGAGGCTGGACTAGCAGAGTCTGGATAAGTGCTTCAACACTAGGCAGTATGCTAGTTTCTCTTTTATTTATTTCTAACATTTTTCTTAACATCCAACAGTGTGCCAACAAATGGTTATACACAGCTTATCTCAAGAGACTCTCTTAGTACTTCTATTTACAAACATCTATAACACTTCAGCATTCAAAAAGTTACAGAGCAAGGTAGAAGAGAAAGACACAGATAGGAGGGACTTACCAGCTGAGCGGTGCTCACGGGAGGGAACACAAGGGAGATAAGCAAAGAGAGAGAGTGAGGGGCAGCTGAGTGAGTGCATTTGTAGGTCAATAAGAGGAGTTCGAATTGTATTTGGAAACGGATGGGAAGCCAATGAAGTGACTTAAGGAGAGGCGTATGATCTGAGATTGCATTAGGCCCATTCTTTCATCAAAGATCTCTAGAAACTAGCAAATAGTCAATACGGGACTGGTGCTCTTGATATATGGGCGAAGTCTCTCCCCCGGAAGTAATATCTGCCAAAATCTATAAGGTCTAGTATATGACACAATTGTGAGAGACCCTTCACTTCCAACAAAGGGTGAGACTTATCCAATGAGGGATCCCAAGCAAGGTAAAAATCTCCCCCCAGAAGCATAGGCATAGGAGAAAATTTTGCAAGCATGAGTAGAATAATATATCATAGATATTGGGGGCATAAATGCTACCCAAAAGCACCTTGACACCCACTATCACCAAAGTACAAAAAAAACATATCGCCCTACTGGATCAGTGGCTAAGGGAACAACCTGAGTTGCCACAGCTATATGGAAAAGTAATTGCTACCCCACATTTCTTTCCAATTGCTGTCGTTGTTAAGCAAGTGCCCACCCAACCCCTGCACAATTTAGCATGTTCCAAGTCAGTAAGATGTGTCTCTTGAAGCATCGCAAAATCCACTTTAATTCTCTGCTGGGAAGAAGGATCTTCGAAGAACATAATACCCCTGCAGGCTTTTGGGATGTTCATTGTGAATCTTTCCCAGTTTATTCTTGTAATTTGATTAATTTAGCTTTTTTGAATTTGATAGTTTTGGGTCTCTTCTCATTCATAGATTTAACATTATTTGGTGAACTCATTTATACTCGGACTGGAAAAGCATCACCAGTGGAGTGCCACAGGGTTCGGTGCTTGGACTCGTGCTCTTCAACATATTTATAAACGATCTGGAAATTGGTACTATGAGTGAGGTGATTAAATTTGCAGACGATACTAAGTTATTCAGAGTAGTGAAGACATAGGAGGATTGTGAAGATCTGCAACATGACATAAATGCACTCGAGAAATAGGCCGCAACATGGCAAATGAGGTTCAACGTGGATAATTGTAAGGTGATGCATGTCGGTAACAAAAATGTGTACACAAATATAGGATGTCCAGGGCGGTACTTCGAGAGACCCCCCAGGAAAGAGACTTGGGAGTACTGGTCGACAAGTCGATGAAGCTATCCGTGCAATGTGCGGTGGTGGCGGTGAAAAGGGCAAACCGAATTCTAGGAATGATTAAGAAGGGGATCACGAAGAGATCGGAGAAGGTTATCATGCCGCAGTACCTGACTATGGTACACCCTCACCTGCAATACTGCATCCAGCACTGGTCGCCGTACATAAAGAAGGACACGGTACTACTCGAAAGGGTCCAGAGAAGACAAACTAAAAAGGTAAAGGGGCTAGAGGAGTTGCCGTACAGTGAAAGATTAGAGAAACTGGGCCTCTTCTCCCTTGAAAAGAGGAGACTGAGAGAAGACATGATCGAAACATTCAAGACACTAAAGGGAATAGACTTAGTAGATAAGAACAGGTTGTTCACCCTCTCCAAGGTAGAGAGAACGAGAGGGCACTCTCTAAAATTAAAAGGGGATAGATTCCATACAAACATAAGGAAGTTTTTCTTCACCCAGAGAGTGGTGGAAAACTGGAATGCTCTTCCGGAGGCTGTTATAGGGGAAAACACTCTCCAGGGATTCAAGACAAAGTTAGACAAGTTCCTGCTGAACCGAAACGTACGCAGGTAAGGGCTGGTCTCTGTTAGGGCACTTAACTTTTTCCTGATTTTTTTTAGAAAAAAGTTAAGTTTTTTGTATAATGTAGGGGGTTGCTCCCCCCACACCTCCCCCAACGGCAGCACAAACAGTATTAAGTAAAGTGTGTGTGTGGGGAGGGTTCCCCCCACACCCTCTGTCGGAGCTCTTTAAAATTACTTTTACAGCGACGCGCTGGAGTCTTGCGCGCAATTGTCTGGGCCGAAATGTCGATGTGGCTTTGTCCCTTCACCATTTTCTCTCTTAAAGGGCTAGACTGACTCTAAGCTTGAAGGTAGATGACACTGAAGAAAAAGTTGAATGAAGAGTGTGACCGGTTTTTTTTTCTTTACATATTAAAATATAGTACTGTGTTGATTGATTAGTGGAGCCTGAATATTTTAGCCAAAACTATTTACTGCTCAAAATGCCAAGCAAACTTACATAAGTGCATGTGTCAAGGGCTAAGTAGAAAAAAATGATGATATGAAGAGTTAGAATTATGAGGAACAAATTTAATGCTGCTGATATTCAGATCTCATGTTTGTGAATACTTTGGGGTTTTTTTTGTCTTTTTCCTTTATATATAGTGGTTATGATGTTCATTAATTTTTGTTTTGCTAAGCTCCAGTGTTTGGTGGGCAGGCTAAGTTAGAGGAAGTACTAACTTTCTTCTGCTACCAGTAGGTACTGCTGCACAGTGTTTTCCACAGTTTGGGGGTCTGTTTTATAAAAAAAACAAATTTGTTATTTAGGGCTAAATACAGTAAGAGGTGCTCAAAAATCAGTGCTCAATGCTTTTCTGTAATGAGCACTCAAAAATAAATACCCATAAATTCCAAGAATGGTGAATATGCAAATTAGTCTGGTTTCTTTACATGTCCATGGCCTTAACACTCCTAGCAAAAGGCAGTTACTGATCAAAGAGGCACTTCGGTTGAAGGCCTCAATGGTTTTAGTACAAGAAACACACCTGCCAAAGCATGAACACCTGCTAAAACATAAATATAATTCACTTACTTGGCCTTTAATAAAAAGAATAAGAAAACTAAAGGGATAGGGATTTTTGATCACAAGCTCAATACAGAATTTAGTGCAGGAGAAAATCTGTGATAAAGAAGGAAGATATATCCTTTTGAAGATTACACTGGGCCCTAAGTTTTATATCTTAGTCAACATATACACCCCAAATGACAATCAAAGAGCGTTTTACCAAGAGCTGAGCGCTCTTTTGGAAAAACATGCTGAGGGTAGGTTTCTCATAGGAGGCGACTTTAACCTTAGACCCAGCACAAGACAACACAGCCTCATGTGTATTATATGCCCAGACTGAAAGGGAGCAATTTCACTTTCTCTTATCCCACTGGGGTCTATCTGATATTTGGAGACAGATCCATCCAGGCCAACAGGACAACACCTACCATATTACTCTCAGACCCGTGATTCACATTCCTGAATAGATATGTGGATGGGAGATGGTTTGGTGAGGCAACAAGTACACGACTGCGTAATCCATTCTCATACACTGGCTGATTATGTCCCCTTAGAACTGAGGCTAACTTTGACTGAGGAAATAAAAGCAAGACCTCCTTGGAGGTATGGTGATTCTGTGTTGCTAGATCTCCCTAATGTAGATCAGCTAAATTTAGAGATCAAGGAATACCTGAGCCTCAGTGATCAGCCAGAGCTAAGTCCCCAGGTTATCTGGGAAGAGCTCAAGGCGGTGATTGTCTCAAAAGCTACCTTAAATCAAAATAAGAGGGCAAGAGAAAATTAATTGTGAACTGAATTGAACTCATTAGAACAAAGCATGAAGCAAGGGTCATGTTGGAATGTTCGAACTCTGAGCAGTCTCAGTGGGCCTAACTAAAAAGATCTCTGCTAGACTTAGAGTTCCTCTAACAACAATTGGGGAATCTCTTCAGTGAGCCAAACAAGAATTTTTCAAGTTTAATGACAAAACCGGCAGGCTCTTAGCATCTAAATTTAAGAAACAAGCAATGAGAAATAATATTTTATCCATTAAAAAAGGAGAGGTGGAATTAAGTGTAACTGCAAGAAGCCTTTCAAACTTACTACAAGGACTTATATAGCAAGACAGACAAGCCTGATATCACTAAAACAGAAACCTACACAGACTCATTAAAAAAAGCTACAGTATTTGGTGAATTAGGTGGGAAGTAGAGAATCCCGTCCCTGCGAGTTCTGCCCCATCCCTGCAAGCGCTATGCTCATCTGCACAAGCCTCAAACACTTTAAGGCTTGTGCAGATGAGGACAGAGCTTGCAGGGACAGAATTTACGGGGCAGGACGGGGTTGGAGCTAGATCCCACAAGGATGGGGACAAATTTGTCCCCATGTCATTCTCTAGTGGGAAGGCTTAACTCTTAGCTGGATGGGCTGAATCGCAACACAAAAAATGGTTGTACTCCTGTAATTGCTATATATGTTTATGGCCTTTGCAATAATGATACCTAAAATGTTTTTCAATCATAAATATAAAAAAGCCTTTACCTGTATTTGGCATAAAAAGCCTCTTTGGGTGCGCCAATCCATCTTCTATCAATTGAAAACAAGAGGCAGAATGGGAGTACCTCATTTCCAACTGTACTATAAAGCTGCCCTGCTGCAGGAAATTGCAGCTTGGCTTACATACACAGATAAACCCTGTATTCATACTTGCAGAACAAAAATTTGTTAAAGACATTTCTCTATGGAAACTGCCATGGGCCCCTATAGGAGAGTTGCGCTCCTGACTCTGTTAGGACAATCCTTGCATGGTTTTGCAGTGAGCAAAGAAGAACCAATCCTTGGGTGATAGGGTCTGAAAGGCCTACAAACTCTAGGCCAAATCTGGGATGAGGATCATGTTGTTTAATTCAAAACCCTCCAGAAAGAATATGGCATCACAGCACGAGACTCTTACTTCTGTATCCAACTTTGCCTATTTGCAAATGCAGAGATGTTTTGGGACCTCCACTTAGGAGAAACAAGTGCTAGAAAATGCATTGTGAATTGGAATGGGAAAAAGTGGAATTTCCTGGCTATACAAAGCACTGTTTCTGCAGGAAGCCTCCCAGGAACCATACAAAGTTGCATGGGAGTGCTCTCTAGAGCAATCATTAACCATAACTCAATGGGAAGCTATTTATAAGTGTTTATTTACTGTAAATTGTCAGTATCAAGTAATCTGATTTGAAAATGGCTACAAAATGTACTGTATGTAGTACTATACGCTGTATAAAATTAAACGTCTGTTTGGACTTGGTTTGGGCAGGTGCTAGAGAAATTGTGGACATCAAGGAGATTTTTAGCACATCTGATGGTCTTGACCTATTATTCAAGCTTTCTGGCAAGAAATTGGGAGATTCCTAGTGTGAATCACCCTCAAGCACTGTCCTTTGCTAATGCAATGTTGCCTTTTGAACATTCCAGTTCTGGGGCTCTCCCCCATGGAACAGAAATTAGCTGCCTACATTTTTACAGTAAAATATAATACACAACACGCTTTCATTAAAAATTATATTGAGATCAAAAAATTATCAAACTTGTGTATATAATTTATCAGATAAGAAGGTTGTGCTCAGAGACATGGAGGAAAAAGGGGAACGAGTTCCCCTCAAAAACCTCACCACCCAATCATTGCTGTACCTTCAAATGAACAATAAGATACTATTGTGCAAGGCATCAAAAGGATAAACAGCATTTATCTGTTAAATAATGTTTTTTGGCCTCGACGTGCCACGTTTCATTATTTCTTCAGGAAGCCAAACAGGAAATTCAAAAGACGTAAGTCTTTCTTAGGGTGTCAGTCTCTGTAGAGCTCAAAAAGTTTTAAAGAAAAAATTTCACTCTTTCACTCATAACATTTTTACAGCTACACGAATTGCATTAGCAGTAGCACATCAAGAAGAGAAAGCTCCAATACTAGCTTCCATGCAAGCCAAGCTAGACTACTTTCAGATGATGTCTAAATTGACAGCTATGAAATACCATACCCTGCATAGGTAACATAAAGTATGGGATACATATGAGGTCTGTTCAAAAAGTTCCGGGACTGATTTAATACAAATTTATTAAACAATCTTACAACTTATTCCATTGGGCCCCCTTCAAAGTACTCCCCTTCCCTACGTATACACTTTTCCCAACATCGTTTCCACTTCGGGAAACAGTCCTTAAATGCATCCTCAGGAATCGCCAAAAGTTGCTGTGTCAAAATTTGCTTTATGTCTTCAATGGTGTCGAATTGCTTTCCTTTCAGTGTGGATTTAAGTTTAGAAACAAGAAGTAGTCAGCAGGGGCCAAGTCAGGAGAGTAAGGTGGCTGGGGAAGAACTGTCATTGTGTTTTTGTGCAAAATTTGTGAATTTTGGCGCATTCAAAACACCTTCCATGACTCATGACATATTCCCCATAAGCCACTTTCAACATTTCATAAGTTTCTATAGCCGTCTTACCCACTCATTGAGGTCGCACATGATGAAAATTAACCAATCATGTAAACACACTTTCGCAAAAACTGTTGTAGCTTGGAGTCTAAAACAGATATCAACAAATGGAAAAAAGGAGGATACTCGTGAGGTTTCAAGCTATTCGACTCCTAGCATGTCTCAAAAAACTTCCCATTGGCACGCAATTCAAACTGTCCTGGAACTTTTTGAATAGACCTTGTATGTTGCATGGCGTGACCACTGTTAAAATTTTTACTATCCTCACCAAGAAAAATAATGGATTTTAGTACCTTTATGCTTTAAGCTTTCAATTTAGAGGGATAATCCTCTGTATTGGGAAGGAACAGGGGTGGGACATAGTTGTGATTATTCAAGACTTAATGTAGCTTGCTGGACAATGTTAGATGTTGTAAACTGTGCATCATTTTGAAAAATTTATAAAAAGAAATTATAAAAATATATTTTTTTTAAATGCCCATTCCAGAAGAGCATTCAGTGCCAATTTGTATGCAGGACTTGTGTCTGCTGAAACCAGTTGTAACTCCTGGCACTCAATTTGGGTGCACACCTTGGTAGTCTATAACACTGTATACAAATTTTAAGAATGCCCCTAACACCCATGCCCCTAACACCCATGCACCACCCATGGCACATACCATTTTGTGTTGCGCGCTAAGGGATTTGGGTGCACATTGTTATAGAATAGCATGTACCAAGATTTGTGTGCCAATTCCATTTGACGCTAATTACCACCCAATTATAGACACTAAAGTCCTGTTAGCCAATTTAGTTGGGCGCATATCTTGGATCAGCACCCAATTTTGGATGCCATATATTGAACCCAGGGGTTAATATGAAACCTCTATTGAATCTTTCAGCCACAGCTTCCTTAAGCCTCTGTGCAGTGGGTTTTAGATGTCGATAATGGATGTCTGGAAACATTATGACTGAACCAAATGAGGATATGCTTTTCTGCTGCATAAACAAATTATTTTTATGTAGTTTTGTTAAGTTGATTAGTCCAATAAGGAGAGTATATAAATGTTTTAAATAAATAAAATTAATAAATAATCTCTTGGTTTTTCAGATTCCAGAATTTGATAACTTGTATTTGGATATGAATGGAATTATCCATCAATGTTCTCACCCTAATGATGATGATGTGCACTTTCGAATATCAGATGATAAGATTTTTGCAGATATTTTTCATTACCTTGAGGTCTTATTTCGCATCATTAAACCCAGGAAAGTGTTCTTTATGGCAGTTGATGGAGTTGCCCCAAGGGCAAAAATGAACCAGCAGCGAGGGAGACGTTTCAGGTACTAATACTTTTTCATTTCATGCTTTTTCATAATAAGGATCTGAATATGGACACAAATCTGTTCACTATTTCTCTTTCTTTGACGTGGGATGGTTTGAAATGTGTAATTGATTCTAGTTTCCAAATTAGCTCAGAGCAGTGCCTTTTAAAAAAAATAAGTGTGCATTTCATTCAGGTCCTTAGAGATACCCTGACTTACTGACATCACAGTCATTACCTCTAGAGAATGGGAACTGGGGAAAAAAATTGTTCATGAAATAATGACAAAGTTGCAGACAGATGGTTAGAACATAAGAATAGCCTTACTGGGTCAGACCAATGATCCATCTAGCTCAGTAGCAGTAGCAGTGGCTTTCCCCATGTCTGTCTCAATAACAGACTATAAACCTTTCCTCCAGGACATTGTCTAAACCTTTCTTAAAACCAACTACAATAACCGTTCTTACCACAACCTCTGGCAACGTGTTCCGGAGCTTAACTGTTGTTCTCTGAGTGAAAAAATATTTCCTCCTATTGGTTTTAAAAGTATTTCCCTGTAACTTCATTGAGTGTCCCCTAGTCTTGCTTGGCCCAATTTTCAGAGAGGCTAAAGCTCAGATTCTTTCAAGTTTTGTTCACAAAATTCAAGTCAGCAAAAAATGTAGAGCCACACAAGAACAAGTTAATATAGCAGCATTGAACTTTTTGGCTATCTAGTATAGAAATGGATATTAGATTAGATTAGATTCAGAGCTAATCCAACCAAGAATAGAGGAGTGTCAGGCTTTGGATACCTTCCTGATCTAATGGGCATTGAAAAAACTTTTTGATATTTAGATGAAATTTTTGCCTCCCATCCATGCCATCTTTTTTTTTTTTTTTTTTTTTTTTATTCTTTCCAACCCAGCTGAAGTTGAAAAGAATTTTACAAAATGTTTGAGAATTGTCTATCTGGGGTAGAATAACTGGGGGATGAAACTTGTTTTTTACAAGCTGCTGCTTTAGATGTCTGCTTTAAATAAAAGTAGCACCTTTTTTTCTTTAGAAAAGTTCATGTATGTGACCATACTCGTTAACTCTTCACTCTCCGCTGTGATATCTCATTGTTTCTAGTGTATGAGAAGGGGGAAGTTCATATCAAAGTCTGGGTGATAAAACTTCAGAATAATTGAAATGTACAAATGGTTTTTATTGTTTTGTTTTTTAATATAGATCAGCAAAGGACGCAGAGGAAAAAATCAACAAAGCTTTAGAAAAAGGAGAAATTCTCCCTACCGAAGCCAGGTTTGACTCCAATTGCATTACTCCAGGTAAGAAGATTACTGATGAAGTGATTTGACATGGTATGTTTTCTCAAAGAAATTCTTATTCCTTTATTTGAGGGCCCAGATGATATTTTTCTGAAGAGCTATACATTTATTATTTGTTGTGTCTGTGACATTTGTTGATAGGTTTGTACAGTAGCTTACTTTATAAAACATTCAGATTTCTACAAAATGACCATTATACTTGCATAGAACTTACTCACTTTTTCTAAAGCATTTTCACATGCAAGTTTTCCAAATATGTTTTAAGGTGCTGTTTGTGAAAGTAAGTGGTTTTAAAGTGGCCTTCTCAAAATTCAAGTCATTACATTGAGTTGCAGAGTGACAAGGTGAACTTCTGATCCCTCTCTGTTTTACATAGTTCCAGCAGAAGGGATAAAATGGATCTCAGATAGCAGAAGAAACCAACCTGAGAGTCTTAAACTAACTACATAATTTAAGAGCAGTGTTTTTCTTTGATTGTTTCCACAGAAAGGTGGTATATCAAGTCCCCCCTTTCTAAAGGCTCCTTTTACAAAGGTGTGCTAGGACCTTAATGTGCGCAATAGTGCGCATTAAATTCCTGAGCGCGCTAACCACTACCACTTCCTTTTTAGGAGGTGGTAGATTTTTGGCTACCGTGCGCTATAGCGCGCAGTAATTTTGTGTGTGCGCTAAAAACCCTAGTGCACCTTCGTAAAAGGAGCCCTAAATTTTCAAAATATATCACAAGTAAAACAACAAACTTGCTTGAATTTCTCTTTTTCTGCAGCAAAAAAAAAAAAATCACAAATATCAAAGAAAAAAATCTATAAGAAGTCTAATCTAATCTTCATTTTATATAATGAATCTACTCCCCAAGGAGCTCGACTCGGTTTACAGTTTGTTAAAAAATGAAACATAACCAGTAAAAACAGTGGGATAAAAACAGAAATTTGTTAAATTTGATGGATGGAAAAAGTTAGAAAAAAGTCTGTTGAATTGCTTAAAATTACTATACGACAGCTAAAATCAAATTAATTGTAAAAACAACCAGGTTTTTAAACTTTTTCAAAATTGAAATAATTGATCTACCAATCTTAGAGAATCTGGAAGTCCATTCCAAATTTTCACCAATTTAAAAGTAAAAGATTTACTAAGCTTCCCAGTGCATTTAATACCTTTCAGAGAAGGAAATTTGTGAATTGTTGTAATTCTTGACTTGCAGGATCTAAAGGAATTCCCACTAAGGGGAATCAAAGAGTCAAATATTCCATAAAGGAATTTGAAAACCACACATGTACACTTGAACTGTATCCTATGATGGACTGGAAGTCAATGGAGTTTTCTCAGCAATGGGGAAACATGGTCGTACTTTCTCTTTCCAAAAATAAGAAGTCCATAATAAAAAGAAAATTTCCAAAGGCAGATAAATTGAGTGGTGGCAATATTACATTACATTAGTGATTTTTGTTCTGCCATTACTTTGCAGTTCAAGGCGGATTACAGAAGAGGATTTCTGGACATGTCCAGAGGTGTTACAAAGTAGAGCGGGTTGCTTCAGAGGATTGAAATGTTTCCTACGGTGTTAGTTAGGGCTCCTTTTACTAAGCTGCGCTAGTGGTTTTAGCGCGCGCTAGATGCGTACATCACCATTGAGCTGGCGTTAGTTTTTACATGTAGCGCGGGGGGGCAGCATCCGCTAATCTGCAGCGTGCGCTAAAAACGCTAGCGCAGCTTAGTAAAAGGAGGCCTTAGTCTTCATGGATTTCTTGAATAGCAGGGTTTTTATTTCTTTTCTGAAAGTTTTGAAGTCTGGGGTCGCAATTAGTAGATTGGAGAGTTGGTGGTCTAGTTTTGCTGCCTGTGTGGCTAGAAGGCCATCGTACAGTTTTTCCGTTTGATGTCTCTGATTGGAGGGTATGTGAATGGTGTCTGGGTTCTCCTGTGTCTGGTTGTGGTAGTTTGGATTAGGCGGTTGTTCAAGTAGGCTGGGCTGTCACCATTTATGAATTTAAATAATAGACAGTAGAATTTAAATAGTATTCTTGCTTGAATTGGGAGCCAGTATGAGTCAAGGTATGCCTCGGTGATGTGGTTGTGTTTTCTTAGTGAATAGATTAGTCTCAGGGCTGTGTTTTGTACTGTTTGTAGTTGTTTTATCATTGTTGCGGGGCAGGGGAGATATAGGATGTTGCAGTAGTCAAGGAGACCCAGGACTAGGGACTGGACCATGGCCACCTACTGAAAAAAGCTTTTTATACTGTATACCCCTGGCCAGAAGGAGAGAGATGCATGATTTACCCTTTTTGACCTGTTTGTCTGTCATAATTAGATTGTAAACTCTTTTGAGCAGGGACTTTCTCTTACGTGTTTAATGTACAGCGCTGCATGTGTCTGGTAGCGCTATAGAAATGATAAGTAGTAGTGTGATTTGAGAGCAACTATTTAACTATGGACAGTTTTGGAGTTGACGGTTGTTGGAGGACTCCAGCTTTCTTCTACTTTGTGTTTTGGATCGTGACTGAAACTGGTTATTCAGAACGATGAATAGGAACTCCCTATTTACGTGCACTGGATCTGATCTTTCCAGATGTATTACCTAGAAAATGAGGAAGGAGTTTTTGATGCTAAGGCTGAGTGCTCGGTAGTTGGAGGAAGAATTACTTTTCTCCTGTAAATATTTAATTACACATCAAGGAATTAATTTTTTTTTTTTTTTAATCTCATCAGCTTGTTTTCTTAAAGTCTGTTAAATAATTTTGAATTGTGTTCTGCTGCAGTCCACACTGTTGTGGCTGGTTCTTCTCTATCATAGAAGCAGGGAGTTGCCAGCATGAAATGTGCCTTCTATCTTTGCAACCCTAGTTTTTCTAGGAACTAGTTAACATAGTAACATAGTAGATGACGGCAGATAAAGACCCGAATGGTCCACCCAGTCTGCCCAACCTGATTCAATTTTAATTTTTTAATTTTTTCTTCTTAGCTATATCTGGGCAAGAATCCAAAGCTTTACCCTGTACTGTGCTTGGGTTCCAACTGCCAAAATCTCTGTTAAGACTTAACTCCAGCCCATCTACACCCTCCCAGCCATTGAAGCCCTCCCCAGCCCATCCTCCACCAAACGGCCATATACAGACACAGACCGTGCAAGTCTGCCCAGTACTGGCCTTAGTTCAATATTTAATATTATTTTCTGATTCTAAATCCTCTGTGTTCATCCCACGCTTCTTTGAACTCAGTCACAGTTTTACTCTCCACCACCTCTCTCGGGAGCACATTTCAGGCATCCACTACCCTCTTCGTAAAGTAGAATTTCCTAACATTGCCCCTGAATCTACCACCCCTCAACCTCAAATTATGTCCTCTGGTTTTACCATTTTCCTTTCTCTGGAAAAGATTGTGCAGTATTTCTACCACCAGTCGCTTTCTTTCATTTGAAAATGTAAAAGTGATTCATGTTTTGTCTCTTTGGATACCTTTTCAGCAATTTGCTTCTATTCCTTCTCCATGAAGCTTACTTTGCCCTTGACCTGGGTTTGAATCTCACACTAGCCTCTGGCCAATTCAGCCATCATTTTTGGTTGGTAAACAAGTACTCAAACTTAGCTAGGGATAAAGATGACTAGGGAAGGCAATGGCAGACCACCTCACTGATAATCTGCCAATAAACCCTTCATGAAAGTGGTGTCCCTCATAAGTTGTTCACAATTTGGTACTTGAACATAAGCAATTACCTTAACCTGTATCAATATATTGTACATAAAAATATTTTAAGATTCTTCTTGACCAGTACATATTGTAATCTATAGATTTCTCTTTTTTCAAGGGACTGAGTTTATGGCTAGATTACATGAGCATCTGAAATATTTTGTAAACTTGAAGATTTCCACTGACAAATCTTGGCAGGGAGTAACTATCTATTTGTCAGGTCATGAGGTTAGTAAGATTTTTGCAACCTTGCACTTTTCTATGTGACTTGGTATTCTGCGATGCTGGTAGTGAACCTTAGACCTCTTTCTCTATTCAGACCCCAGGAGAAGGCGAACACAAAATCATGGAATTTATCAGATCAGAGAAGGCAAAACCAGATCATGATTCAAACACAAGACATTGTCTGTATGGTTTAGATGCTGATTTGGTACGTATATGGTAATGGTATAAAAATAGCAGTTTTGTAGGTAATAACTAATGGTGAACTGAATCACAAATGTCATTTTTCCTGTGGTGGGGGGGGAAGGCAAGGAGGAAACAAAGGGTTAGGGGTAGACACTGGAGGCTTTTTGGATCTTAGATTTATTGTCTGCAAATGTACTAAAGAGTCACGTACATATTGAGTGTGTTGGGTTTATTTTATGTTGTTCTCAAATTCTAATACATCTGCTTCCTGGACTCATGTCCCCCGGAAATCATGAAAGCGGCACCACTTGAATTTAAACTATCTCTACTGCACTACTTAGCCCATAACCTGAAAAACGGAAAATTTCCCACCAACAAAGGCCACATAATAATAACCCTTATCCTAAAAAATAGCAAAGAATCGTCAGCCCTAGTTACCAACTACAGACCAATTGCTTCCATACCACTCATTTTAAAGATCATGGAGGGGCTGGTACACTCCCAATTAATGGAATATCTGGACCAGTTCTCACTCCTTCATGAGACTCAATCCGGCTTTAGACCGCTTTTCAGCACAGAAACGGCAATTGCAGCCATCTTAGATTACTTGCACCTACTTTTAAGCAAAGGCCTCAATGCCCTGATCATGCAATTCGACATGAGCTCTGCCTTTGACCTTGTAGACCATGCGAAAATGCTACAGTGTCTAGACGCTATTGGCATCAGAGGCGAAGTGCTAAACTGGTTTCATGGTTTCCTTTCATCCCGCACCTATCAGGTTCGCTTCAACAATGATCTTTCCAACACCTGGAGCAACTCATTCGGCGTTCCGCAAGGGTCCCCACTATCCCCTCTGCTTTTCAATATCTACATGACCTCACTGAGCGTTCAACTAACCCAGCTGGGGATAAAATTATTCAGTTACGCTGATGACTTTACGATCATTATCCCATTTGCCAACTCCATCTCGGAAACAATTCCAAAAGCATCAGAAGCCATAAACGTGATGGAGCATTGGATGACAGACTTCAAACTCAAGCTCAATACTGAGAAGACAAAATTCTTTGTCGCTTCACCACGCCCTCTTGACACCAAAACTCCACTAGACATCAACAAACATAACTACCCCATACAGCCCACCATTAAAATATTGGGTGTAACTCTGGACCAATGCCTCACCATGAAAGACCAGGTGGACTCCCTAATCAAAAAGGGTTTTTTCACCCTCTGGAAACTTAAATCCATTAAAGCATACTTTGATAACTCTGCCTTCAGAATCCTGGTACAATCCCTCGTATTAAGTCAACTCGACTACTGTAACATCGCATACTTAGCAATCCCCCAAAAGAATATGCGATGCTTACAACTAATGCAAAACACTGCGGTCAGACTAATCTTCGGTCTAAAGAAGTTCGATCACGTGACACCATACTTCAAACAGCTACACTGGCTGCCGATGGAAGCTCGTGTAAAGTTTAAGTTCGCCTGCCTCTGTTTTAAAGTTTTTTATGGTCTAACCCCTAAATACATCACTGACCTCTTCTCCTTCTCAGCCAACAAACACAAGAGAAGCTCCCACTTGCATTTCATTTCTCCCCCGGTTAGAGGATGCAAACTAAAAAAACACCATGAGCATCTTCTCTCACATCAAGCAGCTCTATGGGGTAAAGACCTAGAACAACTCCTATTGCCCACCACTTATGAGGTATTCAGGAAACGCCTCAAAACTCACCTATTCCTGAAATACCTAGACAGCTGACCCACTTCTCTCTTTCCCCTCTCTAACGGTGTTCCTGCCCTTTCTCCCTATTGTTCCCACATCCCTTAAGTTAATTCAACCTGTACGTCAGCTCAACTTGTACTTCACTAATCTTTTGTAAACCGCACAGAACTTAACGGTACTGCGGTATATAAACTGTTATTATTATTATTTAAAAAATTGAATGGGGAAAACCCAAATATCATTTTTTTATTCCAGTTCTTATAGATATTTAGTTGAATTTGAACTTAATACAAACACTGAATATCTTTTTAATTCTGTATTATAGAAAAATATAATTCTAGATATGACATGGCTTAGAACCATTGATCGAAACCTGATTGTTTTGTTTGTGCAGTGCTGTCTGATACAAAAAAAATTTTGCTGAATCAACTAAGCTTATTGATCTGGCACAGCACAGAGGAAGCTATACAGTATAACAATATCATAGCCTTTATTTTTAGGCGTACTTAGGTTTAGCTTTGGCTCATAGCAATATTTCCTTTCTAACGAGGAAATATTTGCTTATGTTAATCTAGTCTAAGACTACAGAATTAAAGATAGTTTTCACAGCAACCCGTGATCTACTGTCTGCCTCTGCCCATCTACCCCTAGGCTCAAATTACTCTTATACTACTCTAAAATTACCCTCCACATTTCCCCAGCTGATCTTAACAAGGACAATCTCCACAAACTAGAGAATGACATGGGGGAAAAAATGTGTCCCCGTCTTCGCTCCGTCCCCGCAAGCTCAGTCCTTGTCCCCACCCCATCAGCTTGGTCCCAGTCCCCATCCCATCCCATGAGCTTGATCCCGGCCCTGTCCCATCTCCACAAGCTCAGTCCCTGTCTTGACCCCATTCCCGCAAGCTCGGTCCCTGTCCCCACAAACCATCTGATCTCTTCCGCAGAAGCCTCAAATAGTTATGATTTTATATTGAACTTATTTTATTAAAGTATAAAAAAGAAACGATATTCTGTACAGTTGTCATTTTATAAACACAAGGATCAACAAAACCCTCTCTTCCCTCACCTTCACTAATATCCCCTCCACTATCGAGAAAACTGAATAAACCAAATTATTACAGAATACTACACAGAAAAATCATGCTAACAGAATACCGCACTCACACATGACAGTAATAGTGTTAGGGGAATGCAACTAGGGCAACTGCCCCCTAGTTAGAGAGAGTCCTAAGCCAGCTCGAAGCTAAAGAAGCACGGCCTGGGTTTTTCAGACCCTAGTTATGTCTAACACCAGCTCTAGCAGGATATATATTTCAAATCTGATATAGTCTAATCACAAAATAGAAAATAAAATTATTCTTTTCTACCTTTTGTTATCTTGTCATTTTATTCTTCAAATCATGTTGGTCTCAGGTGCTAGTCTCTGTTTTCTTTTGTCTTCTCTTTACTCACTTGCCAGGGTCTCCTGACCATTTGTCATTTCTTCTTTCTCCATGCTCACCATCCATCTTCTATCTCTGTGTATGTATTGTTCCCCATGTTCAGCATCTCCCTTCTCTATGTCTCCTATACATCCCTTTCTAGGATTTCCCCTGTGCCCATCTCCCTGCCTTCATCATCTCACCATTCTATGATCCCCTCCACCGTATACAGAAAGTGGGAAAAGAGAGAGAGATTCAGGGTGCATCTCTCTCACATCCTCTACTGCCACATCCAACGTTTCTCCCTCTCTCATCTCCCAGATCATGTGCAGCATTTTTCACCACTGCCCATCAGCCCCAAGCCCAACATTTCTCCTTCTATCACCCTTCTCCATGACCATTTCACACCTCTCCCTCCATCACTATGTCCAGCATTCCTCCCCCTTGCATCCCCTTTAATCTGTCCCTCTGTACCCTCTCCACTACCATATCCAATATTTCTCCCTCTCATCCTTCTCTTCCCCATACATCTCTCCCTAACAATTTTCCTCTTTCTTCCTTTCACCATGTGCACCATCTCTTACCCTCTCACTCACACACTCATGCCCAGCAATTCTCCATTTCTATTCCCTCCTTTCCTCCTGTGTCCTAGGTTAATGCCCCCATCCTCCTAACCTGGTCCTGAGTTCATGCCCTCCTCCATGCCTTCCAACCTTTGTCCCAAATTCGTGCCCTTCCCATTTCCCAACATGCTCCTCCCCCCCCCTTTCTCCCTTTGTCCCATGTTCATATCTCCTTTCTTCCTTACTTGTTCCCTTCAGGGCCACACTTGCTCCCTTTAGGGCCGTCCAGCTGTGCTGCTCCTTCCTGCCTTCAGCCACACTTATTCTTTGCAGGAACGTGGGCAGCGGCTCTTGCACGCTGCATGTGGCTGACCCACAAGCCTTTCTTCTGAAGTTGGAGGGAAGGCTTCTGGGTCAGCCATGTGCAAGAACCGCTGCCAGCGTCCATACAAATACAAGTGCATACAAGTGTGACTGAAGGCAGGAAAGGGCAGGCCACCTGGAAAGAGGACTGTTGAGGTAACTGGGATCCCCAACTGACCCAGAAGGCTTCCCTCTGACATCAGCTCTGACATCGGAGGGAAGCCTTCTGGGTCAGCTTCGTCGGAGGGGGCATGCAGCTGGAGGGCAGGAAGGAAGCCTGTTTACAAATTGGCTCCCCTGTGGCGGCAGTGAACAACAGTGGCTCCACATTAGGGAGGAAGGGGGCGGGCAGCTGTTGTTGAGAAACACTGGTTTACATCACAGCTGGGGGGGGAGGAGAAGAGTGAAGATCCAATTGGGAGCCCTGCTGGCTCAGCATTGCATTCTAGGGGGAGGAGTCAAGAGCAAGACAATGACGACGAGAACATGGCCGCCAGCACTTGAAGGGGCCACGACACCACGGTTAATGGCAGTAAGGAACGAAGGGGGTGCTTACAGCTGCGGGGACAAAGCTTTTCACCATTCTCGTGGGCGATGAAAAGTTTTGTTCCCGTGTCTGCAGCAAGTCAGGCTTTGGCGTCTCCATAGCTGCGGGCAAACCTCGGTCCACTGTGTTTGTTTACAATGTCTTTCTCTACCGCAAACCTGAAACAACTAACCCCCAAACCTCTCACCAGATCTGGAAACTCACCCTTTCCCCACACCTGAAGAGGTACTGAGGGAGAATTTGCTTTGTTGAGGAGAAGAAACATCCAGTGGAATATTTTGCTTGCTGGCATTCAAACTTGGGAAAGATAAACTGGGGTTTCAGTAGGTTACTTTATTGTAGTTCTCTTTTTTAGCTAAAAAAAAAAAAATCAGTTAGGCAATAGTGTAGCCTTTAGAGTCTCTGTTAGGATTTCATACAAAAAAGTGTTTGTCTAGATCAGTTTTTTAGGTTGCATTTCAGGGAAAATCAGATTAGGGCACAAATAGCTGTTGAGGAAAGTCTCTGTTTGGTGTTAATTCCCTCCCACCTACCCCAAGGCAGAGTATTTTTGATTTATAGGATCTTCAGCCAACCAGCAACAGGGCATTGCTTTGGTAGGATTTTTCTGCTCTTTTTTTTTTTTTTTTTTCCTTCCAGGCGTAAGTATTTCTACAACTACAGTATGGCTAGGAAACATCGTGTCACCAAAGCTGCTGCTCAGGTTACAGCTTCTGTTTCTGTGCAGACAGAGAATGTTACCCAGGCAGAGGGAGTGGTCTATGTGCAAGCTGTCTTCAGCTTGAATCCTTCATGAAGGAAATAAAGGAAGTGAGAGAGGAGGTGGCAAGACTGAGAAGCATCCATGAGAATGATAAGTACATTGATTAAATGGTTCATGAAGTGTCTAAGATTTCCAGCAATGGTGAAGAGGCTGTGCTGATGGAAGACAGCTAGATTCAGATTACGGAACCCTGCAAGATTGGTACTGTGACTCCACCTGCTTTTGAACTGAAGAACCAATATGCTGCCCTGGAAGTGGAGGAGATGAGAGCATCCTAGGGAGAGGAAGGACCAAAGCCACCCAATTGCAGGATCTGTAGGGCAAAAAAGAGACACTGTGGATCAATTTGGAAAGAGAGAATGGTAAATATATTTACATTGGTGTGATATGCAGGCCTCCTTCACAGATGGAAAGAAGTGGACAGAGATTTAATAGTAGACATTCAGAATATATCTAAAAAAGGGGAAGTTTTACTAATAGGTGATTTTAACATGCTGGATGTTGATTGAGGTATCCCTTTTGTGGGGTCTTCTAGAAGTAGGGAGATCTGAATTCTCTACAAGGAGAACTGTTCCAGCAGTTGGTAATGGAACCCACACGGGATGGGGTCATACTGGACTTAGTGCTTACAAACAAGGGAAGTGTTTCTACAGTGGGTGATCATCTGGCATCCAGTGTCACTTCATGGTACAGTTTAATATTAAGAAAGGTACAGAAAGTGTTCATTCAAAAGTAAAGATTCTAGACTTTTAAAAAAAAACTACCTTTGTTCAAATGGGGGATTACATCAAGGAATTGTCTAGATGGAAACATTTGGAAGGAGTAGAAATGCAGTGGGCAAAACTGAAAGGAATTATTGTAAGGACAACAAACTTTTTTGTGAGGCTAGTAAGTAAAAGTAAGAGGAAAAGAAGGCCACTTTGGTTCTCAAAAGTAGTAGCTGAGAAGGTAAGGAGTAAGAGGTTAGTTTTCATAAACTACAAAAGATCGCACAAAGAGGAAGACAGGCAAAAATATCTGGAAAAGTTAAGAGAGGCTGGTCGAGTAGTCAGGAAAGCAAATTTTCAAGTTTTATTAAAATTTGTTATACCACTGAATCAAGCTTCAAAGCGGTGTACATCCAAAGGTTAAAAGAATCATTCAAATTATAAATGCATGTTATTGAGAAGGACATGGGGGAAGCCACTGCTTGCCCTGGATCGGTAGGATGGAATGTTGCTACTCTTTGGGTTTTTGCCAGGTATTAGTGACCTGGATTGGCCACCGTGAGGATGGGACCTTTGGTTTGTCCCTGTAAGGCTATTCTTATGTTCACAGAGGCGTCAAATAAATGGAGTGCCCTTGGGATGGGCTCTAAAATTACGGGCTGGCCAAGGAACAGGTTGAGTGGAAGATGACGGAGGGTAGTGGTCAATGGAGATTGCTCTGAGGAAAGGGATGTTACCAGTAGTATGCCTCAAGGTTCTGTTCTTAGACCTGTTCTTTTTTTTTTCATTATTTATTTATTCAAATATAAACAAGTAAATCTACTTGAATGCAGATTAGAAATAAAATATACCACTCTTAGTTGGCCAACAATGGCCGCTGCGATGGAAAAAGAAAAAAAAACCATAGGAAATTATTATTAATTATTTTGCCACAATATATGATTCAAGCACAAGTAATAAAAATAAAGAAGAAACAAGATACATTTATATCATGGGGACCAATAGGAGAATAAACTCCTGAAAGTCGGTTCGTTAAACTGTAGGTGGAGCCACTGAACAAATAATCATTCCCCCCTTCCTTAGCCACAATAAATTTCATCAATTGTTTTGGTTAAAAAAAAAAGAAAATTTTTCCCTTCTAGTGACACACAACATTTAGCAGGAAATTTCAAAACAAAGGATGCGCCTAAAGCCAAAACCCTCGGTCTATTAACCAAGAAGTCTTTTCTTCTCTTCTGGGTCATTTGAGAAATACCAGGAATCATTCAAATTGAAGAACTGAAAAAGGTATCATTCATATGTCTAAAGTAAGTGCGGAGAATCAGATCTCTATCAAACTCCAGTGCAAATGTTACTATGAGTGTAGTTCTTTCAGTTATCACTTCCAGTGAGTTTTCCAAAAAGTTTGTTAAATTTATATCCATCTTTTCAGTTTCCTCTGGTCCTGTAGGGGTAGAGCTATCCCATTTCTTTCCCAAGGAAATATACTGAGCTCTAATTATTGCTGTTAAACTTTCCATTGGAATTAACAAAATATCTTTTAAATATCTCCGGATCATTTCTACTCCAGGAATTAATGGAGATTTAGGAAAATTCAGTAATCTCAAGTTATTTCTTCTCTGCTTATTTTCCATATATTCTAATTTTCTTTGAATAGAAGATCTTTCTTTAACAATCTCCACTTCTAAGGTTTTAATTGCATTAATTTGTTCTTCATGCTTCTATAATTTCTCACTTTGTTCTTATAACATTACCCCATGAACATTAACCTGGGAGTTGATAGCTACACAATCGGACCATACCATAGAAACTGCTTTTTTAAGGTTGGAGTCCATAGCTCTCCACAGTTCGTCCATATTAACTACTGCAGGTTTACTCAACTCTTCAAAATGATCACTATTAGTCCCAGAGAATAAGGGCTTACCCACAGCTGTATTGGGTGCTGTTGACTGGGCTTCAGGAGGTGTCCTCTTTTCCAGAGATCCTCCTCCTACTTCTCCTCCAGGGCTCGTCAGTTGTATCTCTTCTCGGGTCAGCTTGGTTACCTACTCCTCCACAGACGTCTCTCTCCTGGGCTGAAAAGTGGTCTGCCCCTGGATCGGGATAAGAGAAACCCAATCAAAACTAAGGTCCACGGAAAGATTGTGTCCTCTCTTAGTTCAGGTGTGTTTCCTTTTGCAAAGTCCAGTGTCATCTGCACAGAGGTTTTGGAGCCTCCAGCTGCTGGAGGATTCATCTAGGAAGCTCACTTCCTCTTCCCCATTGCTAAATTCGGCCTGAGAAGCCAACAAAAGAAAATTCAGCACTCCAGCAGGGAACCACCCGCCAGAGGAGAAAAAAAATCGCATACGGAAAGAAGTCAGCTCAACCGTGAAAAGAGGGCGGAAAAGAGAGCGCTGGTAAGGAGCTCTGCTTCAGCAGGTCAACCCCCGGGCCTGTTCTTTTTAACATTTTTATAAGTGATATTTCTGAAGGGCTTTCGAATAAGATTTGCCTCTTTTGTGGATGATACTAAAATCTGCAATAGAGTAGACACCTTGAATGGTGTGAATAACATGAAGAAAGTCCTAGTGAAGCTTGAAGAATAGTCTGAAATTGGGCAGCTAAAATTTAATGCTAAGAAATGCAAAGTCATGCATTTGGGCTGCAAAAACCTGAAGGAACAGTGCAGTTTAGGGGGTGATCTTATGTGCATGACAGAAGAGCGGGACTTGGGTGTGATTGTATGTGATGACCTTAAGGTACCCAAACAGGTTGAAAAGGTGACGGTGAAAGCTAGAAGGATGCTAGGTTGCATAGGAAAAGGTATGGCCAGGATGAAAAAGGAATTGTCCTAGGACAACCTGCTGCACAAATGGTACCGACTGGTCAGCCATTAGTACCGGGTGCCTTCTTTTAGGGAGAAATTCAAGTTTTTCCAGAGGGAGCTCGGTAATATATTTAAATTGCACTGCATGCCAGTGCTAGCATTGACTCCCTTGGTACCGACCCAGCTTGAGCATAGTGTTACAAGGCCTCAAGGTACCGCTGACAGCTATCCATTGGAGAATCAAACTCCTCAAGTATCTCCTGTGGGCCGATCTTATTTAATATTTATATCAATGACCTAGAAGAAAGAACATCCAGTGAGATCATCAAGTTTGCAGACAACACAAAGCTATGCCGGGCAATCAGATCGCAGAAGGATAGTGAGAAACTCCAGAGCGACTTGTGTCAGTTAGAGAAATGGGCGGAGAAATAACAGATGAAGTTTAATGTGAAGAAATGCAAAGTAATGCATTTAGGCAGTAAGAATAAGGAACACGAGTATAGAATGTCAGGTGCAACTCTGGGTAAGAGCAAACAAGAAAAGGACCTGGGCGTGCTGATAGATAGGACCCTGAAACCATCAGCACAATGTGTGGCAGCAGCAAAGAAAGCAAATAGAATGTTGGGCATGATAAAGAAGGGAATCGCGAGTAGATCAGAGAGGGTCATAATGCCGCTTTATAGAACAATGGTCAGACCTCACTTGGAATATTGCGTCCAACATTGGTCTCCCAACCTAAAGAAGGATATAAAACTGCTGGAGAGGGTACAGAGACGAGCAACGAAACTAGTAAAAGGTATGGAGAAACTGGAATACGAGGATCGACTTAAGAGACTGGGATTGTTCTCCCTTGAGAAAAGGAGACTGCGAGGGGACATGATCGAGACCTTCAAAATACTGAAAGGAATCGACAAAATAGAGCAGAAAAAATTATTTACATTGTCCAATTTGACACGGAATGAAGCTAAGGGGGACAAGTTCAGGACAAATATCAGAAAGTTCTGTTTCACGCAGAGAGTGGTTGACACCTGGAATGCTCTCCCAGAGGAGGTTATTGCGGAATCGACCGTCCTAGGATTCAAAAGCAAACTAGATGCACATCTCTTTACGAGAGTCATAGAAGGATATGGGTGACTAAAAATTACGCCAGGTGTACACCTGGCAGGGCCTCCGCATGTGCGGATCGCCAGACTTGATGGACTGAAGGTCTGATCCGGAGATGGCACTTCTTATGTTCTTATGTTTCCTCTTCTAGGAGATATTCAAGACATCAATTTTCCCACTGATGTTCTCACTGATGCTCCTCGTTGATACATCGGTCTTCTACTTCGAAACATCGATACTGTTCTTCAGGGCGATTGACCTCAAGATATCATTGCTCATCATCACGTCGATCTCATGTTTCAAAGTGTAAGAGGGGTACTTATCAGCCCTCTTCCTTGTCTTCATCAGATCAGTACCGAAGACCTTGAAAATCTTCTCATAGACATCGTTCTACTCGACGCACAGTGTCTTCAAGCCTTCTATATGGTGCATGGTCTTTGTCATAAGGTGTGTGGGGAGAGACTTAAAGATCTCAATATGCATACTTTGGAGGAAGTGCAGGAGAGGGGAGATATGATAGAGACATTTAAATACCTATGTGGCGAAAATACGCATGAGTTGAGTCTCATTTGAAAGGAAGTTCTGGAATGAGAGGGCATAGGATGAAGTTAAGAGGTGATAGGCTCAGGAGTAATCTAAGGAAATACTTTTTTACAGAAAAGGTGGTAGATGTGTGGAACAGTTTCCCAGAAGAAGTGATGAAGACAGAGACTGTGTATGAATTCAAGAAAGCATGGGATCTCTTAGAGAGAGGAAGAGATGATGGTTACTGTGGATGGGCAGACTGGATGGGCCATTTGGCCTTTATCTGCCGTCATGTTTCTGTGTTTCTATTTGAGTATCAATACACAATCCTCCTGCAAGGTGCTGCACCAGTTCTGTGAGATTTTGATTTAAGTTCAGATAGCATTCCTGGTATACAGTGCTGCACAGTTCAGGATATTCACCCCTAGTGTTTGCCACACTAGTATGTGATGGTGCTAAATAAACACAGGCAGATCTAAACATGAAAAGCTGACAATGCTGACCTACAGGTTAGAGAATGACACAGGGACAATTTTGTCCCTGTCCCCCCAAGAACTCAATTTTCCCATCCCGACCCCCATGAGTTTTGTCACTGTCCCTGCGTCATTCCTGTAAGTTCTGCCTTAACTGCACAAGCCTCAAACATTTATGATTTTAAAGTGTTTGAGGCTTGTGCAGATGCTAACAGAATAACTCGGTCACACATGGCAGGAATAGTGTTAGGGAAGAGCCCTGAGCCTGCTGGAAGCTGAAGGAGACACAGCCTGGTAGTGGACTTTATGGTCCCTGGCTATATCTAACACCAGCTCTGGCAGGATACACATTTCAAATCTAATATATTCTAATCACAAAATAGAAAATAAAATTTTTTCTGCCTTTTTGTTGTCTGGTCATTTATTTTTCAATTCATGTTGGTCTCAGGTTCTGGAGGAGAGTGTGGTGCAGTGTTTAGAACTATAGCCTCGGCACCCTGAGCTTGTGGGTTCAAACCTCGTGCTGTTCCTTGTGACTCTGGGCAAATCACTTAATCCTTCACTGCTCCAGGTACATTAGATAGATTGTGAGCCCACCAGGACAGATTAAAAAAATGCTTGATGTACCTGTATGTAAACCACTTTGTAATTGGTTGTTTAAGTACAAAAAAATGGTATACAAATCCCAGTCCCTTTCCCTTCACCCCTCCCCCTTTCTGTTTCCTTCTCTTCTCTTGCTCGTCAGGATCTCCTACCCATTTGACATTTCTTATTTCTCCAAGCTCACCATCAATCTTCCATCTCTGTGTATGAGGTCTGACAATTAAGTTCGCAAACTTGTCTCTGTGCTCTTACGATGTTGCTAATCTTTTTTGATATCAGAGGGATTGTTCATTATGAATTTGTACCAACTGGACAAACAGTTAATCAAGTTTACTATTTGGAAGTGCTAAAAAGGCTGTGTGAAAAAGGTAGACAAAAATGACCTAAACTTTTTGTCAACAACTCATGGCTCTTGCATCACAACAATGCATCAGCTCACAAGGCACGATCTGTGAGGGAATCTTTAGCCTGAAAACAAATAACTGTGTTGGAATACCCTCCATACTTACCTGATCTGGCCCCCAATGTATTTTTTTCTTTACCCAAAGATAAAGGAAATATTGAAAGGAAGACATTTTGATGACATTCAGGACATCAAGAGTAGTACGATGACAGCTCTGATGGGCATTCCAGAAAAAGAGTTCCAAAATTGCTTTGAAGGGTGGACTAGGCGCTGGCGTTGGTGCATAGCTTCCCAAGGGGAGTACTTCGAAGGTGATCATAATGATATTCAGCAATGAGGTATGTAGCACTTTTTCTAGGATGAGTTTGCGAACTTAATTGTCAGACCTCGTATGTTTTTTTCCCCCCATGTTCAGCATCCCCCTTTATCTGTGTCTGCTATACTTCCCTTTCTAGTATTTCATCATCATGGTTTCATCAGGATTCAGAATCTCATTGTAATAGCACTTATTGTACATGCTGAGATGAGTATGTACTGTGTACCTTTGCTGTTTGTCAGAGCCTAAGGACCACGACTTGTGCATGATAGCTTTTACCTTTGTTATGAGTTTCTTTGTGTTTTCGTTTGTATTTTGGGTTAATTTGTGTTTGTATTGTTTATTATCTTGCATTTTTATAAACTGTACTGTTATGTGCGTATTTTATGCTGCTTTCTGCACCATCCTGTAACCTGTTGGGAGGGACAGTAAATAAGATTACTAATAGCTTAATACAGACCCCCTCTTTCTATAAACTTAGTGCGAAAATTGTTTGCACAGGTCCTAGAATAGTTTAATTAGGCTGTAATTGGTGTTGATTGGTACTGATTTGCAGTTACATGTGTAAGTCCATGTAGTCGGTATTATATAGCCTTAGTGTGCACCACTGCAAGGGAGTGTGGAAATGGGCATGGCATGGGAGGGTCAGGAGCATGTCCAGCACTTATTTGCTAAGGTTATAGAATACTGTAAGTTACTTGTGTAACTAGCAGCATTAACCCTTTCAGGACCATAAGGATCGTAGGCCAATTTTTGTGGTTTTGATGACATTTTTATGGTAAAAAGGGCTTGCAGATGCCAAAAAATTGATTTTTTTTGTGAAATATCATTATTTTTTTTAAAAAAAATCAAACTTCTGGCTTATGGACAGTGTGGCAAGTGAATCTTCTCGTCAATCTAGCAACGACGCTAATGAATGAATGTCGGAACCAGTTTGTTTACATAAAGGCAGTATCATATGGAATCCGTACATATCAAATTTAGAACTGTAGACTATCCCAATCAAAGTTTATAGGATTTTAAAGTTATGGGACAAATATGTCCCTTGGTCCTGAAAGGGTTAAGGTATAATCATTTACACTAGCCATTGAGCTAGCGTAAGTGCTCACGTCTAAAGTTAGGTGCCAAAATGTGAACTTGCGCTAGTATTCTATAACCGCAATTATGTATGTAATTGTCAATGCGGCACACTAAGTGTGAATTCTATATCATGACACCTAACTTTAGCCGAACTTCTGAGAATTTCTCCCTGAGTTTTCTCCTTTCTTATATTGTGTTTCCCTTTTAATTTGTGATCTACTCTTATGTTATCAGAAATGAAAAGACTCAGTGGCCAAATTTTTCTTTTTAATGTAGGTATTTTACAAATTTAAGAATAATTTTAAGGCGTACTATATTTCTGATTATATAACCTGCCTTTGAGATCTTATTGTAGCATTTGATTCAATACGGCAGAGAAGACTTGCCCAGCCAATGACATCATTGCATGGAACAAACCATATCGTTGAAGTAAGCTGCTGTATGATATCAGCAGCCACATTGAAGAATGTTCTATTGTAATGGTACCACCAAGCTTTGAAAAACCTAAAAAGATCTCTAGTTGTTGTGCAGATATGTTAAAGCAGGGGTGTCCAACCCGTGGCCCACGTGAAGAATTCTGTGCGGCCCCGCTCACGATGCGGTGTTTTCCTCTGCCAGCTCCCTCCTCCGTCTTGCTTAAAGCCGCGAGCAGCGGATCCTTTGTGCCTCTTGCGGCTGACCCGGAAGTGTTCCCTCTGACGTTGCGACATCAGAGGGAATGCTTCCAGATCAGCCGCAGGAGGCGCATAGAAGACACTGCCTGCGGCTTTGAGCAAACGCTGCAGGCAGAGCTTTTGCTCCAAGAGTTACAAGTTCAGTGCTGCCTGTAACTTCAGCCTGATTCTGGGGAGCCCATAATGACCGAACATCAATGCGGCCACTGAGGAGGAGCTGATGACCCTGCCGGGGGTGAGCCGGGCTGGGGAAGCTGCAGGTGGCACATGCACCCATAGAGCCCTTCCCTGGCGTGCACAAGTGCCGACCCTTAATGCGCGCAGCCACATGGAACTTTCTAGCTGCTCTATGGACAAGGCCAACAACCCAGTGCTCTGCATGACCCTGATGGAGAACGGGTAAGGAATCAGCAGTATTAAGCAAATGCTTCACTTGGCCCTGAGGGGTAATTTTGGGGTGAATGCTGCGCTGCTGATGGGGTGTGTGAGGGGGGAGAAATGCTGCTTCTGCACAGGGAAGAGAAGGGGGGACGAGAAATGCTGCTGCTGCTGCACTCAATTGGGGAGAGGGAAGGATGGATAAGGAAAAGGGAGAGGAATGAGAGATGTCAAGTCCATGGGAGGGAGAGATGCCAGGGCATGGGAGGGGAGGGAAGGAGACAGATGCCAGGCCAGGGGAAAGGAAGGAGAGAAAGGAATGAGAGAGGATGCCAGATAATGGAGGGGAAGGGGGAGTTGGAAGGAGAGGAGAGATGCCAGGGCATGGGGGGAGGGAAGGAAAACTAAGGAGACAAATGCCAGACCAGAGAGAGAAGAGGTGCTACAGAGGAGGTACCAGGACATGGGGGAGGGAAGGAAAGGAGAAGAAAGAGATGTCAGAGCATAGGGGAGGGGTGGAGACAGAAAAATGGAGAGGGGGTGAATCTGAACTGAATCATTTACAAAGGAGAAAAGGGGCACAGGATAGACAGTTTATGGAAGGAGCATAGAAAGAGGGAAGGTATATGGAACGGGGAGAGAGCAGACAGCGAAATGGAAGGGGCAGAGAGAGAGAGGGCAGACAGTGGATGGAAGGGGCTGATGCTGCATGGAAGACAGAGAGAGGACAGATGCTGTCTAGAAAGCAAGTGGGATTTGTTCAGAGATGGGTTTTTTTTGGGTGGGAGGGTATTAAAAGAAGTGCCAGATTGGGCGTGGGGGGGAGAACTTATGGGACCGGAAACAGAGGACAGAGAGATGGTAGGCAATGGTCTGAAGGGAGAGAAGTTAGACCTGGGGTAGTGCGGAGGAAGAGGGAAAGAGATACTTAAAGGGAGAACTATTGGGAAGAGAAAGAAAGAAATGGTGGACCTGGAGAAGGGAAGCAGGCAGGCAGGGGGAGAGATGGGATGGGGGACAGTTGGGAAGAGAAAGGGAGAGAAGTTGGATCTGGGGATGGGAGCGAGAAATGTTAGGCCTGTGGATGGAAGGCAGAGAGATGCAGCATCTCTCTTTTTTTTTTTCCTCCATGTCATTGTTCAGCATCAAGGGGGGAGGGAAGAAGAAAAACAGAAAAGAGAGGGAGAAAATTGTTGGACCATGGAGATAGAGGAGGAGAGATGGAACCATGGGAGGGCAGGAGGGAAGAGAGCTGGGATAAGATGATGCTAGGGGATGGAAAGGAAGGGACGGCACTATAGCATGACCAGTGGAGAGAGGGAGGTGGATTCTGAAAGTGGTGAGCCATGTGGATGAGGTCAAAATGGAGATGACAAGATGAGTGAGAGAGCAGTGAGTACAGTGGTAGAAATGTGGTAATGGGGAGTAGATAGAAGGGAATAGGAGGCTGGGAAAGGAGTGAGATGGAAAATGGGAGAGCTAGAGACAGAGAAGATGGAGAATTGAGAGAAAGCTGAACATTTAAAAAGGTAAGAAAGGTGAGAAAGAAGGCAAGATTTGAGTAGACAGAGGCAGAAAAGAAAAAGTTAAGAAAGCTGAAAGGGAAAATCAATACGTTGGAGACAGGCATAAGAAGGAAATGGAACGAGAGAAGAGGAGAAAAAAATGGACAGCAGACAGGAAAGAGAATTAGTTGAAGATAGAGAAAAAACAAAGAAACTGGGACCAAGATGATGGAAAACAAAACATCCAGTCAACAAGGTAGAAAAAATGGTTTTATTTTGAATTTATTAACTGGAATATGTTAGCTTTGGGATATGTGCATCACAGTTATTTTTGTATTCAGTTGATTTTGGGGAGGGATGAGCCTAAAATTAGTGGATGTGCACCAAAGTTTCTCCCTGCCTGAGTGCAATTTATAAATACTTGAGCTAGTGGGGATTCCCAAACCCTGCCAACTGAAGAGATCTTCCTCCAGTCTGGCAACTCAAAATCTCCAAGCTTTGCAGCCAATGGCAATATCCTCAAGCTGCCCATGCTTTCATGCATGCATGAAAGCCAAAGGGGGGGGCAGGGAGGAGGGAAGGCAGCAGCTCTGCAATATTGCTGCCAGCTGCAGAAATTGGGAAGTTGGAGGAGGAGGAGGTGGCTGTCAGTTGGTGAGGCTTGGGGATCCCTACTAGCTACAACAGGGGAGATGTTCATTTTGAGGGAGCCTAAGCTCCAAGTGGGAAGCCCCAAAAAGCAGTAATATTTACCCTGATTAAACGATCCTCCACATGCGCTCCTGACAGCTGATTCAGCATCCCCACTCTGATGAGGCTCACCTCTGAAGAGGCTCACCGTAGCTGTAATAGAAGTGAATGGGAGAACCAGGAGCGCGCATTCCTGCTCATCAGAGTGGGGATTGTGGAAGCCTGTGGCTGCTCCCATTGTCAGCGGTGCACGTGGAGGATCATTCAATCGGGGAAAGTATTACTGCTTTTTAGGATTCCTCTCCACAGTGTCCCTTTAATGAAGGTTTATTATTAGATACATACTTCTTCTATATTAGTGATTGCAAATTTGGGACCTGCTCAACCTTTTTTTGGCTCATTGGCTATTGTTAGTGTTTGTGCGGCCCCAGAAAATTTTTTTCGGCCAATGCGGCCCAGGGAAGCCAAAAGGTTGGATACCCCTGTGATAAAGAGAAGGCTGTTCTGTGACTGCTATGAAATGAGGAGGAAACATGTTTAGTCTATTCACTTAAACTCTGTCTTTCAACAGATCATGCTGGGTTTAACAAGTCATGAAGCCCATTTCTCTCTCTTAAGAGAAGAGGTTAGATTTGGCAGCAAAAAATCTCAGAAAAGGTAAACTGCAATTTGAGAAATCTGTGAAGTTAAAATTTAATTATATGGGAAAATGAAAAGTGGCTGTCTGCTGAGTTCTAATTCAAAGTCAAAGAGCAGAGCAGACAAAGGTGGAAAAAATGTTTGTGTGCTTTACAAATTTAGAGAGAAGAGTAACCGATGAAGTTAATCTTGACACAGGGTGTAGTGTCTCGTAGTACTCCAAGAAGCATTACTACATGGTTAAGTTGATTCAGCAAAGTTGAATTGATTTTTTTTAAATGTTAGTTTACATGTCTTTGGTTTTATCTGGTTATTTAGATAGCTTTGCAAAGGATGATATATAGTTTATCATTTTCAAGTCTAGATTTTTTTTCTTCTGTGCTGAATTGCATGTTGGATAGTATAAATACTGCAAATGTTAACCATTATTATAAGACTGGCAGCACTGGCTCAAGCAGGCCCATCCACGTAAGCCTTTGTTATTTTGCTATTTGATACTTCCAGGGAAAACACGAAAGATTCTGTGTAGCCTGGAGCAGGCTCTTTGCTAGGCTTGGTCCATGAGGTCTGTGTTTTGACTCTTCCCAGAGTTGCCTGATTTCTCCAGAGCCAAGCAAGAGTGATGCAGGCACATTTGGTAGTGAAGTCCTAGACTGATCCTGTGAGTCGGTGCTCTCCCCTAGCTTTAGTAAGCTTTTGGCTTACTGGGCAAGTGTAGGAACTCCTGCTTTCCGAGAATCCTCCCCTTTGCTTTGCCAGTTTTTTTCTTAGCAGCTCCTAAATGTTCACAGCTCTCCCCTCTTTCTCACACATACACTAAAAAAAGAGATACAAGTTAGGAATAATTTGAATTCATTTTTCACTTATAGCTCAATTTAAAAAAAGGGAGAAAATCAGAACAGAAGGCAGCAAGCCTATTCTCTCAAAAGGACCAAATACTGCCAGGGACCATAGAATTCCAATGGAGGAAGCAACTTTCTAAGTGATGAGGGAATATTTTTAGCCTTTAACAGTTCAGGCTTTAGGACCACCCTCCTTTCCTCCCGTCAGCCATAAACAGCAGCACAGCGTACATCGTTTCTGTGTCTCCTGGTGGCATGGCTTTGCCGCTGACACAAATCACAGCATCAGCCACTTCCTCCCACAGGGCTCTGATATCAGCTGACTAGGGCAGAACGACAGGGATAGTCAGACAATCTCATGGCAGGAAACATTTGAATGTCCCTCCACTGCCAGCCAGCACATTGTCAACAGTGGAGGGTTCCTCTCAGCCTGTTTCATTCTCAGGCCATCTTCAGACAGCAGGGAAAGCTCCTGCGGGCTCAGTCTTAGCTGTGCAGTCCACTCCCTCCACCAGCAAATCTCAAACTTCATCTAAAGGTAAGCCATTAGATGGTGACCAGCAGCTTATTGAGGAATACCTGGAATTTCTTAGCAAGTTTTATATAAGAACAATTAAATTAATTTAGGAGATTTTAATATTTGCCCAGATCCATATTCATAGAAAAAGTTCATAAATAATTATTAGCCAAATAGCCTATGGAAAGGAGCTACAAGAAATGGGTTTATTTTTGGGGATCTGCCAGGCATTTCTAGTGACCTGGATTTGCCACTGTTGAAAAGAGGATGCTAGGCTTGATAGACCATTTGGGCATACCTTCTGCTCATAGGTAGTTCCTCTGACCAGTTTTAGCCTGGCCAGGCAAAAGAAGATGTTCTCTATAAGGGACACCTTTTAAATCCCCAAGAGAGACATGCTGCCACACCAGGATGCAACCTAACTCTGTGGAAGAAGGCTCAGAAACCATTCCACAGTTAAAGGCCTTCTGACATTTGGGAGAGAAGGGATCTTGGATTACCTAAATCTCCAAGACGCCCCTGTCACAAATTACCTAGTAATGCTTGTAGCCTGAAACTATAATTACAACATCCAGTCCTGGTTTTTTATTTATGCAGCAAGGGTTAAAAACTTTGTTATAAAAGTTTACTGGAAAACTATCATTTTAATTAACATACTGAAAATGTCACATGTATCCCTGAATCCTGTCCCTGATAATATACCTTTGTGCCCAATGGATGACTTATCACTATAATTAATTTTTCTTTTTTGTTGTATGCTATTTTCCTAGGGAATGGAATTAAAACTGCCATACTCTAGGCCTGTATTATTCTTGGTTTTCTTTGTTTACTAATGGTTTTGACAGCATGATTTGATTGTTTTACAGAATATCTGCACCTGAAGAAACCACATTTCATCTCCTTCACTTATCTTTAATGAGGGAATATATTGACTATGAATTTTCAGCATTAAAAGTGAGTAGTATTAGAATCCTGAATAGAAGCTTTAACTTTCAGCATTTTGGATTGAATCATAACCTTCATTTTTTTTTTTTTTTAACAGGACAAGATTATCTTTGATTATGACATTGAAAAGATAATTGATGACTGGATATTAATGGGATTTCTTGTAGGCAATGATTTTATTCCTCATCTACCTCATTTACATATTAACCACAATGCTTTGCCTTTGCTTTACAAAACATACATCAGTGTTTTGCCAGAACTTGAAGGTGAGTCATTTTACAAGTGAAGAAACTCACAATTATTAAAATTACAATCCCAGATAATATTATTGCTTTTAGGATTCTGCTTCTGATCTCTGTATTATTAGTCTTTGTTGCTGAGTCATCACAGCTGGTGACTGCTGCCTATCAGAGAGATTGCTCATGTTGATTTGCTTCTATCTGCAGCTTAGTCTGGTAACTTTCTCCTTGCAATTGGAGGTGCTATGAAGGTTGCTGCAACTTAGCAATGCTATACTCGGATCTCAAAATACAGACACATTTTATTTGGTCAGCATCATAGGATAATTGTTAAGCCTGTTAAAGCTTCAGCAGTATGATAATACATGCAGGTTAGAAGAGCATTGTAACAAGTAGGGTTTTCCCTAGAATTAGGAACTTGAGGTGATCAAAGGCTGAAGACATGAGTCCATGTCATTGGTTCCCTCTACCTGGCACTATGAGATTTTTAGGGGCATTTACAAAAAAGATGTCCAAAAAATGACATAAATCGGCACTTGAACGTTTTTCTCATCAATATGTCCAAGTGTTGATTTTCAAGGCCGTCTGGATGTCTTGCGAGGAGTCCCAGCCAATGTGCAGCCAAGACAAAAAGAGGGCATGTTGGAGGCATGTGCTGGGTGGGCTTAGACTTGGACATCTTATAACAATAATCGAACCTTTCCCAAGATGTCCTGGACAGAACTTAGATGTTGTGAGTTAGACCTGTTTTAAAAGCATCTAAGTGCCAAAAAGTTAGCCAAATTGACCAGATGACCACTGGGGGGGGGTAAAGTTATGACTCACACACTCCCCCAGTGGCCAATGACCCCCTCCCATCCCCCTAAAATCTGAATGAAACAGTACATACTGGTCTAGAACAGCAGCACCTTGTATGGGAAATCCTAGTAGACCATCGCATAGGTTTTAATATCCTGGTGATTGGGTTAGTGAGCCATAGAGAGGAGGATCCAGGCCCATAAGCCATGCTAACCTCTACATTTATAGTGGAAAGTGTGAGCCCATCAAAATTCTACTGTACTGCCATATAGGTGCTACCTGCAGCTAAGCGCTACTGAGTTGGTAGGTGGGTATAGTAGGTTTGGGGGCATTTTAGAGGGCCTAGCATACCCTATAAGGAGTATATGGAGAGATGTACCCTGGCACCCTTTAAGTGAAGTTCACAGCAGTGCCCTCTAAGGTTCCCCACTGCTCTGCTGGAATGTCTGGCCCCTCCCATGTCCAAATGGTCTGGATTTGGATGTTTTGCTCTTGGACATTTCTGTGGTCAAAAACGGTGAATAAAAAGATGTGTAAGTAGACAATTAAAAAAAACAACAATTTGGACATCTAGGGGCAAATTATACAAAGGATGCCTAAAGTTAGGCATTCGCAATGTGGATACCCAGCAACTTAGGCGTCCAAATAAATTGGATAATAAGCCCAATTAACAACTTTAACAAGCAATAAGTGAAAGTTAGACATCTAAAGGCTGTGCGCGATTCACAAAATAGGCGTCCACAATTTCGTGGACACCCATTGGAAAAAGCTGCGCCCAACAGGATAGGCATGGGTGTGTCTTTGATATAGATGCCCATTTGCAGAATCACATGCCTCTAAGCATCCTAACGAGTCTACATTCTCACCTAAAATGTAGGCATTGCAAAAGCAAGTCTACTTTTTAATGTTAGTTGGGCGCGACCTAGGTGGGCGTGACTTAGGCGTGCCGGAGTCGTCCACATATAGGTGAACAGGGTTTCTACTTTTTGGAGTATAGAGGACTGCAGGTTGATATTAAGGTCAAAAGATGTTTAATAATGCATTACTTAAAGCACATGAAAATATATATACTGTATATTGTATACTAAACCTATTTTGGGGGCAAAGAGGACTCTTTGATAATAATAGAAAAAGATGTTTAATAATGCATTACTCAAGAAATATATATATATATTGCATACTAAACCTCATTTCCAAAAGGTTAAGAAAATAAAAAGACACTGCGCTGGCGTGCGCTGGCGCACAAAATATTAGGTCGCAGCGCACAAGTTTCTCGTCACAGCGCAGGACCGGCAAGATTGACTCATTTGAACTTCTGCAAGATCAGCATCGGAAGCGTGCGCTGGGCCGGAGAGATCTTGGGGAGCCTCCGACAGTGGCTTTCTCCCCTCTCTGCAGCTCTCCTTTACTTCCCAGCGCAGCGATTCACGAAGGCAGCCTCGGGGCTTTTGCTGAGTCGCGGCTGCCTCTGATGATGCAACTTCCTCTTTCCTCAGAGGCGGCGCGACACAACAAAGGACCCGAGGCTGCCTTCGTGAATCGCTGCGCTGGGAAGTAAGAAGAGCTGCTGGGAGGGGAGAAAACCACTATCAGTCTGGGAAGCTGCTGGGCAGGGGAAAAAAGGGACAGCTGCTACTGGAAAGGGAGAAGGAGAGATGCTTCTGGGAGGGGAGGAGGGAAAGGAATCTGGGAAGCTGCTGGGCCAGGAAAAAAAAGGGACAGCTGCTACTGGAGAGGGAGAAGGAGAAGGAGAGATGCATCTGGGAGGGGAGGAGGGAAAGGAATCTGGGAAGCTGCTGGGCCAGGAAAAAAAAGGACAGCTGCTACTGGAGAGGGAGAAGAAGGAGAGATGCTTCTGGGAGGGGAGGAGGGAAAGGAATCTGGGAAGCTGCTGGGCAAGGAAAAAAAGGGACAGCTGCTACTGGATAAGGAGAAGAAGGAGAGATGCTTCTGGGAGGGGAGGAGGGAAAGGAATCTGGGAAGCTGCTGGGCTAGGAAAAAAAGGGACAGCTGCTACTGGAGAGGGAGAAGGAGACGGAGAGATGCTTCTGGGAGGGGAGGAGGGAAAGGAATCTGGGAAGCTGCTGGGCAAGGAAAAAAAAGGGACAGCTGCTACTGGAGAGGGAGACGGAGAGATGCTGCTGGGAGGGGAGGAAGGGAAGAGAGTTACTGCTGGACAGGAGGCTGGGAGAAAGAAAGAAAGGGGGCAGGCAGGGAAACAGAAGGAAAGAAGAGAAACAGAAAAAAAGAAAGAAAGGTCAGGGAGAGAGGAAGAAAAAGTTGGGGGAGGGAATGAGGTGTGGAGGAGAGAAAGCATACAGGCTGATAGAAGGGAAGAAAGATTGGATGCACAGTCAGAAGAAGAAAGTGCAACCAGAAATCACCAGACAAGGTAGGAAAAATGATTTTATTTTAAATTTAGCAAAGTGGAGGCAGTATTACCACAGTTTTCAAAGGAATTTGCCCAAATAACTTAATAGTTAACTGGGTAAATTCCCAGAGATGAAAACTTCCCTTCACTTACTATGCACAGTTCTGAATTTATATCTGCTGTCTATATTTTACAATATGGTCCCCTTTTACTAAACCGCAATAGTGGTTTTTAGCGCAGGGAGCCTATGAGCGTCAAGAGCAGTGCTGGGCATTCAGCGCAGCTCCCTGCGCTAAAAACTGCTATTGTGGTTTAATAAAAAGGATGGAGGGTATATTTGTCTATTTTTGTATGCTATAAAAACCAAATACAGAGAGAGACTGAGAGCTGTTGACGAAGAGCTACGTGTGTGTCTTTCTTCCATTCCAGCCAGAATATCAGCTTTGTGTTCAGCCAAACAGGCCCAGGTTTCGCACTGAATAAAGTATTTTATAATTTTTATAATTTTTATTTCATAATAAAGTAATTATAAAATACTTTCTTTGTGTTTATTTGATTCCTATTCAAGAGAATTACTTTATATATAGTCAATATAGGCAGAGAGTTAAATTTTTTAACATTTTCTAATGGTGGTGTGCCTCGTGATTTTTTTCATGAAACAAGTGTGCCTTTGCCCAAAAAAGGTTGAAAAACACTGGTCTAGAAATTGAAAGCATCAAACGTATTGTCTTCTGGACTGTTTTTAATTTACAGTTTACACATATGGATGTAACAGACATAACTACATTTGTTGTAAAACATTTATTAAGATATCATTTCATCCCTACAATTTCTGTGTTCTTAAAAATATTATTTAACGTTATTTAATTTAGCGTGTAGGCCTAAAATTCCTTTGAATACCTCGTCCTCATGTATCAGCAACTTTGACAACATATTTATTTGGCTCATAAATTGCTGGCGCCCGATATTTTTAGCTCACAGTGAAAAAAGTTTGCTCACAACACCCGCCCGCTTAGAGGGAACACTGAACCCCACTCACAATGGCTGTGGTTCAGAGCAAGTGGACATGTCTGATGCACAATCTTGACATTATTGTGACATCACCAATATGCACCTAGATTGCAGAATGTCACTAAAAAATAATAGGAACCCCTGTCTTAAAGGAAGTACCTGTTGCTCAGTGGTTAAAGGCACTTCTTCCATCTTCCACAGGTTATGGGTTCAAATCCACACAACGCCCCCCCCCTCAAGTGCCCTAACAGCTTCTTTTTTCTTTGCCATTTACATTTGCACTCTGCCCTTTCCAGGGTCCAGAGAGAAACTTATTTTTACCTTGAGATGGCTATGATCTCCTAAGGCAGGGTTAGGCAATTCCGGTCCTCAAGAGCCGGAGCTAGGTCCGGTTTTCAGGATATCCATAATAAATATGCATGAGATAGATTTGCATCTCAAGGAGGCAGTGCATGCAAATCCATCTCATACATATTCATTGTGGATATCCTGAAAACCTGACCTGGCTCCGGCTCTCGAGGACCGGAATTGCCTACCCCTGTCCTAATGGCATCTCAAATGGCAGGAACCCCTGCCTAAAAAGAAGTGTCTGTGGCTCAGTGGTTAAAGGCACTGCTTCCATCTTCCACAGGTTAAGGGTTCAAATCCCTAGCCACATATTCCTATTCCATATTTGATTTTAGAACATACATATTCAATATCCTGCTGGCTACTGCTGTTTAATTAAAGGTCAAATTTGCAAAAAATTTCTTATTCAGTGCAACACAGGGCTTAACTAAATAAATGACATGGCCGTACAGGTATAACAAGGTTTACCTTTTAGTTTTCCTTACCTTTTTTTTAAAGCAGCCCTGATATGACTTTTTAAATCAGAATTAAGAGTTCTTTATGAACACATCTAATGTTAAGATTGTGCTGAGAAAGCTGTATCTAGATAAAAGAATGATTAGTTTCAAGTTTTATCATATACTTCAATGCGTATAACATTTTAAAAAATAGGGACAAAACAAAACATTTTTTATACAATTGAATACAAATTATATACGTTATAATACATAACTGATATAGAAGGCGAGGGGGAAGAACTACAATCTTTAAAGAAAGAGGAAACATTTAGGGAAGAAATATGGTGGTTACACAAAAGAGAGAGAGAGAAAAAAAAGGGGGCTATAAAGGCAGAAATGATCGTAGAAAAAAAGAAGTTAAATTTACGACATACTCGTAGGTCTAATTAAGATCTAAAAGATTTAGTAATTGGTAAGTTAAGCTATCTATGTTTCAAATGCATTCTTATACAGAAAGCATTTTAAGGAATGCTTGAATTTTTCTAAAGAAGGTTCATTGCGTAAGTTGCGTAAATTGTTCCAAAGCTGGGGTGCTATAACCGAGAAAATGGTAGATCTCCTGGACCCTATTACTTTTAAAAAAGGGATAATCAGTAAGTGTTGTTGTATTGATCTAAGTGCCCTGAATGGAAAATACAGTATCAAGAGACAATCCAGAAATAACAGTATAATTTTTAAAGTTATTCTATGTGTGATTGGTAACCAATGTGCTGCTTGGGAGGGCGGGGTATGCAAAGGAATGATGTACACCAACTTGAGTAAAGATTTTCTTTTTAAGGTTTGTTGCTGAAGGATGATTATGGACATGAACAACACTTTTATACAGAGATCACTTTGTCTTAATATGCTGATATGTGATTTTTTTTTTTAAGGTTACATAAATGAAAGTGGGCATCTAAATTTGACAAACTTTGAGAAATATCTTATAAAGTTGTCAGATGTAAGTATTCCCTTTTTTTTTCCTGGCAAATCCTGTTTAGACACTGTATTATACAATACTGTTTACTTTCATGGTTTTCCACTCTCCCTCTTTGCTATGAAGGAATATGCCTTGGAGATGTGGGTTCTGGGAAAGTGCCCATTTATATGCAGATTGTATAGATTATTTAGATGCATCCTGCAAACCTGTAAGCCAGCAAGAGTCCTGGAGCAGGCTGTGTGATCACCTGTTTTTTCTTTCTTTGTGTGGTACAAACCTTCCTCTATTTATTTTTAGACATTATTTGCTCTCTTCTTTTAATTTGTAAATGCCCAGTGGGAAAATCATATCTGTCTTGTCTGCTCATGTATCTGTGACCTAATTTCAGCAGCCAAACCAGAGAATGTACTATTAGAGATTGCAAGAATAGGGAGCTGTATAGCTGAATGTGACAATTATCAATAATTTAATGGAGGGAGGCAAAGTTGCTTTCTTCTGGGTCCATTTTGTTTCAAATTTTCTAACAGGTTTTATCATGTGTCCTGATCTTGGATGGAAAAATGATGTAGATGTGTATGTGAGATGCAACATCTCTGAACAAACATCACTCCCACTTATATACAGCCAGTGATAAAACATCCTTTATATGTGTCCTGCTTTAGGTATTTAGGAGTATGGGTCATTTATTAAGTGGAAACTTGTATGTGTTATTTTAAACATAAACTTTAAATGTATTTAGTTATGAGTAAACACAAAAAGAAACTTAGAAATCAATCTATAAAGAAAAAGAAGCAATAACAGCGGGATCTGGATAGGCCCTGCTGTCTCCCCTATATTTTCACCAGGCACGGCACCCCGCCGGCCCACCGCTCATCACCTGATGAGCCCCAATGACCCAGTAGCTCGGGAGATCTGCCACAGGCCTGTGGTCACACAGGCCACCCTCCAATAAACAGAGCTGCGTCTAACTCAAACCCAGGACGTGCTCGCAACACACCGCAAAATCGTCCAAGAGTAGATCCCACCCAACGTCGGACAAATGAACCCAATCTTTATGGAATAGCCCCCCACAAGCAACCTCAACCCACCCGTGCAAAATCTGCCTACCCCCTTGGGACTCCACCCACTTCCCTACCTGACGGTTAAACTTGGCCAACCCCCTGGTCCAACAACGGGACGCCAGACACCGGGGGCGCGGAATAACATCTGACCAAAGCACCCGAGTTCCCGGGAACCAGGCAAAAATCACCCGCAGGTCATCCTTGATTACGTTGACCAACTGTCTTGTTGACAATGCATCTACATCATTACCCCCCAAATGAAGTAAGAGAATATCCGGGCGCCGAGGGCAGGACCGCAAATGTGACAGCAGTGGCAGGAGCTGATGCCACCGCATGCCACGCTGCCCTCACCAGGATACTCTCACTCAGAGATAGCCCAGCCCAAGATGACGGCCTCCAGGGCGTAACGCTGCCTGCTCGCTAGCCCAATGAATAAAGGAATGCCTGATGATCCATACAGAAGAATTGCTCTGCCCTGCACCTGCAAAGCAAACAAAATTGCAACAGACATGAGCCAGGACCCCTCACCCCCCCCCCCCCCGGCCCCTCAAACCTCCCCCAAGTTACTGATCCGCCCGACTACCGCCTCGCCCCTCTGTCTAATGTAACCGCAGAAAGCTCCGGACACCCAGCGACCCAACCGCCGGATACCAGCCTCAGGCATACCGGAAGCACAAGTGCTGGTAGCCGCACCAATCCAAAAGAAGTGAATGCCATAGCTACTAGGCTCCATACCGCATCTCGCCAATGCCAGGCACAATACATCTAGGAACTGGAACCTGGAGAGAGGAACCCCATCCACATGAACAAATAAGACAGGGGAAACTCCTGCTCGCATCACCAAAAATTCCCGCAACCGAGTCACCGGACAAGAGACATAACCCTCCACCCTACGGAATACCACCCACTGTCTTCGACCAACCTGATCCGTCTTTGAACTGGCAACACGGATCTCCATCTCCCTCTCACCCAGCCGTATGTGTTGGACCAGCAACCCGTGCCCCCGAGCCCTGCCAGCTGAGCTAACCAACAACTCTCCCACCCTCAATACCCCCCAAAATGCCAGGGAAAAAGCCGCCCGAAACAGACAAGCCTCATAAGGGGAGCGAGCCAACTCAGGCATCACGGTCAACAGCTGAACGAGCAATTCATGCCGAATCAGTAAACGAGGATCCGGCCTGCAAGGCACCGCCCTCCCCAGTGCCCGAAGCAGGCGCCACATCAGGAAACCAGACAATGGGCAATCCCAACCCAAGGCCCGACAGAAAAAGGCGAATCCGCCAAATGCCCTTGCACCACCCTCCGGGAGACCCTGGCCCTGTATGAATCCAGCACAAAGTCCTCAAGATATGACTCGGCCACATCCCCTTGAGCCCAACCCCTGCTTGACAAAAAGGTAGCAATCACGCAGAACCCAGCTGAGTAATGCGACCAAGTAGCTGGAGCTACCGATAGACGGAGCATTTCCCACACACCTTCTCGACCAGGCTCCACAAATGCTCCGGCATCGCAGAACCTTCCTCATGAGCTTCCGGCGCCAGGCGACAAAACTGCAAAAAGTAGAAACGAGAGACAGCATCAGCTACGCTGTTCTGCGAACCAGGCACATGCCGTGCCCTGATAAACAAATTAAGACGCAGACAGCGCAAAACCAAAGCCCTCATCAACGCATTCACCGACAAGCAGCGTTCCATCTGGCTATTAACCACTTCTACCACCCCCAAATTATCGCACCAGAACACCACCCTCCTATCCCGCAATGTTCCTGACCACAGTTCGCAGGCTACTACGAAGGGGAACAACTCCAAGAGAGTGATATTCCGCATGATACCCCTCGTCACCCAGACCTCCGGCCAGCGTGCTGCGCACCATGCACCCATACAGTAAAGGCCGAATCCCACACCTCCGGCCGCATCGGAGAACAGCTCCAAGTCCCAGTTAGACACCTCCGGAGCCTGCATAGGAAAAGAGCCATTAAAGTCTCGCAAAAACCTAGCCCACATATGGAGATCCGACCGAAAGCTGCAAGAAATGTCGCTTATCCCACACCCCCCGCTGTGGAGACAGCCAACCGACGCGAAAAAGTGCGGCCCATGGGCAAAACCTGACATGCAAAATTAAGGGAGCCTACCAGGGACTGAACTACCTGCAAATTAGTTTTGCGGGAAGACAGAACACGCTCGATAAGCCCGAGAGGCGAGTCACCAAAGCTTCTGAATCCAACTCGATCCCTAGGAAGACAAGGGACGTCACAGGACCCTCTGACTTGTCCTGCGCCAAGGGGATCCCAAATTCCTCAGCCATCGCCTCAAAAACCCTTTTAAGTCGCCCGCAGTTGTCCGAAGCCCCGGGGCTGATGAACATAAAATCATCAAGATAGTGCACCACCCCATCCAGCCCCAACCGTTGTACCACAACCCAATGAAGGAAGGAGCTGAACATCTCAAAATAAGCACAAGAGATAGAACAACCCTTAGGTAAACAGTGATCGTAAAAATAGGCACCATCGAAGCAAAAGCCCAGCAACGGATAGGAATGAGGATGAATGGGCAACAACCAAAACACCGACTCAATATCTACCTTCGCCAACAAGGCACTGCAGCCGGCCCAAAGAATGAGCTGCAAGGTGCAATCAACCGAAGAATACCGCATAGAATAAAGATCCCACGGAATACCATCGTTCACCACAACCCCACTGGCCGGGATAAATTGTGGATGAGGCGGAACTTGCCTGACTCCTTCTTAGGAATTACTGCAAAGGGAGAAATCATCATAACCAGAATCGGCCGCTCCCAAAAAGGACCGGAAATCTGCCCCAACCGCAATTCCTCCTCCAACTTACAATGGACTACGGCGCTCAAATGAGTAACTGTGTTGTGCAACTCCCCCCGAAACGGTATCTCGAAACCAACAGAAAAACCACGCTCCAACTGGATAGCTTAGCGAACAGGCCTGTAACGACGCAGCCACGGTCCCAACACTCTGACCCGAACCAGCGTGGGAACCTCACCTGACCCACCCCTATTTGCCAACTCCCGAAGGCCCTCCAGCCGGCTTCCTGGGGCACTTAAGGAAGGAATGCGGCTGCCCACATTGCAAGCATGCATACCTAAACCGGCAGTCCGTGAAGGGACAGCTCGACTTGTTGAACTTCCAACACAAACTGTTGCTCGCCCCCGGACCCCGCCCCCACCCCGGTCCGAAAGGGCCGCCCGTGGCACCCACCAGTGCACGACCCCCACTCGGCGGAACAACCCCAGACTTGGAGGACATATGCGTGAGCCACAGGTTAACATCCTGCGTACTCCACGACATATGGGTGTTCTCCTCCATCTTGTCCCAAAACGCCTCATCATAGTTCAATCACGTCCAGCCACCGAAGCGCTGGTAGGCGTCAAGCACCGAGTCCACATATACCAACAACAAGCCATAATCACCGGGATGGGCACGCCCCCAAACACTAGCCAGCCGCATAAAGGAACGTATCCAATTAAGAATGGACCGTGCCACTGGCAAGGGCTTGGCCGAGTTCGCCTCCTGTTTCGACTTCTTCCGGCTCTGCCTATGCGCCTTACCCTCCACGAGACGAAAGATATCTATACAGGAGCGCCATCTAATTTTATGCTGCAGGTTGCGCGGTACCCGCTCCCAAAGTTCCGTCAAAGCCACCAACGCCGGCACACCCCAACCCTCTCCCTGCTGTGCCATGCCACCACCCACCGCAGGACCCCCCCGCCCCAACATGTCCAGCCACAGGAAAAGAGGATGCCAACGAGGAAGAAGAAGACGAGGACGAAGACCTACTCGAAGAGGATGATGAATCCCGCCTGCGCCGACGCCTCCCCCTCCCCTTCTTCCTACACTTTTTCCCCTCAGCAACCACAGCAGGCGCCACATTACCCAAAGTGGAGGGTCCATCCTCAGCAACAGAGACGCCACCAGCAGCAACCTCCGCCGTCACCAACGGTCTCGGCTCCATCATAGGGGCGCCACGGCCAGCAGCCACCGCATCTGATGTGGGACCAGCAGCGCCACCGCCAGCAGCCACCAACTCCAACACAGACGTCACCGAGGCTCTCCCGCTCTGCTGCCGATCTGATACTGCGCCAACGCTGCACAAAGAAGGTCCCAGGACTGATCCAACTGCACTCCAAGGGGGTTCCGGCACTGCCGACAGACCCTGCGAAAAGAAACCAAAACCAGGAGCAGCACCCGAAAAACCGTCCCCAGACACTCCCCAACCGGGGCCACCCACCCCACAAGGCAGAGAACTGCCTGTCCACCCGGAAGCAACGCTGCCCCCCACAGGAGGGAGGAACAAGCTCTGCCCCCAACCCTGCTGCACTGACCACCAAGGGGGCGGACTCGAATGCGCACCCCATGGCCCAGGCTGACCCGAGCCCCAAGCACCAGTCCCCCAACTAGTAGAGAGCTGGGGCAAGGGAAGGAATGCCCCCCTCTCCCCACTGGTGGGCCCCTCTGCCCCCCAAAGGGGGCTGAACGAAGCTCCCCTTCACGGACCCTTGAGGCATCCCTAGGAAACCCCGACTGTATAGCCGGTTCACTCAGTGGCTCACCCGAAGCATGCTGCAGAAGAAGAGCAACGCTAACCTCCACTACCAGCTCCTGCACAATGCGAGGAGCCTCAGAGCGGCGGCCCTCCACCTGGACAGACTTCTACCCACCCGACTTATCCCTCCCATCGGACTTCCTCTTCCCTGCTCCCCTGCTCGTCGTTGCCAACGGCCCCGCACCTCCCACTACTGGAGACCGCCCATTGGCACGGCACACTGAGCCGGCGATCGTGAGCGCTGAAAGCGCATCACACTTAGAGTGCCTCTCCGGCCTGCCCGCATTCCTCTGCCCCCAGCACCCACCTGCTCATCCGGGTCCTCCAAAAGGGAATCACCCGCATGCAGCGAGATCTCAGCCTCATCGCCCGAATGATCTTCCACAGCTGCAGACCGCGCCGCCTTGCCACAACACGCTCGCTAAACTTGCCAAGGAAAAAAACACTGTGACAAAAGAAAAAACTGCCCTGGAGGACCCCAAACGACTGAGTCCTCCACTGTCCCCTCCTTAAAAAACCTCATCCCTGTGCGCCACCTACCTTCCCTCCAATCAATTTAAAACTTTCCTACTTGACCGTCCCTCTGCCCAATCCCCACTTTGCCACTACTCCCCCGCCCCCTGACCACCTCAGCCAAAGGGCAACATGAAGGCCTGCCAGCCCCGTGTTATCTCCCGCCTATCGACACAAGGTCTCGGGCTCCCATTAACCTAAGTCTGACCAATATCAAGGACAGTGGAAGAATATCAAGAATTAAGAGCAAATTATATTTATTACTAGTGTTTAAGCCCGTTACATTAACGAGTGCTAGAATAGATTAGTCTGATCCAATATGGCTATTCTTATGTCTTACCCCCATATTCAGGCTTCCATTTCCCCTTTTACCTTCCCTATTTCCACCTTTTTTCACCAACTTAAAAATCTGTCCCCTTTCTCTGTCCTTCACCTCCATAGAACTCCATCTCCATTCCCCCTTTCCCCATCAACCTTCACTTATTCTTCCAGCTCCTATCTTCAGCCCCTTTCTCTCATCTGCCCCCTTTTTAGCCCCCAGCTTCAGTCCCAGTCCTTTTCTCTCACAGGTCCCCTTTTGTAGCCCCTTCTCCCACCTCCCCCTTTTTTCATCCCCAGATCCCTTCTCTCACACATTCCCTTTTTATAGCCCCCAACCCCCTTCTCATACCTGCTCTTCTAGCCCCAGTCTCCTTATCATACCTGTCTTCCTCTTCAGCCCCCAAATCCAGATCTAGACCCCTTCTCTCACAACTCACCTTTTGCAGTCCCAAGCTCCAGCCCTCTTCTCCGAACTGTCTTCTTTTAACAGCCTCCTAAACCAGGCCTCTTTTTCCAAGAACCCCCCTTTAAAGCCTCCTTCACTCACATGTCCTCTTTTTTCAGCCCCTCCAAACCACTTTTTAGCCCCTCCCAGCCCCCTTCTCCCATCTTTTCCCTTTCAGCCTCCAGCCCCAGCCCCCTTTTCTTACATGTCCTTTTTACAGCTTCCTTCTCACACATATCCCCTTTTCTGCCCCCAGCCCCCTTCTCTTACACATCCCCTTTGTCAGCTCCCAGCTCCTTTCTCTAACATGTTCCCTTTTTACAATACCGACCCCAGCTCCAGCTCCCTTCTCCCACCTACCCCTTTTTTTCAGCCCCTAGTTCCCTTCTCCTATTTGACCCCTTTTGCCTTTGAAGTTTGGCTTGGACCTTGGTCCAATGAAATCAGTTCCCATTCACTCTGGAATACCAACAACATATCGTGCGCTGAGATGCTTCCCTGCTCAGTGGTTTTATTGTACTGCACATGCACTGCGCATGCAGTGGCACGGAGGCACAGAATTTCAATCATAGTGTGCATGCGCTAACTAAGGTATTATTATTATTATAGATTACTCTATGTTTTCAAATAAATCAGGTATAATTAAGAAATACCATATTAACTATTTTTAGCCTTAAGATTGTCCTCAAACTAAGGCACATTTAACAAGATGTTTATATTAAAATCTGGAAAATGTAATACCTCTCAGAAATATTTCTTAAGTAATCCCCATGGAAATAGAAACAGGAAAATTGAAAAACCATAGATTTGGCTCATATTACATTTTCCATTAACACACCTTTAATGTTAGCTCAGCCAGAAGTCTGAAAATTACTGCCTGTGCCTCCAGTTTGGAAACACTACCATCCATGTGGATTAACTTGTCCTCACGATTACTTAGCTTGGCCTCTGTCTCCCTGCGTGATAGCGTGACTCTGCAGACAGGCAGGGTGCATGCACATACACAGGTAGACAAGGGGTAAGAGTAAACAAATTAAATTTTTTTTACTGTATTCTGCTATAGGAGTCAGTTGCATCACAGCTCAGTGTGGGACTATCAATGTTCTTGTCAAACCCTAACAAAACAGTTTTACTAGGCTGGCTTTTGGCCACATCCTAAACACAGTGCTAACATTTTAAACAAACATAGTCCAACACAGGCTTGCCGTCAGACTGGACACACATCATATGATTCTTCCAAGGTAATTGCAAACACTTCCTACTTTGATTCTTTCCCACATAGACTCTGGAGCTAAAAGCTTGAGGGCCACTCTACTCCCCTGAGCCTCTCCCAGGTACTATAACCCAGCCAACTCCTTGGGAGGATTCCTTCTCTCACAGTCTTCCTTCTGGAGACCTCTACTTTGGGGCATCTCTGCTCTATTCTTTCTCAGGGTATTTAACCACCTCCGCACCTAAGCCCTACCCCTCTGACTCAGGCCTAGATTCTCAAAAAAACAGCATTAAAAAACGACGGGCTGCTATCGCAGCCATTCTGGTAACGATTTTTTTAAAAAATGGGATTGTATGCAATGATCTTAAGGTGGCCAAACAGGTCGAAAAGGTGACGGCGAAAGCTAGAAGGATGCTAGGTTGCATAGGGAGAGGTATGGCCAGTAGGAAAAAGGAGGCATTGATGCCTCTGTATAAAACTCTGGTGAGACCTCATTTAGAATATTGTGCACAATTCTGGAGGCCACACCTTCAAAAAGATATAAAAAGGATGGAGTCGGTCCAGAGGAAAGCTACTAAAATGGTGTATGGTCTTCGTGAAAAGATGTATGGGGACAGACTTAAAAGATCTCAATCTGTATACTTTGGAGGAAAGACGGGAGAGGGGAGATATGATAGAGATGTTTAAATATCTACGTAATATAAATGTGCATAAGTCGAGTCTCTTTCATTTGAAAGGAAACTCTGCAATGACAGGGCATAGGATGAAGTTAAGAGGTGATAGGTTCTGGAGTAATCTGAAGAAATACTTTTTTACGGAAAGTGTGATAGATGCGTGGAACAATCTCCTGGAAGAGGTGGTGGAAACAGAGACTGTCTGAATTCAAGAGGGCCTGGGATAGGCACGTGAGATCTCTCAGAGAGAGAAAGAGATAATGGTTACTGTGAATGGGCAGACTAGATGGGCCATTTGGCCTTTATCTGCCGTCATGTTTCTATTCTCCCAAAAATGCTCATGCAAATGAGTTTGGCAGAGAGTAATGAAGACTCGCTAAATTTGCATGTGCCCATTGTTGGTAATAGTGATGGGCACATGCACAGAATAAACACAGATAGAAAAAAAACTTTTTTTTTTTAAATTCTTTTTTTTTGTTACAAGTGTAGTAATTAAACTCATATGAACTTAAAGATACACACTTGATTAACTCTCATATAAGCATAAATTTTAACATTTCATTACAAATTAATATTCTATAATATTTTAAATATTATGTAAGAAATCTAAAATTTAAATCATTCTAATTGAATATAATAATCCCCCACCCCTCCCTCCCTATTCAATAATATATAAAATCATCCTTATTGTGAAAACTATTCAAATACTCATGTATTATATAATAACAACAAAAGAAAAAAAACTTAACAACAGTGGGAGAGATGTCTAATCTCTCCCGCTTCCAAACAACATTCCCCCCCCCTCCCGGCCGCAAACAACACCCCCCAGCAGCGGGAGAGATGCCCACTTTCTCGCCGCTAAGCAACCCCCAGCAGCAGGAGAGATGCCCATTCTCTCCCGCCACAAACAACACCCCACCTGCAGCAGGAGAGATACCCACTCTCTCCCGCCACCAAGCAACCCCCAGAAGCGGGAGAAATGCCCATTCTCTCCTGCTGCAAACAACACCCCCCTCTACAGCGGGAGAGATGCCCATTCTCACTCGCTGCCACACAACACCTCCCCCCCCATACCTCCAACGACCGGAACCCTCTCCCCCTTACCTTGATTTAGATGGCTGACTGGAGGGATGCCTAATCCCTCCGGCCAGCTGGCATGATTCTTCAGAATGGGCTTTCCCCTCGCCGATGCAGCTGGGGAGGGACCTAAGGCTCTGATTGGCCCAGACGCATAAGATCTCCCCCATAGGAGGGGTCTTAAACAACCTGGGCTATCAGAGCCTCAGGCCCCTCCCTGGTGCATCCTGGATGCACCGGGAGGGGAAGGCCAATTTTGAATAAGCGGACCAGCTGTCCAGAGGGAGTAGGCATCCCTTCAGTCAGCCATCTAAATCAAGGTAAGGGGGAAAGGGTGCCAGTCATCAGAGGCATTGGGGGGAGTTGCATGACAGCGGGAGAGAATGGACATCTCTCCCACTGCTGGGGGGGGGGGGCGCTTGATGGCAAGAGAGAGTGGGCATCTTTCCTGCTGCTGGGGGAGGGGTGTTGTTTGGCGCAGGGAGAGAGTGGGCATCTCTTCTGCTGCTGGGAGGGAGGGTCAATTAGTGGCAGGAGAGAGTGGGCATCTCTCCCATTGCAGGGGGGGTGTTTGTGGCGGGAAAAAATGGACATCTATCCCACTGCCGGGATTTTAAACGGTGCTGTCACGGTAACTGTACTGAGACCCCTGGACCAGTTGCTGATTTTTGTTGCCAAAAGCTGACGCCAGTCTTGGAGAATGGCTCGGCGATTTTTAAGAATCCACCAAGGTGCTCATTTCAATATTGAGAAGCCCATTTGCATGGCAGTGTTGGAGACTGCTAGAAAGCTCACTAAAAACTGCGATAAGCCATTTTGATAATCTGCCACTAAATGCGTGCAGGTTAAACCGTCAGAAACCAGTTTAGCGACGACATTAAAGTTTTGAGAATCTGGCCCTCAGTCTCTGGTTCAGGCTACTGTAAGATTGCTTAACTGCAGAATCAGTGAGGGTGTGTTCTCAGGTACACCTGCCATTATACCACTCACACTCTGGGGTAAAAAAATTTTTTGAAAATTTAAAAGGAAACAATCGGACATAATGCCTATATAGGGAAAACACCTTTACATTGCAAGTCTCTCTCTCATCTATCTATCTATAAGATAAGAAAAGTCTTAAGAAAAACAATCTCTAACATTGCAAGTTTGAGACCACAATGGAAGGAAACAAAGAGAGATAAATGAGAATAAATTGTCTTTTACTAAGGAAAAGAAAGATAGCTACTCAATTCTAAAGTGAGTTTACTGATTTTAAAAGAGAGGAAAGAGTAGCCCGAGAGCCTGTCTTGACGGACGAAAGGAAACACGGGGCTGGGAGGCCATATGTCGCCCGCGAGGCAGGTTAGTAGAGGGGAGAGACAAGATTAGGAAAGAGTTAGGGAAATAGTTGGGGGTGTGGTTCACGCCAAAAAGCTGGCATTGGATTGGATAGGCAGAAGGTAGGACGGCACGGGGGAGGTGATAAAGCCGGCACCTTGGAGGACTCATTTTTTTCAGGGTCCTCCAGGGCGGCTTTTTTCCCCCGCCCACCTGCCCATTCTTTGGTGGCCTTGGTAGCTCGGGCTGGCGGGTCTCCCGAGCTACTGTGTGCTGGGGCTCATCCGGCGATGAGCAGTGGGCCGGCTGGGAGCCGTGCCTTGGGGTCTGGTGACTCAGTTAAAGGGGCATGCCACCCCTCAGACTCTTGCTGTTTATGGCGGGGTTGGGGGCAATTTATTGATGTTTACACCTGGTAGCTCGGGAGGAGCTTGCAGATGCTGTTATATTGAAGTTTAATGTGTTGAGGATGTTAATATATGCAAATTAATTTATTTGCTGTTTTTGATTAATAAATTGAGCTGTGGCTATGTTCCAAATTATGTGTGTGGTCTCTTAGTTATTGGGGACAGGATATAAGGAAGGGGGTGTGTATGGGCGGTAGTAGGGGCTATCCAGATCCCGCTGTTAATAGCAATTGGAGTTGGAACTGTTCTAGTATCCATTTTTGTAAGTGTAACAGTTCAACAAAACACAGGTATTACTTTGATACATTAACAAAGAAATTAGAGTACTTGCTGATGTTTAACCAGCAAGGTTTTATGTCTGCTTCATGTTGCTCTGGACAAACCTGGCAAAATGTTCTCAGTCACATTTTATGCAATCTTGTTTCCTAGACCAGTAACACAGTGTGAAAGAGTTTCAGGCAGATCAGAAGAGATTTTAGTTTTGAAAGTAAAATGTGGAAAGCAATACATTTGAACCACAAAATTTTATCTGTTTGTAGCAATTGAAGAATTCAATTCCTATCAGGTTCCAAAGTGAAAGTTACAATTAAATTTGCTCTAGATGACATACTTATTGACTGAGAGTTTTGTTAAAATAAAAACTTGTCAGGACTGTCTGTTTCACTCTTCTTACTGCGTTTCTCCTTCTCATCATTTCCTGTGACCACATAGAAAGCCCTTATAAAGGAGGTATTGACTCTTTAGGCATCTGGAATATCTCTCCAAAATATTTCTTGATTATATCTATAGATTGCAATAAAGGAGTGTTGGGAAAATTAACAAATGTCAAGTTTAAATGGCTACAGTATTCCATCCCTTCCATCTTCCAGTGTACCCAGTTCCTATCCTAACATTCCTGAATCTTTCCCAACTCTTTAGCTATACAAGTCAGCCTCCCAATATGATTTTCCAATAGCTCTTAATGTTTTTGGTTTTATGGAGAAAACAAACTTTTACCAAACAGAAAGCTAATCAGTGAAAACCAGAAGCAAAGAGTCTTCTTTAGCTATCAAAACCATCAAAACACCGAGGAACTAGTTGCTTGCATGTATTATATGCTAAAGAGGAACCCATCCCAGGCTATGAGGATTTTTCAAACCAACAGAGGAAACGTCTAAAGCCTCCAACTTGGGCAACCAGCCTAAGTCCACAGAATCATTCAGAAGTGATGGAGGATTCTTTCTAAGGGGCTGAAATACACCACTGACTACTGAGCGGAATCCAGAGAATGTTGGATAAAAGGGTCCATGGAGGATTCTGTGGACAATACTAATGGCCAGATTCTATAAAAGGCACCTCAGTGCAGTTGTCCATCAACTGCTAGGTGCTGCTTATAGAATCCTACCTATCAGCGCCTTGGCATCACTAGTTAGGTGCCATTGACTCGTATTCGAGTCCTAGCAACTTGATGAATTACAGATCTAAAAAGAAATTGGTTTTGTGCCAATTAAACCGATTTAAAACAAGTTGAGCATGGATTTCAAAGTTGAGCATCGCTAGACGTCCCCAATTAGGACACCTAGTGGTGCCTAATGTAGGTACCCTATACAAAATTCGGCCCTAAGAGGCTGATTCTATAAATTGGCCGGCACCCAAAAAAAGGCACCAGCTGCGTGTCAATCACACTTAGGTGCTGTTTACAGAATTGCATCTAGCAGCGCCTATATAAAAACTTAGGCGCCTGGAATGTAGGTTGGGGTTTAAAAGGCCTACATTTCAGGCACCTAAGTTTTTGGAGAATCGCGCTTAGCTGCGCATAATAATAATAATAATTTATTTCTTATATACCGCTATACCGTGAAGTTCAAAGCGTAAGTTATGCTCTGCCCATAGAAATACCCACTTAGGTACCATTAAGCTCCATGCGATAGGCATCTATTGCACAATTAATTTTTTTTTTTTTTTTACCAGTTATCAAGGCTGTTAAGGGTATTTTGCCAATTAAGTTAGGTGTCTAAATTTAGAATCAGCCCTTAAGTGCTTATCCATAAGTGAAACCACCGCCCCCCCCCCTCCCTTGCACTTGAAGCAGGCAATATTTTATCTTTTTCCTCAGGTGAAACTCTCAATTCCACTGGCCCCAAAAGGACTTCAAAGGGTTGCTCCCCTTTGGTCGTGCCCCTTCAGTCACATGCCTGTGGTCATGTGGCCATTATGGCGAGGTCAGTGCTAAAGAGAGAGACACTGTGGGGTACCGATGATGTCATCTAGAGGTGGGTCTCACAAGGCAAGGCTAGCTGTGCAAATACCACCACTAGCACAGCCTTTGGTTTAGCCCCATCCAAGCAGCATCTCCCAGCACTCTCCATTATCCCTCCATGTTTATGTTTCACTTATTTTTACTTCCTTTTGATATTTAACATTTTTTGGGGATTAAAAAGGTACATGGCACTATCAGCTTCTTGAAGTCCAGTCTGTTTATTTACACTTTGTGTGTTAGTTTCATACTTGGGGAGAGGGAAGCTAATATTACTTGTATCATGATGGTGAACACAGCTAAAGAACACAGAGGGTTTTCTGACTCATTAATAATTGGTTTGAAATTAAGTAAAAATAACTGTTTAATCGTGTGCTGAATTATCTAAGGAATGTAGCTGTCCTATGGTCAGTCCATCATACTAATCATAAAGAACTAACCCGGCCCCTCCCCCTTTTTACAAAAGTGTAGCGTGGTTTTTAACACTGGCTGTGGCAGTAATAGCTCCATCGCTCATAGAATTCCTATGAGCGTAGGAACTGTTACTGGTGTAGCTGGCACTAAAAACACGCTAACATTTGTAAAAAAAAAAGGGGGGGGGTTAGTTTTCAGTCATCTTTCACATATTTCTGTAATGTTTAGACACCAGTAAGATCCCCGTGTCTATTTGAAGAGCTCTTTCTTTTATATCTTTGATTTCTTTTCACAGTTTGATCGGGAGCACTTCAATGAAATTTTTGTTGACTTAAAATGGTTTGAAAGCAAAGTGGGTAATAAATACTTGAATGAAGCAGCAGGTACTGCAGCAGAAGAAGCAGAGAATGAAAAGCGAAAGAAACTACAGGTCTGTTGCATCAGTTCAAACCTCAGGAATACCATTAGTGATTAAATTATGTATGAATTAAAGAAAATGTGTCCTCTCTTTATTTTTTGCTTTTAAAAAATGTGTTTTTCGAGGGAGGAAAGGCCCAGTGGTTAAAGCAACAGGTGGTAAACTAGGGAGCCTAGTGTTCAAGTCCCATTTCTTCCATTAATAATTTTTGTGGCTTAAGGTTAGATAAGCCTTCCTTTTCAATGACGCCTTCAAGAAATTAATTTAAACCTTAGATTTACATCTCCCTCTAACATTACATTGTTAGCTAACCCTAAGAATATATCTTTTTGGTTACCAGCGACCCCATCCCTAATGTTTTTCCCATTGCTCGTTCTTTTCCTTATAAAAATTGTAGTTCTTCCCTTTTACCCTACCTTCCAGTTTGTTCAAAGTTTGTCTATTATATGTTTCTATATATGTATTTTTATTGATGTACATTGCTTTGAAAATTTTATATAAGCGTTTTATCAAATTTTAAATAAAACTTGGTAATGCAGGAACCTTTTTATGCAAGGATGCTTATCTACCAGAAATGCACATATGCGCAGTAATGCTTGTTAACCCTTAAATTAGGGGTTCTTAACCTAGTCCTCGAGATATCACCGTCAGTCTGATTTTCAAGATATCCACAATGAATATAACATAACATAAAATACCGTTTATATAGCACAGTACCTTACAGTTCTGTGCGATTTTAACAAATAAAGAAAACTGAATATCTGCAGTAAATACAAAAATCAATCTTTCAAAAACCTTGCATCCAAATAGGCTTTCAACAGTTTCCTAAAATGTAGATATGAAGTGGAATTGGATAACAATCAATGAAAATCAGTGTTCCAGCTAGCAGCTTGAAAAGATAGTAATCAATTAAGATATTTTTATAAGCGCAACTCCTTACCGTTGAAAAAACAAATAATGCTAGGGTGTGCAACAAGCGTCTGGGACAGGCAAACATAAAATGGTCCACCAAATAACTAGGGGCCAAGCTATGTAAAACTTTATAACATAAACATCCAAATTTAAAAAACATTCTGGGGCTCAAAATCAAAAACCAAATACGTCTAAAAACCTGCCCAAATCGGCACTTGGACAACCTTAAAGACAGGTTGTCTAAATGCTGATAATCAAAATGGGTTTTAGATGTATCTAAAAACAGCTTAGGCCTTTTCAGTGCCGCTGTATGCCTAGAGCTGAAAGAGGCGTTTTAGGAGGAATGGTGAGGGCAGGATTTGGGCAGGACATGGGCTGACCTAGATTTAGTCGTACCGCAAGTATAACCAAAAGTTTAACGAGACTGCCTAGACCAGTGGTCTCAAACTCGCAGCCCGGGGGCCACATGCGGCCCCCCAGGTACTATTTTGAGGCCCTCGGTATGTTTATCGAAATCATAAAAGTAAAATAAAACAGTTTCTTGATCATATGTCTCTTTAGCTATAAATGACAATATTATTATTAAGACTTAGCCAAAAGGAAAGATTTATAAACTATAAAGAGTTTTACCTCATGCAAAATTGTTATTTCTTTAATAAGACATTAACTATTTTTTCTGCGGCCCTCCAAGTACCTACAAATTCAAAATGTGGCCCTGCAAAGGGTTTGAGTTTGAGACCACTGGCCTAGATGGACCTTTTACGTAGTGACTTAGGTGATCTCAAAACAGGTCTAAATGTCCAGAAGGTATCCAAAGTGACCAGATAACCACTGCAGACACAAAGTACAGACCCCCCACACACTCCCCAGTGATCACTGACCCCCCCCCCTACTGTCATAATAATCAGAATAAAAACATACATACCTGCCTCCAGAACATCAGCACCTGGCATAGGAAAGCCTAGTAGAGCTGCACAGAGGTAGCTTAAGTAGTCTGTAGGGTGGGCTAGTGAACCATAGAGAGGAGGACCCAGGCCCATAAGCCACTCTAACCACTGCATTCATGGTGAAACATGTGCATCCACCAAAACCCTATTGTACTGCCATATAGGTGGCACCTGCGGCCATAAGGGCTAGACAAGTGGGTCTAGTAGGTTTTTTTTGGGGGGGGCTCACCATGACCTTCAAGGGAGTTGTGGTGAGATGTTTATGTGGCACCCTTTTTGTGAAGTTCACAGCAGTGCCCTGTAAGGTGCCACGCTACTCTGTTGCCATGTCTGGGTGGCCAGTCCATCACTTTGCCGACCCCGCCCACATTCAAAAGTTCTTGTTCTAGGCATTTGTGACTTGGGCGAATATTTGGACGAGAAAGATAGATGACGATCAAACGGCTAGACGTACAAGTAGACGATTTTCGGGGAAAAAAATATTTTGGACGTATTTTTCGAGAATGGACTTTGGACATGTCCAACTTTGGGCAACTAGTGACTTAGGCCCAAAACGGACTTAGGCGTATTTTTTGATTATGCCCCTCTGTGGCTTCAACTGGGAAGCAATGCAACTTCCTATAATAAGGAGTTATGTGTTCTGTTTTCTTCAGATTGAAAATCAGAAGAATGTGTTCTGTATTAAATGTAATTTACATAAATCTTTACCATAGCCTGCCAAGTGAACAATATTACAATAGTCTAAAATACTCAAGAGCTAGAGATTGAGCCAGTAACCTAAATGGATTGGGATAAAAATAGGATCTGATTGCTCAAAGTTTCCAAGTGTAAAAATATACATGAGAGAAATTTGTATGTACATCCTCCATTAAACACAGATCTGCCTCTTACATATTCATTTTGTGTATCCTCAAAACCTGACTGGCTATATGTATCTCAAGGACTGGGTTGAGCATCCTTGCCTTTCAGGGGTGTCAAAGTTGGTCTTCAAGGGCCGCAATCCAGTCCGATTTTCAGGATTTCCCGAATGAATATGTGTGAGATCTATTTGCATGCACTGCTTTCATTATAATAGATCTCATGCATATTCATAGGGGAAATCCTTAAAACCCGTCTGGATTGCGGCCCTCAAGGACCGACTTTGACACCTGTGCCTTAGATTATAAACTCTCGGACTGGGCAGTACCTAATTTAACTGAATTGTAATTCACGTTGAACATGAATGTAGAGATGGGCAAAAGCTTGTGTATAAGAATTAAGTCCATAAGATGGATTTTAGTATTTCCTGAAATGACATAAACCTATTTGTGCATTTTAACTTGTAAGAGCATTGCTACGGACAGACTGTTTCTAAATACTCTGCCATTTACTTGGCTTAAGAATTTTGGAGCATTAAGGCTTAATATAAGTTCAGTAGTAGAAATCTGACCAGAAGGTACACAACATGCTAGAAATAGTTTCCTTGATTTGTGTTGTTCTATTCATATCAATAAAATATATCTAGGGGATTATTTGGGGAGGGGGGGTAGTTTAGACAGCAGGTGCTTAAATTTTAAAACTTGCTACCGTGGGCTGTAGTCACAGTAAGCAGCATGGAAGTGTTCAAAAATGTCATAGTCTTCTAGAAACACACACAGGCCCCGATGCACAAAATTGGCTTTAACCACTTACTTGCAAGGATACTCTCCTGCCGATGCACAAAAGGATTCTCCTTGGCTACTACCAATCATTGGTAATGCATTACAAAGAACTCAGTATTCTAATACATTGTTTTCCATGCAAACTTTACCAGCAGGGTCTGAGCTGTCCTTGTCTGTCTTTCCTGTCAATGCCTGAATGCTGATTGACTCCAACAACCATTAAAAAAACAAAACAAAAAAGATCCCTCCCACCGATCCTTCTTCCCCTCCCACTGAGCCGCTCCATCTGATGCCGCCCCATCACCCCTCCTGCTGAGCACCCTCATGCCAACCCTAAGTTCCCATACTTTTTTATTCAAAATTGGCAGGAAGGATGCCCGCCTCTTCAAAATGGCAGGTCTTCCTCTTCCTGGTGTATCCTGTGATGCACTGGGAGGGGCTTAAGGCCCTGATAGGCTCAGGCATTTAAGGCTACTCCCATGAGGAAGAACCTTAGGTGCATGAGCCAACCAGGGCCTTAGGACCCTCCCAGTGCATCTCTGTGATGTATTAGGAGGGGCCTTATCCATTTGAGCCAGTCAAGGTCTTAGACCTCTTTAAGGGGTAACCCACCATTTTGAAGAGGCAGGCCTGCCAGCAAGAGGGTCCGGGCAGTGGTGCCAATCTTATGCAGGGGGTTGGGGATGTTGTTGGGGGGGGGGGGGGTCCTGGCACAACCTTTTTTTTTAATGGACACATGTTGTTTGTGTGTAATACATGCACAACATCTGTGCCCATTACAAAACTAAAGCTGCTCTTCCTGCCCCAAACAGCTGAAAAGCTGGAGGAATCCCGAAGCCGCCAGCAGCTTTGAGAGTCCTGCAGCTCAGTTGATCAGGGCAGGGAGAGCAGCTTGACAGGAGGGAGGAGCTATGCCTAGCGATTGATTTTCTAAGCAAGTGCCAGGCACAGTTCCTTCACTCTTTTACCAGTGATTCTCCACAAAAATAGCATGCATATAATGTGCATGCTATTGTGCTGAGCATCACTAGTGAAAGAAAAATAGCTCCCACTACTGTATTTTTTTTTACTGTGGTGTCAGAGCTTTGTGCATCTGGGCCTCAGCCATAAATAAGATATTAGAGAGTGGATGTTTACAGGAGCACATAGGTGATGACTGGCGTAGGTCTCTGTGTGTTATTACTATCTGTTGGAGACAGGATGATGGTCTAGAGGAACCATTAGTCTGACCCAGCTTTACTAATCTTATGTTCTTATGCCTCTTCATAAAGCGATGAGTTGTTTCGGTTTCAGTTTTCATCTTCATTTGATAGAGAAAGTTCATTTGTCTATAAAAGTGTGACTTTTCTGATATTTTGTTACATTACATTTTGTTTTTTTATTGTGTTAGGCTCAGGAAAACTCCTTATGTTTAGCTGCTTTAGACAAAAGTGAATCTGAGGAGAAGACTTCTAAAAGTAAGTAGAAATTATACACCTGTCAAAGTGCTTTCTTCTGTACATATTCTCTTAGTTTTAATTTTTCATCATTACACTTTTGTTGTTTTTAGTAGCATGCTACCAGTCTTGTTCTGCAATCTTTTCTCTAGCATAGCATTTCTATTTGCAGCTTGAGTTCTTGGGTTACTAGGACTGTCTTAGAAATATAGAACATGATGCAGAAAAAGACCATAGAGCTCAACCAGTCTTTCCACCCATATCAGCTCTTGGTTCTGCCATCCCTTCCTCGTCCTCAGAGATGCTTTGTGCTCGTGCCACACTTTCTTGAATTCAAATACTACCCTTATCTTAACCACATCCACTGGGAAGCTATTCTGTGTGTTCACCATCCTGGCCTTAAAGATTTCCTTATATTACTCCTAAATCAATCATAAGAACATAAGAATTGCCATCTCCGGATCAGATCCTGGGTCCATCAAGTCCGGTGATCCGCATATGCAGAGGCCCCGCCAGGTGTACCCTGGCATAGTTTTAGTCCCCATCATTGTATGCTTCTCAAGGGAGATGTGCATCTAGTTTACCCTTAAATCCTAGAACGGTTGATTCTGCAATTACTTCCTCTGGGAGAGCATTCCAGGTGTCCACCACTCGCTGCGTGAAACAGAACTTCCTGATATTAGTCCTGGACCTGTCCCCCCTCAGCTTCAGTCTATGTCCTCTTGTCCGTGTCCCATTTCACCCTTGCCTTATAACCTCTCATTTCATAGCCCTCTTTCCACTGACAATGGTCAAACTCCTATGCACTTATACCTTGAAGATATTTAAATGTCTCTATTGTGCCTTCCCTATTTGCCTTTCCTATGGGAATGCATGATTAGATCTTTATCCCTATATGCTGATGATTTTAATAACCAACCTCTTGAATGATTTCATCTGTTTTATGCCTTCTTGAAGGTGTGATCTCCACAGTTGTACATGCTGTAGTATTCCAAGGGAGATCTCACCAAGGCAGTATCATCTCCTTTTCCTGCTCCCAGGTCCTGCTTTTTTGTGCATAGAACTTTACCCCCTCTGTTGTACCACTCCCTTGGTTTTTGCAGCACAGATGTAGGGTACTGCATTTATTTAAGCAGTAAGGGAGAAATTGTTTAAATGGTGCCTTCATTAGGTGCTGCGGTAATTATCCACACCATTAAAAATCCATTAAAACCATTTTTTAATGTTGTTATTTTAGGTTTTTCGTGCCTAGTGATGCCTAAGTCAAGGCGCTTCTTGAAAAGTTGGTGTGATTAGGGGCAGAGAATAAGTGTGGCAGACTTTGGGATCAGAGTTAGACGTCGGTAAATTAAGCCAGGTAAAACCTGGCCTAATATACCGGCACCTACCTCTAGGATGCCTAGACACCACTAGATGTGATTCTATAAGTGGTGCCTAGCAATTGATTGGATGGAGTCGGTCCAGAGGAAGGCTACTAAAATGATGTGTAGTTTTCATCATAAGGCGTATGGGGACAGACTTAAAGATCTCAATCTGTATACTTTGGAAAAAAGGTGGGAGAGGAGAGATATGATAGAGATGTTTAAATACCTATGTGGCGTAAATGCGTACGAGTCGAGCCTCTTTCATTTGAAAGTAAGTTCTGAAATGAGAGGGCAAAGGATGAAGTTAAGAGGTGATAGGTTCCGGAGTAATCTAAGGAAATACTTTTTTACAGAAAGGGTGGTAGATGCATGGAACAGTCTCCCAGAAGAGGTGGTGGAGACAGAGACTGTGTCTGAATTCAAAAGGGCCTGGGATAGGCACATGGGATCTCTTGGAGAGAGAAAGAGATTATGGTTACTGCGGATGGGCAGACTAGATGGGCCATTTGGCCTTTAGCTGCCATCATGTTTCTAACTGTGCTGAATGACACCTAGCAGTTAGGTGCCGTTTATAGAATCAGGACCTAGTCTTAAATGCTACACTGTAAACAAATCTGTCAACAATCAAGATTGAATCTGCCACATGACATAAGTGAGCAACACCATTAGATAGCACCAGGATGGACTAGGTCTCCCAGAGTAAAGACCGTCTATAAATGTCAAAATATACAGCGTTGTGTACGCCATTCAGCGCTATATAAGTGATAAGTAGTAGTAGAGCAAAGAACTAGTGTAAAGTTGTGCACATTCATCAAGGCTCTTCCTGCACCCAGCCAAACAGACATGAAAATAAGATCTCCCAGAATATTTTTAAGAGGTTGTCTTTTTGTTTCTACTGAATTTTTAATCAGTTTTTTGTAGCTTTTTTTCCCTTAAATACTATTTTAAAATTTGATTTGGTTTCCTTTTCAGTTGCAAAACCAAGCATAGGCCAAACCATGGAATGCACACAGAGCTTTAGGGACCTGCTCACTAGCAGAAAGACTTCTATTTTTATAGACAATCCAAACAAACAAACAAATAAAAAATCAAAATTGGTTGAAGTGTAATTTATATATGTAAACTCAAGATATATTTATAATTTCCCATATCCATCTATTTATACATTTTCTATAAACATTTTTGTGGAGGAAAAAGACCTCAGTAGCTTTTTAGCATTCTCATTTGTGTACAAACAAATATTAATTTACAAAAAAGTAATCAAGAGTTGAGAAATAAGACCCAATAAGGAAGCCATGGAACCAGAAAACAGTCTTATTGATGTTTTTAGTAGTTCTACTGATGATGATGCTGTTAGTGAGCATTTTGAGCCCTGGAATATAATTATTTTGATTTCTATCCCGTTCTCCCAGAAGCTCAGAACAGGTTACAAGTAGACAATCACAATCATTTAAAACAGACTAGTCATGACAACAAATAGGTTACAGTAGACCAGGGCTGCCCAAGTCCAGTCCTCGAGATCTACTGGCAGGTCAGGTTTTCAGCATATCCACAATGAATATGCATGAGAAAGATTTGCCTGCACTGCCTTCTTGGTATGCAAATCTCTCTCATGCATATTCATTGTGGATATCCTGAAAACCTGGCCTGCCAGTAGATCTCGAGGACCGGACTTGGGCAGTCCTGCAGTAGACAATAACAGAGACTAGACTGGTCATATTATAAACGATTATTATTATAATTAGTTTTCTCGACTTTTATCATATTTTAGCTAATACAGCAAAAACATTAATGAAATAGCTTGAACATCTCTATCATTTCCAGGAATTAACTCCAAAAAAGGGGGGAGGTAATAAAAAGATGGGAGAGATATAGCTCAAGATCACTCTGCTAGAATCTTCAGAAAGGATCCCCTAATTTCTGTATCTTCAGGAAGAATGACCAAAACTTGTTTAATTTTGATAGGCTGTTGTCTTGTTCATAAAATATATGTTTATAACAGGCTGTTATCAGTATTGCTTGATACAGTGTTGTCAGTTTTTCAATTACAGTGCCTTAGAATAATTCTTTTAGCACTCACACGTTTGCAATACTCCACTTACTTTATTTCAGATCCGCTAGACGATGATCCTGAAGAAGAAGATCTTTTTGAAACTGAATTCAGGCAGTATAAGAGAGCGTATTATATGACTAAGATGGGTGTAGAAGTTGTCTCAGAGTAAGTCTCTAGCTACATTCTCTCTAGATTCTCTACAGAAGAGAAACCTGCAGCAAAGAGCTCTTTTCCTTGTACTGAGTTTTCTAAACATGTACCACCATTTAACAGGTAGGAAAAGAAACACTGGCATGACAGTATATAACCTGGCACTTTGACCTCTGTAGTAATTGACTCTCAAAGACAACTGAGAATGGTGCTATTATTAGGCATTAATTTTCAGTTAATGCCTAATAATAGCACCATTGAACTGCCTTCATTTAACTCTGATGGAAGAGAGTATGACAAGTTAATTGTTTGGATTCATTTAGGGCTGTTAGGAAGCAGCAGTTGATTTTAACAGTGTCATTCATGAGCAGGACACTACTTGAGTAATTTACCCAATGCTTGATCTAATACCATTGATTATAGTGTATATTTAGCTTTTTCTGCAAAAATTATATGAAGAAATTCAACATGCAAGTCTCTCTTTTTTTTTTTTTTTTTTTTAGTGAATTTCTGGCCAGTCAGGCGGAGTGTTACGTCCAGGCCATCCAATGGATTTTGCACTATTACTACCATGGAGTTCAGTCTTGGAGCTGGTAAGATGGTTTGTGTTGTCATATGTAACTTTTTAGTAATGGTAATAATATTTTTTTTATTTTTCTGTGGTTTTCATGGAGAATGAAATTTGGACTGTGTTTTTTTTGGAGTAGCTTTTCAGTTGTAGTTAAGTGGGCAGATGGAAATACTGATTTGGCTTCATTGTCCAAGTCATACTGAAAATTGTGAGCTCAAGGTTGTAAGACCTTTCATTGGATCAGTATCAAGTTTCAAGTTTAATAAATTTTGATTTTACGCAATATCCAATATTTCAATGCGTATTACATGACAAATATAAATGAGACAAAATTATACAGACTAATCATTATGTTCTATTGATACAAACTGGAACAAATAGGTAAAGGGTAGAAATACAATTTATAAAATAAAATTTTAAAAAAAGGAACATTTAAGGTTTGCACACAAGGATAGGGTCATTTGAGAAAAAATATAAAAAGAATTGATTAAAAAAGCTTTAATTATTTTGAAATAATTCAAAATATGAGATAAGAACATAAGCAATGCCTCTGCCGGGTCAGACCTGAGGTCCATCGTGCCCAGCAGTCCGCTCACGCGGCGGCCCAACAGGTCCAGGACCTGTGCAGTAATCCTCTATCTATACCCCTCTATCCCCTTTTCCAACAGGAAATTGTCCAATCCTTTCTTAAACCCCAGTACCGTACTCTGCCCTATTACGTCCTCTGGAAGCGCATTCCAGGTGTCCACCACCCGCTGAGTAAAGAAAAACTTCCTAGCATTTGTTTTGAATCTATCCCCTTCCAATTTTTCCGAATGCCCTCTTGTTCTGAAAAATTGGAAGGGGATAGATTCAAAACAAATGCTAGGAAGTTTTTCTTTACTCAGCGGGTGGTGATTGATCAGTTTAAATGTAAATTGCCTTTTACATGAAAAAAGTAAGAAGACTAAGATTAAAATTAATGACCTTTTAAAAGAAAAGAAAAATAGGAAGATTAAGATTATAAAAGCACTTATAATTTCAAATTGATGTCCTATTCATTTAATTCTTTGGGGATTAGGTACTGCGTTTATTGGAATGTTCTATCTATGTATTGAATGCATCTTTATAAAGAATGCTTTTCAAGCCACGTTTGAATTTGTCTAATGATGATTCGTTACGTAAATAGATTGGTAAATTATTACACTGTTGGGGTGCTTGTACTGAAAACATGGTTGCTCTTCTAGTCCCAATTATTTTCAAAAAAGGAATAGTTAATAAGTTTTGTTGCGACGATCATAGCGTCCTAAGTGAAGAGTAAGGTATTAGTAGTCTATCCAGAAATAACGGCTCATGTGATTGTTGAATTTTGAATGTTAGTAATATAATTTTAAACGTTATTCTGTGTATAATAGGTAGCCAGTGTGCATCTTGTAAGAGTGGTGTAACATGATCATACTTTTTTGAATTTGTTATAATTTTTATTGCTATATTTTGTATTATCTGTAGTCTTCTTATTTTTTTATGAGCTATACCACAGTACAAAGAGTTGCAATAATCTAACCTAGAGATGATTAGAGAGTGAATAAGAATATTAAGTGCTTCCGGTTTAAGGACCTTAGTTAATGATCTGATAAGTCGCAATTTATTGAAACAGTTTTTGACCACTGTACTGATTTGATTATGATAGCTAAATTCTTGATCTAAGGTTACTCCCAATATTTTTGTTGTATTCACTTGCTGAAGGGGAATGTTGTTTAGTAGTATCTGAGATGAAAATTGTTCCTTTAGCTCTCTTTTCCAAGGGAAGAACATCACTGAAAATTTTGTTGGATTCAACGCTAACATATTGTCCTTAAGCCATTGGCTTATTTGTAGTAACTTATTATTTATGGATGTTATCTTTTTTGGATCTACTAGATTTAAAGGATGAAGTAATTGGATATCATCTGCGTATGCAAATGTAGAAAATCCAATAGATTGACTGAGTGTTAGTAAAGGTGCCAAAAAGATATTAAATAGCAGCGGTGAAAGAATTGAGCCTTGAGGAATTCCAAAGGAATTGGTGAAATTATTAGATGTTGAATTATTGAATACTACTCTAGCTGAGCGATCTTGGAAGTATGATTTAAGCCAACTTAGCACATGACTTGAAATGCCAATTGAAGAAAGTCTGTTAATGAGTAGATGATGATCTATGGTATCAAAAGCTGCAGATAAATCAAGTGAAATCAGAATAGTTGATTTATGATGATCTAAATGATATTGTATATTAGTTGTGAGTCCTATCATTGAGTGTTCGGTTGAGTGATTTGCTCTAAAACCAGTTTGATTTGGGTGTAGTATATGTGTTTTTTCTATGAAATTAGTTATCTGTCGAGGTGGAAAACGACATATTCTTTCCCAAGGGACCCTCGGTCACAAGGGGGCACCCGCTCAAACTCAGAGGAGGGAAATTTAGTGGTGACACCAGGAAGTATTTCTTCACAGAAAGGGTGGTGGATCACTGGAACAGACTTCCGGTGCAGGTGATCAAGGCCACCAGCATGCTCGACTTTAAGAATAAATGGGACATTCACGTGTGATCCCTACGAGGGTCGAGTTAAGGAACTAGGTCATTAACACTCAGACTTAATGAGGTGGGTCAGTAGAGTGGGCAGACTTGATGGGCTGGAGCCCTTTTCTGCCGTCATCTTTCTATGTTTCTAAAAACTACTTTTTCTATTAGTTTAATGAGGAATGGCAAATTGGCTATTGGACGATAATTCGTTATTATTGAGGTTGCTTCTTTGGGATTTTTTATCTTTGGTCGAATAATAGCTTCTTTCCATTCTTTAGGAATGTACCCTGTAGTTAAACTAGATTCTATCATGCTCCGGATAAAAGGGCCAAAAATAGAAAAATGTCATTTTAATATGAAAGGGGAAATAGTATGAATATCTGTTCCCTTTGCGTTAATTGTTCTTAGAAGAGATTTAAGATCTTCAATAGAGGGAATAATGAAGTTGGCACATTTGGAAGTAGGTATTGTTTGTATTTGTGTTTCCTCTTGGTAAAAATTTGTATTTGGTTTAATGTTGCTTCTTATTTTATTTATTTTATTTATAAAGTAATCCGCAAGGTTTTGTGCACTGGGTCTAGCTTGTAAGGATGGATCTTCGATAACTTTAGGTATTGTGAGATGTTTTAGGATACTATAGAGAGCAGATGAATTTTTTGCACTCGTTATTTTGTTTGAATAATATGTAGTTTTGGCTTCATTTATTTTATTTTTATAATACTTCATTTGTTGTTTGTATTTAATTAGATGTTGTCTAGATTTAGTATGTCTCTATTTCCTTTCTTCAGACCTGAGTTGTTTTTTGATTAATAGGAGTTCGTCTGTAAACCAGGGATTTTCCATTTTTGTATTGCTTATAGTTTTCATGCGTATTGGAGCTATAGTTTCTATCAATTGTTCAGTTGCGTTGTGCCAGACTTTAATTTGTTCCTTTATTGGTAAGAGATTGAACTCTTCGATTCTAATATTAAAGGATGTGGCTATCATTGGGGTTTCTATTTTATTATAATCTCGATATGAAATTGTTTTTGGTGTGGTAATGTTCTTATTAGTTTGAAAATTGTAATTTGTGGTTATTAAGTAATGGTCTGACCAAGGAACTGGAGTTAAAGCAGGTTTTGTAAAAGTATCTTTGTGGTAGGTGGGGATAAGAATCATATCTAAGGTATGTCCTGCAGTGTGTGTTGGATTATTGAATAGAGTAGAAAGATTAAGATTAGAAATTAGTTCGGAGAATTCAATTGTATCAGGAATGTTCAATGCAGAAGAGTACCTTTATGTCTGAAGAGTTTGGGACAAAGTCTCTTCAGGATGTTTCCCCCACATTTTGAAAAATAAGACTTTTTCTGGTAATAGAGCAGAATGTTCTGAGTACTTGAGAATTTTTATAGTTGACAACTGGATTATTAGGAATGTAGACAGCTTAGTAGCTGGTGTACATGATGATTGCATCCAGGGTATAGCCACGAGGCTGGTCTGGCTCGCCCAGTTTGGTCTCAGGTCCATCCATTCAGCAGCCACAAGCCACTGTCTGCTGACCCAGAAGCCTTCCCTCTGCAGACAGCCTGAAAATGCCACATGGGTTGGGGAGGGGGAGGAAGAATAGAGGCTGCTGCATGGACAAGGAGGAAAGATGGAGAGAGGCTTGTGCACGGACTAGGGGGAGGAAAGAGAGAGGCTGCTGCATGGACTAGGAGGGAAAGGAAGGAGAAAGGCTGCTGCATAGACTAGGGGAAGGAAAGAGAGAGGCTGCTGCACAGACTAGGGGAAGGAAATAGAGAGGCTGCCGCATGGACTAGGGGAAGGAAAGAGAGAGGCTGCCACATGGACTCTGGGATAGGGAGGGAAGGAAAAAGAGAGGCTTCTGAATGGGCTGGGGAAGTGGGAAGGGAGGGAAAGAGAGAGGCTGCTGCACGGGCTGTGGGAGGATAGGAAGGGAGGGAAAAAGAGAGGCTGCATGGGCTTGGGGGAGTGAGAAGGAAGGGAAAAAGAGGGTGCTGCATAGGATGTGGAGGAAAAGAGAGGCCTGCCCGCTTTGAGCTCAGGCCCTCCCAAAATTGGCTGTCTGGTTGGCTACACCACTGGGTTGTCTGATATCTTTCCTATTTGATGTGATGATAGTGGATGTCACATATTACTTAGGTGGGATTTTAGAGGATGTTGTAGTGCATGCGGGTAACAACAATGCTTAAAGGTGCAAGAGGGTTGTTCTGGAAGATACATTTTGGCTTTTAGCTAGGAAGTTGGAAATCTAGAATGTCCTTGACTATATTCTGTATAATGCTTCCTGTTCCATGTTCAGGCCTTCAGAGAAAAACTGAGTCTGGAGTCTCAAAGCATGGAAAAAAAACAAATAGTCACTCAGAAGTGCATGGTTTGGAAGGAGGCATCTTCAAAGGATACTTGTAAGGCTAGAATGTCAGAATTTCCCAATAAAGAAGCTGTGGCAAAGGCTTGAAAGAGGAAAAATAGAAACATGAAAGCAAATAGCTCATCCACAACATCTGCTATTTTCCCCTTTCCCTAAGAGATCACACATGCTTGTCCCGTGCAATCGTGAATTCAGATACATTCATGTCCACCACCTCCATCGGGAGACTATTCCACATATTCATCCCTAAGAGAACTCAGATATAGATGACTTCAAATGTGCCTGTATGGTCTGCTATTAGCAGCTTGTGACTATAGTTAATAGTCGTGTAAATAAAAACATACTTTGAATTGTCTGTATACGAATACCAGAAATCTAAAACTAAGATTTGAGAATTAGAATATATGGTATTAAAACATGGACATAATGGAGGTAATTTTATAAAGACTTTTTCCCAAAGTAATGCCTGTTTTACACATAGAATATGTCATCTATAAAACTGTGTGACCATATGGTATTATAGTGTATATGCACACATTTACATGGAGGGGCATAATCAAAAAAAGCATCTAAGTCCTGAACAGACTAGTATTCTAACCCTGCCCTTAAGTGCCCTGGAATAATGATAATTGTACAAATATTTCCAATCAAATATTTTTTATTAAAATTAACAGAATAATCTTGTTTCAAAAGACATTTGTACAATGGAGACACATACAGTCAAACATGTAAAATGGCACCTCTTCTGAATAAAAATGGTCTCAACCAAACTATTCTGCTTCATTCATTTATGCACTCTCACAATGACCAATATTACATCACTCCAATCTACCAATGGTCAGCCAGCAGAGGCTGTCCTTATGTATTTGAACAAAGAAATTCATTTTAGCTTTTATAGATACCAGGCTTAAAGAAAAGTTTTACAAATTATATATTAGTTTACAGCAATTTCTGAATATGCATAACACATTATAATATACCCAAAGAAAAACTCCCTCTCCCAATATTCTTTAAAAGTTTGAATCAAAACAATTCTCTGACAGTTTCACAGACACTAAAAGAAAACCCATATAACCCCCCCCCTTAATGAGAATTCCTATACTGGGTTTAAAGGAGCCCTCCCTTCATATTTAGAAAGGCAAGCAGGCCTCTTGGAATGTTACAGACTTAAGAGAGTTTCTATGCTAACCTAGCTTAAAGGCCAGATAGGTCAAACTTCAGATGTTACCTCTCAGGATCTCTTAAAGTTTTTTGAATCTTAAAAATGTACAAGGTTTTAAATTAAGCACAAATCATTCCATCACACATTCTCACACACATCATCTGGGATCCCAAACATGCCACACTCATATATCAGTCATATTTCAATCATATTCAATACTTCTTTAGAGCATATTTAAGACCTTTAGGCTTTCTTCTTTACCCAGCAATGGAATGCCAGGAACATCTGCTATCACTCAAACCATGAGGTTTCTCCTATTCATCTGGGTATGGCAGCCCAGACAAAGAACACCAGAAACCAGGGTCTTGAGTGGGAAAACTGCAATATTTTAGACAAAGAGACAAAGAATACTGAACAGAGAGAGATATAGAGGGATTAATACCTCTATAAATGTGCTATATATACATATACCTAATTTCCCTTATGATCTTGCTTAATCCAGCAAATTACATAAAGAGAATATTATTATACTTTATCCTTACTATTCATCTCTAGTGTTTTTTTAGCCTTGGCTGCAATCCATATTCATTTTTTATATCTCTGTACCTAACTTTTCATAGACTCTTAATTGGGCATAGGCCTTATCTTCCACAAATGCATTACTAACTAGATTTATGAAACTAACTAGAATCATATGAAAAATAGGTGTCTTGCATGTACCCTTCACACTATCCATTCCAGTACAGCATGCCACAGCGCCCCCTGTCCATTAGCGCCACTACTCAGTCCCCTTTTGGCCTACGTCAGTAGATGCTGAAGTTGGCAGCAGGGAAATGTCCATTCTCAAAAAAAAACATCTGAATTGAGGGTTTTTTTGAGAATGGCCTACCTGCACGTTCAGCAATCTACTGGGCCAGACTGCCACTGTGTCTATTCTTACACCACATTCCTGACTAAAAAAACGAACAAACCCAGACCTTTTAGGCAAAGGAGGGGCCAGTCCTTTGTCTAAAACCTGGATTCTGTAACCATCTGTCAAAAACAACACCAGTTACAGAATCCCTCCCCCCCCCCCCCCGCAACAATTGCAGCAGGAGAGATGCCTAATCTCTCCTGCCGGCATCCCCCCAACAAACCCAATACTGGCAGGAGAGATGCCCAATCTCTCCTGCCGAAGGCAAGGCGCCCCCCCCCCCCCCCGTGGCTACAAGCAGGAGGGATCCCTAGCCCTCTTGCCAGCACCCCAACCACCCCCGAATATCGACAGGAGGGAGCCCAGGCCCTTCTGCCGAAGACGGCGGCACCCCAACCCCTGAACCGGCAGGAGGGAGCCAAAGCCCTCCTGCCGGAAGGTGACCCCCCCGCGAGCTCCCTCTACCCCCCGAACAACCCCCTCTCCACCCCAAATCCCCTCCCCAATCCCCTGCACCCCCCCCCCCCACTAATCTTAAGGTTGGTCAGACGGACGGGTCCTTGGTCCAGCAGGCCTGCCATCCTCGGAATGGTGGGCCTGCCCCTTCCTGGTGCATTGTGGGATGCACCGGGGAGGGGCCTAGGGTCTGATGGTCGTTTTGGCCAAGCAGTTTTACAGAATTTATTTTCTTCCTAATGGCCAACTCTTCCACCATCCCTTTCAGTAAGTTAGGGAGTCCCACTTGTGAGAATATACTGCCTGCTTGTTCAAGGATAAAGCCCAGTTACTTACCATAACAGGTGTTATCCAGGGACAGCAGGCAGATACTGTCACATCCCTCCCACCTCTCCTGGTTGGCTTCTTAGCTTGCTTATGGAATTGAAGAACCACAAGCCAATGTTGGGCAGGAAGACATTCACGCATGTGTGGTGTGAGCAGTCTCGAAGCTTCTTAAGAAGTTAAAGTGACAGTATGCTTTTTAGCACTGTCCGTACCATGCTCCATGGATGATGTCAGAATATCGGCCTGCTGCCACCAGATAGCACCTCTTACGGTAAGTAACTGTGCTTTATGGGTCTGATATTCACCCTGCAGTGGTAAACAGCTTGCAAGTCTCTCACAGCCAGGGGCTGAATTAATCTTGTATATTGAATGCTAGCTTATGCCTAGCCTCCAGCATTGTGTAGTAACCTGGAAGTTACTGCCATCAGAACAACTCATACATGCTTAGTTCTCCACATCAGTGGCAGGAAACATGGTAGCTGTGACTGCCTAGGAGTTCTGACAGAGCTTGTCTTCAGCTGGCAGGGCTTGGAGATCCCTGCCAACTACACTGAAGATGTGCACTCCTGCTGGGTGGGCCTGAGCCAAAACTGGACATGCTTTGAGTGCAAGGAAACCCCAAAAAAGGACCCATTTCTTGTGGTTTTGTTGCAAATGCATTTTGTAACACCAGGGATGCATATACATATTTGTTGACTCTTCTCATTTGGAGGGATTTTTGAGTACTGAATTTCAGAGTGCAGGTAGTTGAGGTAGGCATGGTTGTTATTCATCATGTAGTTGGGTGAGAGATCATGAGAATTTGGATTCCTTTTGCTTGTCCTTTTTTATTGCTTATTTGGTACTCTCTGATTTCTCCTTGAAGTGAACTAGGCTTTGGTTCTTTTATTGGTTTATTCTTGTTATTTTTGGAAGTTTTAGATCTTGTATTTCTTTTCTGTTTGGTAGATGCACTTGATTTTAAATTTAATAAAACAAACATTAAACCAGGTATAGTGCTTGAGGACTAGGAATGCCTATATAATGTCCATTTTTAAATGTGTAAAGATTTCAAAGACAATATAATTTTGATATTTTATTGTGAAATGCATTTAACACATGTATAGATATCCATCCCACCTAATTTAAGCCATCCAAGGTGATATACAGTACAGAAAAATCTTATGTAAATGTTTAATTTATAAAACACACTATCAAGAACTTGAGAATAAATTCATCTAACAGAAGAATATCATGATCTTGACCTATGCCCAATCTTTTCACATTTCATATAGGAAATTATCCTTTTCACTGCCAATGTACCCCAACCTAAAACAGCTTTGTTACTCTTTTCCTTCCCCTGTATGCCTAGCAGAAATATAGCTTTGATATTGATCTTTCTTCTCCTTCTGGCCAGTTTCCATAATAATATTCTGATGAGAATAATATCAGAGCCATTTCTAGTGCGGGTATGTTACTGTGATGGTGCCTTGTACATATGCCTTAATATTATTATTTAGCAATAATGAGATGAAGAATGTAGTATTGTCTGTGATTTATTAGAATGTGGTAATGATAGGGGTTTTTTGCCTTTTAGGTATTATCCTTACCATTACGCCCCTTACTTGTCAGATATTCACAACATCAGCATACACAAACTCAAGTTTGAGTTAGCAAAACCTTTCATGCCATTTGAACAGCTTCTTGCTGTACTTCCAGCAGCCAGCAAAGATCTGTTGCCTGCACGTTATCAGGTATGTTTTACAAACAACTGTTCCCTTCTGAATATTATGGGAGTGCATGCTCTTAGTGGGATTAATAGTTGGTGGCAGCAAGATACAAGGAATGGGCTAGTTGGTATCTTGCTCTTTGCCAGGTTGAATGCTTTCACATTCTGCCACGTGATTTTGGACCAAGATTCTGGTTTCTTTGACCAGTCCTTATTTTGTTCTCTCTCTTGTTCCACTAACCTTGAGAATTCAGCTGTTGTCTTGTGGCTACAGTAAGACCCTGAATCCCATGGATATTTTAGCAAAGATTTATGGGCTGGAAAAAAGATCCTGCACAGAGCAAAATGTTCAAGAGATGATCTTAAAAGTGGATGTGCTTACTAATCGAACAGGAGATTTATAGAAGTTATTTTTCTAGATCTTCCTATCTACTGTTAAAGCATCTGTACCTGTAATGTGTAATCAGATAATTCAGTTGGAAACAGTCAACTCTGTCTAAACTAAACTGTAATACTCAGGTTAGGGAACACCATAAAAACCAAAATGCATCAAAACTGAGTTCAAAACAGAGTTTTAACACATCTTAGCATGTTACTCTTCATTTTTCAGTATTTGATGACCAGTGAGGACTCTCCAATCCTAGAGTACTATCCACTAGATTTCAAAACAGACTTAAATGGGAAGCAGCAGGAGTGGGAAGCAGTTGTATTGATTCCATTTATCGATGAGGTGAGGATTTTGAACTGAATAGTTGTCTAGTAAATGAGTAATCGGGTCCATACCTATGCCTGCATTTGATCAATTTTAGTTATGTCTCTTTGGGTACTTTGCCTTCTAGCTTAATTTTTAGCCGATTGAAAAATTTAGAAAATTTCTTACACCTAGAAGTTTTCATTCATGGGTAAGCCAATACAAGAACAAAAAAAAGGTGTCATGTTGTTGCTCTGCATATCCTCCTCTAGAAGCTCTTGAAAAAGACACGACCACTGAGCACCAATTGAGTTGTTTCACGTTATGACGTGAGCCTGACAAAGATGATATTCCAAACTAGGCATTTGATGTATGTCAAGTTCCACAGTGTTCTTTAAGTAACCAAATGGCAACATTGTTAGTACTATGTGGACATTGCCTTATGTTGTACTGTTTGTGAAAGAGACTTGAAAGCATGATATTAAATAGGCATAAAAAACCTCCACATTAAATCTATTCAAACTCTGGGCACCGCTATAAGTGAAATGATACCAACATACTGATTGAACCTCGACACAACTGTGGCCACAGTCATGAGGTCCACAGCAAAGATTTTTGTAAGCAGTGTGATTCATAGATAAGTCACTTGATTTAATAATCATAATTTTTGCGGGTTACTAGTACATCTGCATTGCACAGAGTTTGAATAGTTTTAAAATTGATATTTTTTATTCCTGTTCCTATGAGGTAAATTTCATTTAATTTATTAAAATTTATAAACCACCTTATTCCAGAGCTGTCCAGTTTTATGCACAAAATGCCACATGAGTTAATGAGAGGTTATATGTATAATACACTCAATGCAGATAGCTCCTGGCTCTCAGAGAATATCATCTGAATTTTGGAGGCTAGAGTAGCAGACATTGAGGAGCTGAGGTTGATGGAAGTACTGTATGTAGAAGAGACTTTCAGGGATATAGTGGAGCAGCCCTTGCGCCTCCTTAGAGGAGAAAAGTCACCTCTACGTGGCAGAAAGCGATCCTGTGGTTAGAACCTGTTCTCAAGATAAAGCCAGTGAACATATAGCTTCATTTGAATATTTGCCCCATTAGGTATAATACATTTTAAATCCTTGTGCTATGATGGTCAGAAAAGCAATTAGACATTTGAAATTATTAAGAAAAATAAATCAGTGAATATAATGGCTCTTTGTTAATCCAGGTTGCAACTAGAGAACGACACGGGGAAAAAATTTGTCCCCGTCACCGCCCTGTCCCCGGCCCACCATCCTCTGCACCGCCCCGTCACCGCCCCGTCACCGTCACCGCCATCCCTTTCACCGCCCCGTCACCGCCACTGCCATCCCATTCACCGCCCCGTCACCGTCCCTGCTGCATCCATATAAGCCTTAGTACTGTAATATTTAGCTTATTCCTTTCTTATAAATCAAAGTTCCTGCTGCTGAACTAGAGAAAGAGATGTTCAGCTGGCAGGGCTTTGTTTATAAATTTTTATCAACACAACTAATATACTACTTTATCCTAAAGCAAAAAATAAATAAATAAATAGAATTTTTTTTTTCTACCTTTGTTGACTGGTTTCTGCTTTCCACATCTTCTCATTCAATTCCTTCCATCCACTGTGTGTCTTCTCTCTGCGTCTTCCATTTGCTGTTACTGTGCCTCTCCCTTCACCCCCCCCCCAATTGGTCTAGCACCCATCTTCTTCCCTCCGCTCCCCCATAGTCTGGCATGTGTCTTCTTCCCACTCTGTCTTCCACATTTCCCTTCAGGGTCTGTTCCTCTCCACCCTCCTTCAATGTCTGTCCTATTCCTTTCCACCACCACCCTTCCCTCCCTCCTTTACCATCTGTTCCTTTCTACCACTCTTCAGCTCCTCTCGCGTGGCCTATCTATCTACCTTTCTCCCTCTTATTTTCATGGCACATTACAATGTAATTTGTGCAAGCCACTGGAGCCTGCAAGCTCGGTCCCTGTCCCATCCCCACAAACCATCTCGCTTCTGTGCTCCTATTTTCTCCATCTCTAATATCTCCCCTATGTATCTGTCATTGCCCCCCCCTGTGTCCATATACCATCCCCATGGCATGTCCCCTTTATGTCTCTGTCCCTATGCCCCATGCACATAATTTCCCCTCTTTCTGTTACCTTCCTGTGTCCAGATTTCCCCTATCTTCCTCTTCCATACCAGTGTGTCTCTTCTTTTCAACCCCATCTAGCTTTTTTCCCTCTTTCTTCCCCCCCCCCCCTGCTTACAGCATCTGGCTCACCTGCCTGTCCTTCCCTTTCTTTCCTGCTGTGGGGTTTTCTTTCCGTCTTCATCCCCTTGGCCCAGAATCCTTTTCCCTTTCACTCCCTCCTTCCAGTTTGAGCCGAGAACACGGGCGATCGCACGATCCCCGCAGCCCCCACCCGCCTGCCCAATCGATCCTACTGTTTAGCCAGCTCTCTCCCTTCTCCTCACCTTAGTTTGTAGGTTTTCTTTTTCGGCGACCTGCACGCTTTCCCAAAGAGCTGCGCACACGCAGCTGCTCAGTGTTCAATCTTCTGCTCTGCTGCAACTTCCTGTTTCCGGTTGCGTCGGAGCAGAAGATCGAAACTGAGCAGCAGCGGGTGCGCGGCTCTTTGATAGCATGCGGGTCGCCGAAAAAGAAAACCTACAAACTAAGGTGAGGAGAAGGGAGAGAGCTGGCTAATCACTAGGATCGATTGGGCAGGCGGGTTTGGGCTGCGGGGACCGCGCGATCCTTCATGCCTCACTGCGGGGACAAGACCATTCACCGCTCCACGGGGCGGTGAATGGCCTTGTCCCCGTCCCCGCAGCGACTGCTAGTTTTCATTCCCCGTTTCGGCGGGTTACCCGCCGCTAAACGCAGTGGCCGCGGGTAAACCGCCACCGTGTCATTCTCTAGTTGCAACCATATCTTGAGTTCATCTCATCTTAGAAAATATATAGCATAATTACACTGTGAACTGAAAAAAACACACCAAAATGTTTTTTGTCATACCTTCCACAGAACTCGACCAATTCTTATGAAATTTAGTGCGTCATGCACTGAATGAAATTGATGTAAAATGTTGTAAATATTTCCCACCGCACTACAATACTACCTTGTGAAAATGAATTGTGAACTGAATAAGAACACATCAAAAAGTTTTATGGCATATCTTGCAGAAAAATGTTAAGTCGAAAATGTTTAAATTAAGCAGATGTTCGAAGCGTGCTCCCTTTGTATGAAGGCATGCCCTAAGCCTTGGCTGCCCCTGATCTACAATCCAGAACTTACAGGGTTAAAACAATCAAAGAAAAATCAGAACCATGGTCCAACCCCTGCGGAGTACCCCAAGGATCACCTCTGTCTCCCACATTCTTCAACCTATACATAGCTTCCCTCAGCTCTTGCCTAGACAAACATGGCATAACCTCCTATAGCTATGCAGATGACATCACCATTCTCCTCCCCTTCGACCATCCAGCGCCCACCATGATAGGCACAATACACAGAACACTTGAAATATTAGCAACATGGATGACAGAACACAAATTAAAACTTAACCCTGACAAAACAAACTTCATTCTCCTAGAAAACAGCGAAATCCCAACCTTAACAAACCTAGTATTAAACTCGATCTCATACCCCATTCAACTCATGGTAAAACTTCTTGGAGTACTGATTGACAGAGGCTGTACCATGCAACCACAAATCAACAAAATAATAAAAACATCATTCGCAACTATGAGAAACATAAGACAAATCTGAAAATTATTCGACAGGAAACAATTCCAACTTTTGGTACAATATCTAATCCTTGGACTAATAGACTACTGCAACATACTATACCTCCCCTGCCCAGCGACCATGATAAAACAGCTACAAACAATACAAAACACATCTATTTGCTGAAAAAATGCAACCATGTTCAAGTTTAAGTTCAAGTTTATTCGTTCTTAATGAATCGCTTATTTAGATTGCTAAGCGATGTACAACATAATATAAATGTGCAGATAAAATATTGGTGCTGACGTACAAAATGACTATTATATTGTGGGTTAAAACTTACAAGAATTGTGTGGGGAAAATGGGGAGAAAGTTGCAATCTTTAATAGGAGAAAAAGAAAAACATAAAAGGAATGAACAAAAAGGGGGGTAATTTTGGCTACTTAAATAAAAATTGTTAATTTGAAAGCTAAGAATCATATGCATCTTTAAAAAGATATGTTTTTAAGGTTTTTTTAAATGAGGGTAAATCTTTTAATTCTCTAATGTATTGAGGTAGGAGGTTCCATGATTGGGGGGCCATTACAGAAAACATGTCGTGCCGTCTAATTCCTATAACTTTCATCGAGGGAACGGAAAGAAGATTGTGGGAAGTCGAGCGGAGAGATCGCGAAGTGCTGTATGGGATTAACCACCTATTAATAAATTGTGGTTCATTATAACTCAAAGCTTTAAAAACTAAGAACAGTAATTTAAAAGTAATGTGGTGGCTTACCGGAAGCCAATGGGATTTAATCAACAGAGGGGTAACATGATCATATTTTTTCGCATTGTGGATCAGTTTCACGGCAGTATTTTGGATTAATTGCAGTCTTCTTTTTTCTTTTTGAGTGATATTAAGAAGGAGGGAGTTACAATAATCTATTTTGGATATTACCAAGGAATGTATTAAAATATTAATAGATTTAGACTCTAGGAATTTGGCAAGTGAACAAATTAAGCATAGTTTAAAAAAACATCATTTAACAATATTGCTAACATGAACATGATAGGTAAGTTTATCATCAATGAAGACACCTAAAATTTTTATAGTGGTGACCAATTCCAATTCGGTCAATGGAAAACGGAGTGATTAATGATATATCCCTTTTCCAAGAAAAAAGTATTGATTTCGATTTTTTGAGGTTTATTGCCAATTTATTTGTGTTGAGCCAGTTTTTTATGATTACAAGTTTATTGTTGATAGATGTAATGTCTTTGTTTTCAGGATCTAATGGATGAAGGAGTTGAATGTCGTCAGCGTAGGCAAATGTTGTGAAACCTAGTGATTGTGCTATATTTAAAAGTGGAGAAAGGAATATATTGAAAAGAAGGGGAGATAGTATTGAACCCTGCGGGATACCATATTTTGAAAAGTAAACTTTGGGCTTGCTGTCATTGAAGCTGACGATAGATGAGCGATTCGATAAAAATGAAACGAAGCATGTTAAAACTTGGTCTTTGATCCCAATTGATTCCAGACGATCGATTAATAGTTCATGATCAATTGTGTCGAAGGCGGCAGTTAGATCCAGCGAGATTAAAATTATGTATTTGTGATGATCAAGGAAATAATGAATATTATTAGTCAAGCCTATCATAGCACAGAGGCATACCACGACTCACACTGGCTCCCAATACAAGCAACAGTACACTTCAAATTCTATTGCCTACTATTTAAAGTTATAAATGGAGACAGTCCAATCTACTGGAACAACTGACTAACTCAATCCACCTCAACCAGACACAGGAGAACCCACTCACTATTCACACACCCACCAACCAAAAATGTCAAATGAAAAAAACTATATGACAACCTACTGGGCACCAGAGCCGCAAAACTAGACAGACAGCTCACCAATCTGCTGTCTTCGACCACAGATTACAAAACCTTCAAAAAAGAAACAAAAACCCTACTCGTCAAAAAATACATAAAACCTATTTAACAAAACCAGATCTGTCCCAAGCTTCACCTACTATACTATCCACTCCTTATCAAATCTAAAATGTTCAAATTTTCCATTATGTATTCTCTAATTTCACGACAATCCTTATGTAATCTGCCTTATATATTTTGTAATATCATGACAATTATTATGTAATCCGCCTTGAACTGCAAGGTAATGGTGGAATAGAAATCACTAATGTAATGTAATCTATGGACTTATCAACAACGCTCTGCTTCAGCTTAGCCCAGACAGAGATGAGGCGCTATTTAAGGTCTTCGACATCAGATATTATTGTCTGGAAGATGTGTTCCTGTATCAGCCCCCAGATCTGGTAGTTAACTGGGTTTAGGTCTGGTGAATTTGCAGGCCAGAGGTCTGCATCAATGAAGTCTGGGTCTCCCAATGTGCTGGGGCATTGTCCTGTTGGAAGATAAAAGTAGTCTCTCGACATGTGATGGATCGCTGGCAACAACTTCTGTATCAAAAGGACTTCCCAGTAGTATGTACTATTGATCTTAACCCCAGGATCAATGAAGAACAGATCTGTGAATTTGAGTTTAGAGATTGTGACTGAAACCATGACTGATTGGCTGACGATTGGGCAGGTCTCTAATAGGCGTTTGGCATTAACTTCATGCTTCAGTTGTTGAAGGCACGTACAGACAGTCATTCTTTGTGTTAATTAATAGAGCTACTGTAAATATCTTTTCATCTGTAAACCAGATGAAGCTGACATTGTGCTCTGGGTACTTGATCAAAAGCTGCTTGCACCATTTCGAGGTGTGTGTCTTGGTTGTGTAAAGTTAACTCTTGGGCACAACACTTTTTAAGACACTTTAATTTCAGATCATCTTGAATTATCCTAATCATAGTTGTCTGGCTTATTCCTGCTTCTCTTGCTATTTGGCAAGTTCAGTGTGTTTGCGGCATGTCCTTCTGGCTCAGTACAAGATCGTGAGCAAATCAAATGCAGTAGTCCACTGCCTGGGTTACGATCCACAGCGCCGTTGCTCCAATCTTGCGTAGTAGCACATCAAGTCCATTTTTGTACGAACCCTTCTGCTGGAACTCTTTCCACAATTGATGACTGCTGTAACCTTTTAAAAAGTACCAAGTTCTTTATCAGAATTTGGTCTTCTGAAATGAAAATCATTTTGATACAGAGACTGTTTACAAACTGTCATCTGCTTTTGCGCATATCCCATAGCAACAGTTCATTTTCACAAGGTAGTGCCGTGGTGGGAAATATTTGCAACATTTTTACATCGACTTCATTCAGGACATGATGCACTAAATTTCATAAGAATTGGCTGAGTTCTATGGAAAATTAGACAAAACGCATTTTGGTGTGGGTTTTTTCAGTTCACAGTGTAGAAAGGTTCAGTGCAGGATGATAAAAATTATAGAGGATGTAACATGTCTGCTATGAAAAAAGGCTAAAGAGGTTATTACCTACAGCAGGGATGCCCACACTTGGTTTGCAAGCTACTTTTATTTATTTATTTATTTTTTATATTCTTTATTCATTTTCATATTTTACATCAAGTGCACAAAATATTAAATTACAACAAATTAATACACAATATCACTTTTATATCTATTACATAAATTCTAAAAATATTTATCCCAGGACAAGCAGGCAGCATATTCTTAACACATGGGTGACGTCACCGACGGAGCCCTCGGTACGGACCTTTTTAACTAGAAGTTTCTAGTTGGCCGCACCGCGCGTGCGCGAGTGCCTTCCCGCCCGACGGAGGAGTGCGTGGTCCCCAGTTTCTTCGTTTCCGCGGAGCGAAGAAGACGCGTGTGTTTTTTCAACGGCCGTTGAAACCACTTTTTGCCTTCCCGCTCGCGCTTTTTTTCCTTATTTTTCTTTCTTTACCTTCGGGTTTATTTTACTTTGCTTTGCCAAAAAAAAAAACAAAAAACTTTGCTTTTTTCCCCTTTTTTTCGTTTTTGCCCCGGCGGGGCCTGTTGCCATTATACAGGCCTCGGGCTTCGATTTTGCGGAGGCTATCTTCCCCTTCATGCCCCCGCAGGTCGGTTTTAAGAAGTGCCAGCGGTGTGCACGCCCGATCTCCATCACTGACCCACACAATTGGTGCTTGCAGTGTCTGGGTCCGGAGCATCGGGCGGACTCCTGCACCCGCTGTGCCACTCTTCAAAAGAGAACCCTTAAAAACCGAAGAATTCAACAAACTCTTCTCTTCGGCACCGAGTCGGCGATGGACTCCTCAACTTCAACGGCGGTACCTCAAAAATCGGCACCGTCGACCTCGACACCGACCGACCCCACATCGGCGTCGCTGGCACCAGGTAAGCCGGCTAAGAAGCCTTCCTCTTCCCTCGAGCGCCCTCCAGCTACGGTGGCGACACCATCCCTACCGGCATCGCACCGGTCCCGCAAACGCTCCGCCCCGATCTCGGTGAGTGCCTCGTCATCGGCCTCCTCATCGCCGGGGCGTGGAGCGGCATCCAAGGAACCGAAGAAAAAGAAAGCGGTTCCGATGCCACCCCTAGATGACCGTATCTCGGCCATCTTAAAAGCTCAACTCCAGGAACAGTTACAGCAACAACTTGAACAACTGTTGCCCACTATCCTGGCACCGCTCCTTCCGGTACCAGACCGGCCCGAGCCCCGTACCGAGCCCCCGGTGTCCACCCCTTCGGTACCTGTAAACACCTCCATGCCGATCCTTTCGGCCCAACAACTCCATGTCGATCCGGTGGTTCATTCCCATGCCACATTGGATCCTCCTCGGCACCAGGCGGTACGGCATTCTTCCCGGGACCGGGATCGACGCCGGTCGTCCTCTCCTGGTACCGTTTCGGTGCGCTCTGGAAAGTCTTTGTCCAAGACTCGCCATACCGCGCCCTCCACCCCGGTGTCTCGACATGCACCAGAGGTCAGGGACCCTGACTTATGGGAGGAAACTCCTCTCGGTATCGAGGAGGATCCCTCCTCTTCTGATGAGGAACCATCGGCACCCGATGCCACCTCTAAACCAGAGCAGTCCTCATTTTCTAAATTTCTGAGAGAAATGTCTGCTGCCCTGTCCCTTCCCCTGGAATCTGACTCTAAAAAGTCTCAAGCCTTTCTAGAGGCTTTAGACTTTGAGCAACCTCCTAAGGAGTTCCTCAAGCTTCCCGTACATGACATCCTGCGGGAAACGTTTTACAAAAACTTGGAAAATCCCCTCACGGTACCGGGAGCCCCCCGTAAACTGGACAACCTTTACCGTGTCATCCCTATTCCTGGATTCGACAAATCTCAATTGCCCCATGAGTCCCTTCTGGTTGAATCCACCTTAAAAAAGACTCAGGGCTCCAGTGTCTATGCCTCTACCCCTCCTGGCAGAGAAGGTAACACCATGGACAAGTTTGGCAAGAGGCTTTACCAGAATGCCATGCTTGCCAACAGGGCAAACAACTATTCCTTCCATTTTTCTTTTTATCTGAAACATTTGGTCCAACAACTGTCTGCCCTCCAGAAGTACCTACCTGAGCGCAAGGTCCCGCTATTCCAACAGCACATCTCTGGCCTTCTCCAATTGCGCAAGTATATGGTCCGCTCGATATACGACTCCTTCGAGCTCACCTCTCGGGCCTCTGCCATGGCCGTAGCCATGCGTCGCTTAGCCTGGCTCAGAGTCTCCGATCTGGACATCAACCACCAGGATCGTCTGGCCAACGCCCCCTGTCTCGGGGATGAACTTTTTGGAGAGTCGCTGGATTCCACCACCCAGAAACTCTCTGCCCATGAGACCAGGTGGGACACCCTGATCAAGCCGAAAAAGAAGGCTCCGCCTGCCCGACCTTATCGACCTCAATCATCTTATCAGCGGAGGTTCTCAGCCAGGCCACTCAATCCGCCTCCCCAACAATCTCGGCGACCCCGTCAACAGCAGCACCATGCCCAGGCTCGATCTCAGGCCACTCAACCCTCTAAGCCTCCTCAGCCTGCTAAACAATCTCAGCCCTTTTGACTCTTCTCTCCAGGGCATAGCCAGTCATCCACCCTTGCTACCTCTTCCACAGCCTATCGGGGGTCGTCTCACCATTTTCTCCAGCCGTTGGGAAGTCATCACGTCGGACCAGTGGGTCCTCAACATCATCCGCCACGGCTACTCTCTCAACTTCCAGACTCTTCCATCGGACAACCCTCCCGTAGAGTCTGCTTCACACTCATCCCAAACCCCCCTCCTCCTGAGGGAGGTTCAATCCCTCCTCCTTCTCAATGCCATCGAAGAAGTACCTCAAGATCAAAGGGGTCAGGGATTCTACTCACGCTACTTCCTGGTACCCAAAAAGACGGGAGACCTCCGTCCCATTCTCGATCTCAGGGACCTCAACAAATGTCTGGTCAAGGAAAAGTTCAGAATGCTCTCCCTTGCCACGCTCTACCCTCTTCTTTCTCATCACGACTGGCTATGTTCCCTGGACCTAAAAGAGGCCTACACTCACATCTCCATCAATCAGAGTTCTCGCCGCTACCTGCGGTTCCAGGTACTGCACCACCACTATCAGTACAAGGTGCTACCGTTCGGCCTCGCTTCCTCACCCAGGGTCTTCACCAAGTGCCTTATAGTGGTAGCGGCCTTCCTCAGGTCTCACAACCTCCAGGTGTTCCCCTACTTGGACGATTGGTTGGTGAAAGCACCTTCATCTCAACTCGTGCTACAAGCTACTCATCACACCATCTCTCTCCTCCACCTCCTGGGGTTCGAGATCAACTACCCCAAGTCGCATCTGCTTCCCACCCAGCGACTTCAATTCATTGGAGCAGTTCTGGACACCACGCTAATGAGGGCCTTTCTCCCCTCCGATCGCCAGCGGACCCTGCTCCATCTCTGCCGTCAGGTGCTCATGCATCCCTCCATTCCTGCCCGACAGATGATGGTCCTCCTGGGTCACATGGCCTCGACGGTGCATGTCCTTCCTCTGGCACGTCTCCACCTTCGTACGCCTCAGTGGACTCTCGCCAACCAATGGTCACAGACTACGGATCTTCTTTCTCATCCCATCTCTGTGACATCATCTCTTCAGCAATCTCTCCAATGGTGGTTGAACTCCTCAAATCTTTCCAGGGGTCTGCTTTTTCATCTGCCCCCCCACTCTATGATCATCACCACAGATGCGTCCCCCTATGCGTGGGGAGCTCACCTAGGAGATCTACGCACCCAGGGACTTTGGACCCCACAGGAGCGTCGTCATCACATCAATTTCCTGGAACTCAGAGCCATGTTCTACGCCCTCAAGGCTTTCCAACATCTCCTCTGTCCTCAAGTCCTCCTCCTGTGCACAGACAATCAAGTCGCCATGTACTACATAAACAAGCAAGGCGGCACCGGATCTCGCCCCCTTTGTTTGGAGGCTCTGCGCATCTAGACCTGGGCCACGGACCGCAATCTCTTTCTCAGGGCGGTCTATATCCAGGGCGAACAGAACTCTCTGGCCGACAATCTCAGCCGCATCCTTCAACCTCACGAGTGGACGTTGGACCCTCCAACTCTGCTCTCCATCTTTGCTCGATGGGGCACTCCGCAGGTGGACCTCTTTGCAGCACCTCACAATCATCAGCTGCCCCAATTCTGTTCCAGACTCTTCTCTCCTCACCGTCTGGCTCCGGATGCATTCCTGCTCGATTGGAGGGATCGGTTCCTGTATGCCTTCCCTCCACTTCCTCTGATGTTGCGGACCTTGTCCAAACTCCGCAAGGACAATGCCACCATGATTCTTATCGCACCTCGGTGGCCTCGCCAACACTGGTTCTCACTCCTGCTCCAACTCAGCTCCAGGGAACCCATTCTCCTTCCTGTGTTTCCTACTCTACTTACGCAGCAGCATCAGTCTCTACTGCATCCCAATCTGTATTCGCTCCACCTGACAGCTTGGTTTCTCTCGGGCTGACCTCTCCAGAGAACCTATCTCAGCCGGTCCGCCTCATCTTGGACGCCTCCAGGAAGCCGGCCACCCTCCAATGTTACCATCAGAAATGGACCAGATTCTCCTCGTGGTGTCTCCGACATCATCAGGAACCCACCTCCTTAGCGGTGGAAACTGTATTGGAATATTTGCTCTCGCTGTCCAATGCTGGCCTCAAAACTACCTCCATCAGAGTCCACCTCAGTGCCATCACTGCGTTTCATGAGCCCATTCTCGGAAAACCCCTCACGGCTCATCCTCTGGTTTCCAGATTTATGCGAGGGCTCTTCAATATCAAACCACCCCTCAAGCCTCCTCCAGTCGTCTGGGACCTGAATGTGGTACTCTCAGCTCTCATGAAACCTCCATTCGAGCCTCTTGCCACAACTTCACTTAGACTCCTTACCTGGAAGGTGCTTTTCCTGATTGCCATCACCTCTGCCAGGAGGGTTAGCGAACTGCATGCACTGGTTGCCGACCCACCGTTCACTGTTTTTCACCATGACAAGGTTGTTCTGCGTACCCACCCTAAATTCCTTCCCAAGGTGGTCTCCGCTTTTCACCTCAACCAGTCCATTGTGCTGCCCGTCTTCTTCCCTAAGCCTCACTCGCATCCTGGGGAACAGGCGTTGCACACGCTGGATTGTAAGCGTGCCCTTGCTTACTATCTTGATCGTACCAGAGCTCACCGAACATCCCCTCAGCTATTTTTGTCTTTCGATCCCAACCGTTTGGGTCGTCCTGTCTCCAAACGGACACTTTCCAATTGGCTTGCTGCCTGTATTGCTTTCTGCTATGCTCGGGCCGGTCTCTCACTGGAAGGAACTGTCACGGCCCACAGAGTCCGAGCTATGGCTGCTTCTGTAGCTTTCCTCCGTTCCACGCCCATCGAGGAAATCTGCAAGGCGGCCACTTGGTCCTCAGTTCACACATTCACTACTCACTACTGTCTGGATGCGTTCTCCAGACGGGATGGACACTTCGGCCAATCTGTGTTACAAAATTTATTTTCCTAATGGCCAACCATCCCACCTCCCTTTTGTTAGCTTGGAGGTCACCCATGTGTTAAGAATATGCTGCCTGCTTGTCCTGGGATAAAGCACAGTTACTTACCGTAACAGGTGTTATCCAGGGACAGCAGGCAGATATTCTTACGTCCCACCCACCTCCCCGGGTTGGCTTCTTAGCTGGCTTATCCTAACTGGGGACCACGCACTCCTCCGTCGGGCGGGAAGGCACTCGCGCACGCGCGGTGCGGCCAACTAGAAACTTCTAGTTAAAAAGGTCCGTACCGAGGGCTCCGTCGGTGACGTCACCCATGTGTTAAGAATATCTGCCTGCTGTCCCTGGATAACACCTGTTACGGTAAGTAACTGTGCTTTTTGTCCCCTTCCCCACCCCCACCCTTCAAGTACTTTCCAATCTCCTTATACACATTATATGCCATATTATAACATATTTTGTAAAATTGTTTCCATTACCCCCCTCCAAATGTGCCATAAAGAAGACGAAAAAGAAAAGAAGAGAAAACCTGATGATCATTCACTACAATATTTTGTCAATGGCCCCCATATTTTTATAAATTTAGTATATGTCCCTCTTTGTATTGCTATTGCTCTCTCCATTTTGAATATATGACAAATTGTATTCCACCAAAATGTATAATTAAGGTTACTATGATTCTTCCAGTTATTGGTTATATGCTGAATGGCAACCCCTGTCATGACTAATAAAAGCTTGTTAAAAAGCTACTTTTAAAATGACCAAGTCAAAATGATCTACCAACAATAAAATTTTTAAAAAGACAAAGCACACTGTACGCAGAGAAAATGTTAATTATAATTTATATTGGGGGGGGTTTCAAAGAGATCAAGGCAAATGACTTTAAAATATGCAATGTCACCTCAGTAACAACTATACAAAAATAGACAAATATACCCCCTCCCCTTTTACTAAATCACAATAGCGTTTTTTAGCGCTGGGAGCTGCGCTGCTCCTGACGCTCATAGGCTCCCTGAGCTAAAAACCGCTTTTGTAGTTTAGTAAAAGGGGGCCATAGTGCAAAATATAGGCAGCAGATATAAATTCTCAAAATGAATACATTTTGATCACTAAATTGAAAATAAAATCATTTTTCCTACCTTTTTTGTGTGATGATTTCATGAGTCTCTGGTTGCAGTTCCTTCTGACTGTGCATCCAATATTTCTTCCCTTTTTTCTGCCTCCAGCATGCTTCCTCTCCTCCAGACCTCATTCCATTCCCCAATCACAGTGTGGCCAGGCCTTTTCTACTGTCAGCTGCTGAGATTACCAACTATGGAATCTAGTTTGTATTGGTGAGGAGGATTTCACTCTGCCAATCTTTTGTTTCCCCTACACTGCCACATGAATTTGACGTGCTGTGATGTTAGATCAGGGCTATTTGGGTTTTTAAGCACATTTTGTTCTTTCAAGCAAAGTTCTGTTACACTTGACCCTCTGCTAGCGTATAAAACCTAATGAAGAGACTGTTAAATGATGGTATTTTCACCAGCTATTCCTGCCTCACAGAAACGGTTGCTTGAAGCAATGGAACCCTGCAACAAATGTCTAACTGAAGATGAAAAGCGCAGGAACAGGCATAGTGAATGCTTGAAGTACTGGTATGACAAGGAAACAGAGTTTATCTACCGCTCACCATGGCCAGAGAAATTCTCATCTATCACTAGGTGCCACACAAGGTACTTCTTGCATGGATCAATATATAATGGATCAGTATCAATCTCTGTGCATTTTACTAGTATTCAGGTCTTTAAGGTGCTCCGGTATTCAGTGTACTCCTTTATATGGGCTGTGTTCATTTTTTGTGTTGCTAAATGCAGAAGTTAAACATAAGAACATAAGAAATGCCTCTGCTGGGTCAGACCTGAGGTCCATCTCGCCCAGCAGTCCGCTCACGCGGCAGCCCAACAGGTCCAGGACCTGTGCAGTAAATTTCTATCTATACCCCTCTATCCCCTTTTCCAGCAGGAATTTGTCTAATCCTTTCTTGAACCCCAGTACCGTACTCTGCCCTATAACGTCCTCTGGAATTGTATTCCAGGTGTCCACCACATGTTGTGTAAAGAAGAACTTCCTAGCATTTGTTTTGAATTTGCCCCCTTTCAACTTTTCCGAATGCCCTCTTGTTTTTGTATTTTCTGAAAGTTTGAAGAATCTGTCCCTCTCTACTCTCTCTATGCCCTTCATGATCTTGTAAGTCTCTATCATATCCCCTCTTAATCTTCTCTTTTCCATGGAAGAGAGTCCCAGTTTTTCCAATCTCTCAGCGTATGAAAGGCTTTCCATCCCCTTAATCAGTCGTGTCGCTCTCCTCTGAACTCTCTCGAGTAATGCCATATCCTTCTTAAGGTACGGTGACCAATACTGGACGCAGTACTCAAGATGTGGACGCACCATTGCCCGATACAGCGGCAGGATAACTTCTTTCGTTCTGGTTGTAATACCTTTCTTGATTATACCTAGCATTCTATTCGCTCTCTTAGCGGCAGCTGCGCACTGTGCTGTCGGCTTCATTGTCATGTCCACCATCACCCCCAAGTCCCTTTCTTGGGTACTCTCATTCAAAAACATCCCTCCCATCGCATAATTATACCTCGGGTTTTTGCTTCCCACATGCAATACTTTACACTTCTCAACATTGAATTTCATCTGCCATCTCTCTGCCCATTCCCCTAGTTTGTCCAAGTCCCTTTGCAATTCTTTGCAGTCCTCCTTTGTCCGAGCTCCACTAAATAGTTTGATGTCGTCTGCAAATTTTATTATCTCACACTTCGTTCCTGTTTCTAGATCATTTATGAATATGTTAAAAAGCAGTGGCCCGAGCACCGAGCCCTGCGGAACACCACTCGTGACCTTTCTCCAGTCTGAGTAGTGGCCCTTCACCCCTACCCTCTGTTTCCTACCTTCTAACCAGTTTCTGATCCATCTATGCACGTCTCCATCCACCCCATGGTTCTTCAGTTTCTGGAGTAGACGTTCATGAGGCACCTTGTCAAAGGCTTTCTGGAAATCTAGGTATACGATGTCTATGGAGTCTCCTCTGTCCATCTGTTTGTTAATTCCTTCGAAGAAGTGCAGTAAGTTAGTCAGGCACGATCTTCCCCTGCAGAAACCATGTTGGCTGGTTTTCAGAAGTTCATTTCTCTCAAAATGTTCATCGATGTTTTCTTTTATCAGTGCTTCCGCCATTTTCCCCGGAACCGAGGTCAGACTCACCGGTCTGTAGTTTCCTGGGTCCCCTCTTGATCCCTTTTTAAAGATGGGCGTAACGTTGGCTATCTTCCAATCCTCCGGAATCACACCTGTTTTCAGAGATAGGTTGCAAATTTGCTGCAGTAGTTCCGCTATTTCCTCCTTTAGTTCCTTCAGAACCCTTGGATGGATTCCATCCGGACCCGGCGATTTGTCAGTTTTTAGTTTTTCTATCTGCCTGCGCACATCATCAAGGCTCACTTCCATGGATGTTAACTTTTGTGCTTGATTTCCCTTGAAGATTTGTTCAGGTTCCGGTATGTTGGTTGTGTCTTCGCTTGTAAATACTGACGAAAAGAACATGTTAAGTCTTTCTGCGACCTCTTTCTCTTCCCTCACCGCTCCCTTCCGGTCTCCGTCGTCCAGTGGTCCCACCTCCTCTCTAGCCCTTTAATATATCTAAAGAACGGCTTGAAATTTCGTGCTTCCCTGGCTAGCCTCTCTTCATACTCTTTTTTGGCTTTTCGAACCACACGGTGACATTCTTTTTGATACTTTCTGTGATCTTTCCAGTTTCCCTCAGATTTGTCCTTCTTCCATTTTCTGAATGAGTTTTTCTTATTGCCTATCGCTTCCTTCACTATTTTAGTTATCCACGCCGGGTCTTTTGTTCGACTCTTGTTGCACCCTTTTTTGAATCTGGGGATATACAGATTTTGCGCCTCGCTCACCGTATCCTTGAAAAAGGACCAGGCATGTTCTACAGTATGCCATTTTTTGGAAGTGTTCCTAAGTTTCTTCTTTACCATTCCTCTCATTGCTTCGTAGTTTCCCTTCCTGAAGTTAAAAGTTGTCGCTATGGTTCTCTTTCCTTTCAGTATTCCTATTTCCACCTTGAACTTGATCATATTATGATCGCTGTTTCCCAACGGTCCCACTACTTCCACTTCCTTTGCAGGTCCCTTTAGCCCATTTAGGATTAGATCCAGAGTGGCATTTCCTCTCGTCGGTTCTCTAACAAGCTGCTCCATGAAGCAATCTTGTACAGCCTCCAGAAAGTCTGCCTCCCTAGCGCATCTTGAGCTTCCAAGACTCCAGTCTATCCCAGGGTAGTTGAAGTCTCCCATAATAACTGTATTACCGTTTTTGCATTCTCGCTTCATCTCGGCTTCCATTTCTTCATCGATTTCTCCGGCTTGTCCAGGTGAACGATAGTATAGACCTATCTTTATTTCAGGCCCTTTCCTTCCTGGTATTTTAACCCATAGCGATTCTAGCTTGTTGGCCGTCTCTGCTGTGTCCATTCTTGTCGATTGTATGCTTTCTTTTATGTATAGTGCTATTCCACCGCCTTTCTGTCCTAATCTGTCTTGGCGATAGAGTTTGTACCCCGGCAGTGCTGTATCCCATCTGCTTTCCTCATTCCACCATGTTTCGGAGATTCCAATGATGTCTATGTTCTCTGCAATGGCCATGGCTTCTAATTCTCCCATTTTGTTTCTTAGGCTCCTTGCATTAGTATATATGCAATTTAGCTCCTAGAATTTTGTTGCCTTCATTTCCTTTCCCTGTGCTTTGGTCTTTAGATTCTTCTCTTTGGTTACGATCTTTCTAATCTCCTCTCCTTTGTTAGTCGACTCCTGTAATTTGTCCCTTGTTTCATCCCGGCCTTTTTTTCCTTAGTATCTTCATGAGATACCTTTTTCCGAATCATCGACACTTGGTCGACTGTCGGCTTTCCCCTTCTTGTTAGTTTAAAGCCTGTTCTATTCCTCTCTTGACGTTGTTTGCTAGAAATCTAGTTCCCGCTGCGCTCAGGTGCAGTCCATCTCTCCTAAATGCAGTAGTTAAAGCTACAGCCTCAGCACCCTGAGGTTGTGGGTTCAAACCCATGCTGCTCCTTGTGACCCTGGGCAAGTCACTTAATCCCCTCCATTGCCCCAGGTACATTAGATAGATTGTAAGCCTGCAGGGACAGATAGGTAAAAATGCTTGAGTTCCTGAATAAATTCATGTAAACCGTTCTGTGCTCCCCTGGGAGAATGGTATAGAAAATTGAATAAATAAATAAAATAAAATGTCCTCAAGCTTGATCAGTATATCATCTACACTTTTGATATCAAATAATTTAAACTTTAAGGTTCACAATTTATTGACCCCAATCACTAACACAACAGTGGTTAAATGATTCTAAACCACAATTTTCTACAAGGAATCTATGCGGTTTACAATAAGATTTATATCTAGTCCTTGAAGTTACATTGTTAGGAAAGTTGAATTTAGAAGGAAGAGGTGAAGGATAAGAAAATGGCGATAGAGAGATATATCTTCAGTTTCTTCCAGAATTTAAGGTAGGTGGTGGAAGGTAGAAGGAAGTTAAAACAGGAATGTCTATGGGATTCCTATCCAGATGTTTTAAGGCACTTTCAGCCGAAACAAGAGACAAGTACTATAATTCTAATGCTGCCTTGATGAATGCCCTTAATTGAGACTAGAATTGAGAGTGTCCTTGTTCAATCCACCATCCTCTCTAGACTGGATTATTGAAACTCCATCTTTATAAGCCTAACTAAGAAAAACCTCTATAGACTTCAGCTAATTCAGAATCCTGCGGCTAAGCTCATTTTCGCAAGAGGCAAGTTCGACCACGTCTCTCCACTTCTGTTCAAGCTTCACTGGCTTCCAGTACATTCCAGAATCCTCTTTAAATGTGCCTGCTTAGTGTTCAAGATCCTACACGGCATCCTTCCTCCCGTTATTCCACTCCTTTGGAACTCCTCAAACCCTAACTCCTCCAGATCCTCCCAAAAACTCAAACTATCATTCCCTTCTACAAAAGGTATATCCCACGCAGGAAAACTAGGAACATCTCTCCCCTTTAGAATCACAGAACTCTGGAACAACCTCACCTCCCCGCTCAGAAATTCAAACTCCCTCCAACTTTTCCGCAAACACCTGAAAACTTGGCTCTTTTCAAAAATCTAACACCTCCCGCTATCTGGTACCTTGACCCCTCTCTACCCTCTTAGTTCCTTTCCTATTATCCTTCTTCTCCTGGAGTTCCTTTCTATCCTAATTCTGTAAACCACGCTTGCGGAGATGGTGCGGTATACAAACCTAAGGTTTAGTTTAGTTTAGTTTAGAGAGTGTTGTACAGTGCTCCTAGGACATGAACAGGTGATTTTACTCTCCTTCCGAAGAAACTTGACTCATCTCATGTAACATCTTTTGTAATCTAGAATATATTGTAATTCTTATTCTCCACCAGTTATAAATTGACTCAGTTGCTATGTAACATCTCCTGTGATATTGAATGTACTGTAATTCTTCACTATTACCTGTAATTAACACTTCTCCTGTAATGTAATTCTACTGGAAATGCCCAGATATCTTCCTTATTGTAATCCGAGGCTATGTTATCTCTGCTGCGATGTTGAATGTATTATAACTCTTCACAGTTACTTGTAATCTACTCTTCTCCTGTAATGTAAATCTACTGGAAATGTCCAGATTCATCTTTATTGTAATCCGCCTAGAACCGCAAGGCACAGGCGGAATAGAAATCCCTAATGTAATGTAATGTAATTTTGCAACTGCAAATGCTACCGTATGTTTTTCATTACTTTCATCGCATGTAAATGCTGTTCCATTCTATGATCATCCTGCATTTGGGCTTCTATTTCATATATGTTGTTATTTTTAGGTATCTGTTTATTTCTGTTTTGTTTTTGTTTTATATGGATTGCTGATGGTTTTTGCTCTCAGCATAGGATTTTGAATTAGCAGATGTTAAGTCAAATAAATAAGAGACTGAATTAACTGGGTTCTTGTTTTCATTTCTTCCCAGATGTAAACCAGTCTCATTGGATGCTTGGATTGTCGATATAATGGAGAATAAAATAACAAAAGTTGATAAAAGTTCTTTATATTTTTGTGGGTTCCCTACTTTACATCACATCAAACACAAGGTACCTACCTGATAAACTTGAGGAGTTTTCAAATTTAGCTATTTAGGGGGTACATTTATAAAAGATTCTATTTGTGTGTAAAGTATGTTTTATACATGGGAGCAGGTTTTTATAAAATTACATGTTAGCATATACAAATAAAAACTAGGTATGAGGTAAGATAGCACCATAGGCATTCCTTGTGGCTTAGTTTTAGTATAGCTGGGGCAGATTTGATATGTACACATGTGTATTTTATATCTCTTTATACATTTCTAGCCTGCAATATTTGTGCACTACTGAGGGTTATAGGCGCCTCTTTTATAGTTACATGAGTATCTATGTTGCCTTTCTAATAAAGCCACCTGTTTGTAATTTTCACAGAGATATTCAGTGGTGATCAGCGCTTCAGTGACTGCTGCCAGCATTATCCTCAGAAATTCAGTGTCAGGCAACGTCTAGTCTCTAGCATTGACTTTCTGAGTATATAGAGATGGCAAAAACATAACCAATTAAGTTCAAAAATCAGTACTTAACTGGCTGTGGTGAACCACTTAAAGATAGGAGTGTGGTCCTTTTAGAGAATGACACCGTGACCCATTCCTGCGGTAATCCACAGCAAACTGCAGAAACATGTAAAAATTTGGTCTGTTTACTGCCAGTGCAGGAACAAAGCTTTTAACTGCTCCACAGGAGCAGTGAAAAGCTTTGATCCCATTTGGAACCCCACCCATGATCACAGCTCCCCCTTTGAGGCTCCAGGCATCCTTAACTCCCCTTGTGGCTCCAGGCATCCCTCTTTCTCAGGAGTCCTGAACGAAACAAATGTATGTGTTTTATTTCTCTCCAATGGTCCAATGGGCTCCAGCTCCCCTCCTCGCTTTCGGGTCCAACGGCTCCAGCCAGCTTCCCTCCCTCCCTGCCACTGGCACACACCTTGTAGAAGAGCAAGTCAATCTTCACACAGGCCTGTTCGATGATGCTTGCGGCCTTCCCTCTGCTGGGCTCCTCCTTATGATGCAATTTTCTCTTTTTGCAAAGAGAGGAAGTTGCGTCTTAAAGAGGAGTCCAGCAGAGGGAAGGCCATGAGCCTCCTCTGCTTGCTGGTAATTCGGCTGAGATCGAATCACCTCTGGGGTCAGGGATGAGACCAGCAGCTCCGACGGAGAAACAAACTCTGGCACTTCCCATTGGGCTGTTGGTGTCCCAGATGTCATCCTGGTACGTGGAAGGGCACCAGGCCCGATCGGGCTCAGCGAAACATCGCTGTCTAAGTCCGAGGTCAGCCCACCTTGGACCGCAGATCCACCCGTTCCAAAAGGGACAGAAAAGGTTGTATTGGCTGTCTGTGGTGTCACCGAAGAAGCAGAGGAGGCAGGAAGATCACTCCTCTGTTTTCCCCTGCGTTTGGGCATTTCAGAAAGAATCCACTGTGAATAGCAGGTATGTCAAGCTTTGGCTGAAAAAGAAAAAATGCCGATAGTGCTGGAGCCTCTTCCAGCGCATCCTACTCTGTTGCCATCTTGGTTTCTTCTCCTTGAAAAACATAATTCTTAAAGTAACCAGAAGCCAGCGTAGAGAGTCATGCATGGGCAGTGTCCCCTGTACAACCTTTAATTTTATGCTTTTGAAGCCACTAAAATATTTGTATAAATTTAACTGGAAGTCCAGTAACAAGGGCATTGTGGTAATATTAGGTTGACAATAAATACATTTTCCATAATATTTTGTCTTTTTCTTCTAGTTTTATTTGAAAAAAACCGGGGTTCAGGTATTCCAGCAGAGCAGTCGTGGAGAGAACATGATGTTGGAAATCACAGTTGATGTGGATTCAGATGAACAAGTGAGTATTGAACTTAATCTGTTGTTTTAGCCAAGATTGCAACTCCTTTTGCCTCCATAACTGCTTTGATCACTTAGATGATATCAAAGTAGCACAAATTAGAATGTTGGACAAGCTTATTTATTTAGTTTTTAGCCATCTTGGACGGATGGGAATTAGCATGCAGATAAATAAGTTAGATATGTAAAGTGTTGCACCTGAGTTTTGCAGAGCCCGAGATGGGAGAGATAACATCTGCAGTCAAATCCTTATCTTCCGGTGCTCCTTCCATCCCTACCCATCTCCCTTCTCATTTCTGTCCCCGTTGTAACTAGCAAGAGGAGCAGCAACGGACTGAGACCAGAGATCAGTTGTGACTTTTCTCGAGTGCTGTTTGTGGGACTGATTCCTTACTGCAAAAGCAGTTAACTGTTGCCAGTACAGAGCATCTGAAGTTGCTGATATCAGGCCCCACAGCTTGAAGCTGTGTCAACTTCTTGCCTACCCTGGCCAGATACTTTTGATGGAGCCATGCACACCATTGTAACTAAAATAGAGGGTACAGGGAGCCACGGGAAGGGGTGGAGGGGATTTCAGAGAGCCAGGTTTGAAATTAAAGAGCAGGAGGAGCAGATAGGGTATTAAGAGCTAAGGAGAAGAGTAGATATATTTAGAATTATCTGACTATGATACCCATAAAATGCACTTCTTAAATTTGCCATGTAGCTCTGGACTTGTTTAATACTAAAGCATAATTTTCCTTTTGGAAAGCCTGTCCTGCTTTTAAAAAAGAAAAAAAGACCCAAGAGACAGGAGACCTCTATCCAAAGGACAGAAAGGGTTGAGTTAGCATCATTTTAACTTCAGCAACCACAGAAAAGGATAGGAGTCAGAGTTTCAAAATGGCTTAAGAATGCTCATTTAAATCATTCTATCACATTTTGTAGGGAAAAGTGTGCTGTGAATTTGCCTGCCTTCTGATTAATTATTTGTTTTTACTTCCTGGGACTGATAGATTGTTTTTCCTAATTGTAAGACTATAGGTATTGTGGCAGGGAAAATTTAGGAGACTCCAAATTGCCTAAGGAAGAGCCCATGACAGAGAATGTAATCCCTGCCACATTGAAAAACTCCAGATGCAGTAAGTCAGTGCCCAAACCCAGAGCTTGCAACACTGTCCCAGTTAAGTCAGGACAAGCACAAGAAAGAGGGCTTCATAGTAATCCTGCCTATTTACTCTTTCAGAAGAAAGCTACTAGGGGGGTGGACAAGAGCCAGAATTCCCAAACCGCCAGTGAAAGCTTTAAGAAAAGGGCTAACATAGGAAAAGGAACACATTCTAGAACTCAGCAGGCTGTTTTAGACAGAACTCCACCCCCTTCACTCCTTTCCCTGTGGCTCCTTGTACCCTCTATTTTATGGATCGAGAACTGGTTGAAAGACAGAAAATAAAGTGTGGGTTTAAATGGTCAATATTCTCAATGGAGAAGGATACAGTCTCTGTTAACATTGTGGATCTCATGTGTCTCTTCATGCACTGATAACATTAGATGTACATTTATTTTCTTATGAACTCTTTTTGAATTTTTTTAACTAGAGGGTTCTAGTAGAATTTTCTCATGAATTAAGTGGTGCTATGAACTGCTATGAGGGAGCATGAACTTTATACAGGATATGCATTTTTCTTAATTTTACTCAAGAATTGTAGCTGTGCTTATTTATTTACTCACTTTTTTATGAACTTTGTATGAACTTTTTCAATTTCTACTTGATGGTTTTAGTATTTATCTTTTTACCATTTCAATATATTTTGTGTTGCTACCAAGCAAGATTATCAAATTTTAACAACAAGTAATGGAGCACGATAATCCTAGCATGATTTTTTTGTGAAAACTTTTTGTGAACTCTTTTTCACTTTACACTTAATCATTGATGGTTCTTGGGAGTTTATTTATTTTGTTCTTTTTTTACCCTTTTCCCCCCGGTGTGAATGTTTGATTATGATTTAAATGGGATTTTGATTGGATTGATAATATCACAAAGGACTAAATGATGTATGGGGCAGTTCTCATTTAGACTTATGTCTGGTGCTTGTCACCTATGAGTTACGGCCCGAGCCCACAATCCCTCGTTTGTACACCAAGGGCTCACATACTGATGTCCATTATTTAAAGAACTTTTGTAATTATTTTGCATTTTTTTCTAGTTCAAGCATTCTCCCCAAGGGATTAGGGAGTGTTAGCCAATTATAGATTGGATTCCAGATTGGACATTATTGGCTACAACATTGTCCAAAGGGTTATACATTTTTTGTGCTAACTTTAGATGGAAACAGAAAAGATATATAATTGAACAGCACCCTTGTGTTTCAATTATAATTTGGACTGTATACCAGGAGGAAAATGGGGTGAAAATTACAGCTGCCTTCGTGAATTACAAACCCATTGAGCAGGCCCATGTTTATCCTTTTTTTAATGAGAAACCTGTAAATGTATAGACTTTAGTCCTTCTTGTTCTGAATTTGTTGTTTATAATATCTATTAAAATGACTGTGATCGTACTTTGTGTTTCATGTTTTCTTACCCACATATTGTTTATGACAATACTTGTCAGTAATTTGATTTTGGATAAATAGCAAAGAATGTAATTGAAGGTAAATTTATCACATCTTTGGTTCTCCTCTAGGATATACTGGATATATTTTTGAAAGTTTGATTCATCTTTCCGTAAAATCTCAGGCGAGACCGTGACCCTCTTCACAACATGCTAGCATTACAATTAATTTTCATTCAAACTTGAGCAATTTTATTTGTTGATAGTTTCTCCATTATGGAAACAATATTTAGCAAAATGTTGTGTAACTAGTTGTCATCAGCTTGTATTTTTTTCTTGAAAGGCAACAGAGCAATTCATTTACCAGCTACAACTTTCCTACTTAATTTATTGAATTAAATTTGTAGTGAAAGTTTAACTTGGCCTAGCCATATCTTTTCACAGAATGTAGAAAATGTGGCGGCTGCAGTGCTTGGAAAGTCCATCTTTGTCAACTGGCCTCATCTCGAAGAAGCCAGGGTGATTGCTGTGTCAGATGGAGAAACTAAGTGAGTAATGGCTCACAGAAAGTTAGGCATGGGTTGTAAATGTCTTATGCAGCACTAAGTACAAATGACCTACTAGACCCCTTTAATACCTCAGCTAGTTGTATCTCTATAATTGAGTTTTCATATTAATACTTCATTATTAATAGAGTAGATACATTATATTTATTTATTTATTTGGAATTAGCTCACACCTTTTTCAGTACTAAGATTCAGAATCTAATTTTCTACCTGAATCAGTGGAGAGTTAAGTGACGTGCCCAAAATCACAAGAAGTAGCGGGTGTTCTAACCATTAGGCTACTCTTCCACTCCATTCTTATTTTAAAATCTTTTCTGTACAATAGAACTGAGTAGAACTGTGGTGTTTGAGAGTAAAGAGTTTGGATCCCATTGAAGAAAACCCTTCCATAGACAGAGTAACAGTGAAAGCTTAGGGCCCAAATCTAGTTAGGAATTTTAATCATAGTGTATTTATTTATTAAGAGAAGTAGCCTAATAGTTAGTGCAGTGGGCTGAGAACCTGTTCCCATGGCAGTTCCTTGTGAATCTGGGCAAGTCACTTAACTCTTCAATGCCCCAAGTACAAAAACTTAGATTGTGAGCTCACCAGGGACTATAGAAGTACCTACATACAATACAGTATATGTGAACTGCTTTAGTTGTACCACAGAAAGGTAGTATATCAAATCCATGACTTGACTCTTGACTAGGGTTACCAGACGTCCAGATTAGAGAATGACACAGTGGCTGTTTCTCGCGGGTAACCCGCTGAAATGGGGAGCGAAAAAATAGTGGTCACTGTGGGAATGGGGACAAGGCCATTCACTGCCCCGTGGAGCGGTGAATGGTCTTGTGTCTGCAGTGAAAGGAACATATGCAGTCACAGATCGCATGGTCCAGTAGCCCCCTCCCGCCCTCCCTCCCTCACCCTCACCTTATGTGCTGAATTAAAATTTTCTTCTCAAAGTGGCACACTTTCAATAAGTGATGCACAGCTGTTTCAGTTGAATCTTCGTCTCTGACGCAACCAGAAACAGGAAGTTGCGTCAGAGTAGAAGATTCAACTGAAGCAGCCATGCGCGCGACTTGTTGAAAGCGTGCCACTGGGAGAAGAAAAATTAAATTTGCCACATAAGGTGAGGGAAAGGGAGGGAGAAGGTGGGACACGGCGATTGGGTGGGAGGGGGCTGCTGGACCGCGTGATCCGTGACCGCGCATGTTCCCTCACAGTAGGAAGGAAGGAGTGAAAGTGAAAGAGATGCTGGGAGACAAATATTGAACCCACAACAGGAAAGAGAAAGGGGAGGACAAGCAGGTGAGCCAGATGCCGAAAGAAGGAAAGAAGCTAGATGGGGATTGAGAGGAGAGAGACACGTTGGTGTGGAAGAGGAAGAGAGGGGAAATCTGGACATAGGAAGGTAACAGAAACAGAGGGAAAATTATGTGCATGGGGCATAGGGACAGAGACTTAAAGGGGAGATACATGGGGATGGTACATGGACACAGGCGGGGCAATGCCGGACTCAGGAGGGAGTATACAGATACAGAGGGGAGATAATAGAAATGGGGAAAATAGGAACACAGAAGGGAGATTGTTTGTGCGAATGGGATCAGATGGTTTTCAGGAACGGGACAGGGACCAAGCTCACAGGGACTGAGCTCGTGGGGACGGGATGGGGACCGAGCTCACGGGGACAGGGCGGAGACAGGGACAAATTTTTCCCCCGTGTCATTCTCTAGTCCAGATTTACCCATATATGTCCTCTTTTTAGAGGACTGTCCAGGCATCTGGAAGGCATTTCAAAACCCGGCACTTTGTCCAGATTTTGAAAATCTTCCAACTTGGGACCATGTCAGGAGGGCATTTGTGCTTGCATGGATGCAACACAGTGACATGTAATCGTAATCATATCTGTAATCGTGTCACATCTGCACATGTGCAGAAGCCCTACCAACGTGGCTCCAAGCACAAGAAGAGGTTGGGGGTGTGGCTGGGGCAGAACAGGCCGTGACTTAGTCAGAACAGGGCAGGGTTGGGTGGAACTGAGTGGGCCTGGGGGCAGGCCATGGGTCTGGATTTTATGATCATAAAATCTGGTAACCTTACTCTTGACCCTCATGAGGATCGTGTTGTAAAAGGAGGCTTAGGAATAAGGTTCATTACTGTCAATGTGTGCACATTTGAACCCATTTAGAGACATTGCCCCTGAATATGCACTATAATACAAAGAATCCACTATAAATTATCTTAATAACAAAGTAACATAGTAGATGACGGCAGATAAAGACCCGAATGGTCTATCCAGTCTGCCCAACCTGTTTCAATTTAAATTTTTTTTAATTTTTTCTTCTTAGCTATTTCTGAGCAAGAATCCAAAACTCTACCCGGTATTAGTTTTCACTAGAAGAAAATATTTTAACTGTTATTGTAATGTGCACTAAACAGAGAAATCTTTGTAGTGTTGAGGATGATGATGGTATTACCTTGGATTTTGTCAGATTTTATATGGAAGAATCCCACTGGACACAGAAGCTTTATATGGGCAGCTCAGTGCCTCCAACCAAAGTGAGTTATGTCAGTGAGAAAGAAAGTAATAACTGGAGGAAAGAGATACATGGAATTTCAGAATAGTAAGTACTTAAGAAATGAGTGTTTCACCATTTCATAATAATTAACTCCTCATGCTGGTTAAATTTGGCATAAATAGAACTTCCAGTTGCATTAATGGAAAATTAAAGTCCTGAAACCAGGTTGACTACTAACATTTACAGAACAGGAAAGACTACATACTCGCTTACCTCAAAGCACTAACCTACCAAATTCTCAACCCCCAACCCATGCACGAAAAAGGCCACCAACTAGATATTACTGCATACATGACCCAACATCCTCACACACCTGAAATCCACATCTCTAACGGGACCTGGCACCCCTCCCTCTGGTCAGATCATTATAAATACACCTTCAACATCAACTGGGCTCTATGCAATTATAAACATAAACCCCACAAATCCCCCATCAAAACCCGACCAAAAATCGAACCAACCACATTCTGGGACAAAGCAGACCCCGCAATCGAATCCATAGACCCCAAAGAATTCATACCCCAATGGCGAACATTAAGCGAAACAATACTGAATGAGTTAGCACCAATAAAATCTAAACACAAAATCTGCAGACAATCTGACAAATGGTTCGACTCCGAACTTCTCCAACTCAAAAGGCACTGCAGATAACTGGAAAGAAACTGGAAAAAAAATAACCAAGATCAATCCAAAATAGCATGGAGAAGCCTAATCAAACAGTACAAGATCAAACTCAAGGAAAAAAGAAAAGCTTACAATTCCAAACTGGTAGGTTTGGAATCTCTAGACTCTAAAAAGCTATTCAATCTAGTAAAAAACCTCACTGACACCAAACCTTACCTAGCAACTCAAGAAAAAAATCCACCAGCAGCCACCCAACTCGCAGACTACTTCAAAAACAAGATTACAACGATCAGAACTACCTTCAATAACACACGCACCCACCTCAACGAGATAATAACAAACCCCCCAATAGGAGAAGCTACTGCAGCAGACAGGATCTGGACCGACTTCCCAGCATTACACTGGACTGACATGAATCGACTCTACAAAAAATACAGCCAAGCCTCATGCGATCTGAACAACTGTCCCACTTATCTGATAGCAAATGCCACCCCCAAATTTAGAGCTAGCCTCATACAATGGATCCAAATTACACTCACAGAAGGTCAATTCCCACAGCACTTAGGAGAAATCATAATCACAAAGCCTAATAGATAGCCCCGCCAACTATAGACCCATCGCTTCAATACCAATTTATATCAAACTAATAGAAGGACTAGTTGCACAATACCTCACTAACTACCTGGAAGACCACAATCTTCTTCACCCCTCTCAATCGGGGTTCAGATCCAATCACAGCACAGAGACTCTACTAGTAACCCTACTAGACACAGCCCGACAGCACCTCAGCAAAGGCAGAAGAATGCTGCTAATTCAACTTGATCTCTCTGCAGCATTCGATGTGGTTGACCACACCATTCTACTACAGATACTTGAAGCCATAGGGATCTCAGGAAGGGTATACAACTGGTTCCAAGGATTCCTTAAATCTAGAACATATAGAGTAAAGTCAAACGATCTTAAATCAGAACCCTGGTCCAACCCCTGTGGAGTTCCTCAAGGCTCACCTCTCTCACCTACCCTCTTCAACCTCTTTATATCCTCCCTTGGTTCTACCTTAAATAACCTAAATGTAACTTCATTTAGCTACACAGATGACATCACCATACTCCTACCTTTCGATTCTCCTGACCCCACTTCAACAGAAAAATTGGAAAAAATCTACAAGCAGTGGAAAAATGGATGGTAGACCACAAACTGAAGCTCAACACAGACAAAACAAAATTTCTACTTCTCGAAAAGGACAAAAACCTTCCATCACAGAACTAGAAATAAACACTACCAAATACCCTATACCGTCTGCCCTAAAACTCCTAGGAGTAACGATAGATAGATGCTGCACAATGCAGGTCCAAATCAACAAGACCACACAGAAAGCATTTCTAACCATGCGCAACTTACGAAAAATTAGAAAATTCTTCGACATAGAGCAATACAGGCTCATAGTCCAATCCCTAGTCCTAGGTCTATTGGACTACTGCAACATCCTCTATCTACCATGCCCTGCAACCATGGTAAAACAACTACAGACAGTCCAAAACACCGCACTCAGATTGATCTACTCGCTTAGTAAACTTGACCACATCACCACAGCCTACCTAGACTCACACTGGTTACCAATACAAGCACGAATTCAATTCAAATTATACTGTCTATTATTCAAAGCAATAAACGGCACAGCTCCCATTTACCTAAACAACCGCCTGAACCTAAACCTCACTACTAGACAAAGAAGAACCCAGACCCCATTTACCTACCCCCACTCAAAGGCACTCAGCGCAAGAAGATGTTCGACAGTCTACTAGCAATGCAAGCAGCGAAACTTGACCATACCATCTCTAACTTGCTGATATCAACGAGCGACCACAAATCTTTTCGAAAAGAAATCAAAACCTTGCTATTCAAAAAATCCATCCAGATGTCTTAACTCTAACCCTGGATTTTACCCTCCGTGTATTCCGCCCCCCCCCCCCCCCATATCCTCTCCTCATCTCCAGTTATTCTTTCTCTTCAAAGCCTCAAGCATGTCTACTGCTTCCCAAATTGTATATTTACTAGAATTGCACTATCTCCTATTTGTACAGCTCCCCGAACTGTAAATCTGCTGGAATAGCCCAGTCATCCTTTCTGCATCCTAAACCCTAAATTGTAATTCTCCAATCTTCTTGTAATCCTCCTGGAAATGTCCAGCTGTTTCTTTTGTATCCGCCCAGAACTGCAAGGTACGGGTGGAATAGAAGTCATTAATGTAATGTAATGTAATTTCTTATTTTCACACACAAATCTGCATACTGTGTACTCTTAGAGAATAATTTTACAAGGAGGTGCTAGGGACATGTGCAAATGGCAGTAATTTAGTCATTACTTATTCATGTCTGTAGTCACATATGCACATAAATAAGCTTTTTTTATAAGTAGCACATACATTCAGTGGTGCATACTATGCCAGTGCATGTGCAAATGGGCAAGATTTGGGCTACGTTTCCAATTATGCATGTAGAAATGTAAAATTCTATAATTTATTTAAGTGCCTGAGAGCCTAGTTAAGGAGGCCCAGTGACCACTTGCACGAAGGCAGAGCACAACAAATACTGTACGTCTACGAGTGTTTGAATGTTACATTCCGATGTTAATCAGGCACACAATTCTATTTGTTTCACAGAAAGCTAATCACAAACTTTCACTAGTGAGGCTGAAGGGACTTCTGGGTGCAGGAAGGACTGCATGTGCTCATAACTTTATACTTAGGCCTCCTTTTACGAAACTGCGATAGCAGTTTCTAGCGCGGGGAGCCGCACTGAATGGCCCACGCTGTTCTGGACGCTCATTGAGTTCCTATGAGAATCAGGAGCAGCGCCGGCTATTCAGTGCAGCTCTCCACACTAGAAACTGCTATTGCAGTTTCGTAAAAGAAGGGGTAAGTCTAGGCTTTCCCAGCACCACTTTGTGTGACTGATTAATCTTGCTGTCTATCTAGAACACCTATTACAGCTAAGCAAATCTGCCTTATAGTTCCTGATTAAAGAATGTTTCCTTGTAATGCTGAGTGTTTTTATTTTCTTCTCCAGCTATCTGAAAAGAAAAGGAATTCATATAAATGAAACCTCAGTAGTAGTATATGCTCAACTTCTTACTGGTCGCCGATATCAATTGAATCAAAATGGAGAAATTCGTCTCGAGAAACAGTGGTCAAAACAAGTTCTTCCTTTTGTTTACCAAGCTATTGTCAAAGTAAGCCATTTTTCACTAGTCTGATTTGATCTAAACTAGAAAGTACATTGGTTTAGTTCTTGTGAAGGTACATCAAATGTTAACCAGAGCAATTCTGCCATCTCCCCCATCCTTCCTGCAGGTGTCAACTCTCCCAAAATATTTTTACTGACAGTTTGGGTAAGGGTTTACTGATCACCTAATTTTGACTGTCATTAAAAATATCTCTCAGATATCACTGGATTGGGAGTCGATGGGAGATTTGTTACATCTCATTTGGACAGTGGAGTTCTTACCAAACCCATAGATTTGTCTATATGTCACCCTTGGTTTTTCAATACTGGGTTTTCATTCACTATCACTACTGGTCCTATAGTACACTGTATCTTTCATCTTCTCTGATTCCTTATGAGCTATATCGACAGCTCTGTTCTTCTGTTGAATAGCTTCTTTCTCTCTCCTCTCTGTCACAAACATGATCGTTTTTTGGTCCCAACATTATAGAACTTCTTGCCAGTTATTTTAAGGATGAATTCTCATGCTAAGTTCAAAGCTGCCCTTAAAACTCACCTGTTTAGTCTTGCCTCAGCAACCCATAGATGTTTTCTTTATTTGACGACACACCTCACCAAAATAGTTTGAGGCGAGTTACAAAATAATTAAAACATAAGATACAAGGCCAGTCTCTCTATTGGGAATGGATACTAAAATTTTTACCAGGATTTTGATAGACGGGCTCATGAGTTGGTTACTCAGACTGATTTATCTGGATCAGTTGCCATTTACAGCAGGGAGGCATGTGAGCAATAATATTTGGAGAGTGTAAAACTTAATTGAAAGAGCAAAAATAATATATCAAGGGATGGTTCTATTCTTGTTAGATGTGGAACAGGCCTTTCATAGGGTCACTTGGCCATTTTTGTTTAAAAATTCAAGAAAATGGGCCTGGACCCTTGATTGAGAGAATGGATAAGAGTGAATTATAACTCACCCCTAGCTTGTATTAAAATCTGTGGTGGCTGTTCTGACCCTTTCCAGTTATTCGGGGGAACAAATAGCAGCTGAATAAAGGTTTACATCCAGTGAAAAGAGTAAAAAGTGAATTTATGAATACATTGAAAAGGACAGCAGGAATGGATCTGTCTGTATTAGCTGGAAGAGTTTACTGACATTTTTGTGATTTTACTTTGTAGCATGAAATTCAGCTTTATTTTTCTTTGTACAGGATATCAGTACTTTTGACTCTCGTTTCTCCCACTTCAAAACCTTGGAAGAACTCTTCTGTCCTGGAAGCAATGTCTTTATGCTTGGAACTCCTTACTACGGCTGCATGGGAGAAGTTAGTTTTAGATGTTAATTTTATTTTTTCTTAAAATTGACTCATGTCTATAATTTTCGATAGATCTTTTAAATTACTTTTTTATGCTTTCCAACATATAAAATGTTGTAAGGAATTATATAACAGGGATGTCTGCTGTAAGTATGATAACTCTTCCAAAAAAAGTGACTGAAATTCACCAAATTAGGCATGCAGGAAGAAAATGCGTGAATATCTTGGACAAGTTCAGAGACCAGAAATGTTGGATGATTCTTTTCACAGGACTCAGCCTTCCCAAAAAACCCATTACTTTCTGTGGGAAACTGCTTGAAGCAGTTATAACTGTTATTATTGACTGTTGTTCCCTTGCAACAGCTCCCTGCTCCCTCATCCTTCCAGCTGTTTGTTATAGAAAAACACAGATGGGGAAAAATAATCTAACTAAATCATATGGTGAAGGATGACGCCAAAAAGATGCTTTCCAAATTACCTTCACCGTACGTTTGCATTATTTCGATTTTGTTGAATTTTGAATGACTTAGATTTTAAAGGGCAGTAACTATTTAAGGACAGTTTATTTCTTGGGTACCCCTAATGTGATAATAGGTTCAAAATATTTCAATGTATAATGTTTATTTATATGTACAGTTTTTATCCCTAGGTTCAAGATTCATCTGATGTTCTCAGTGACTGTAGAATTCGTGTACTTTTCCACATTCCATATGAACCTCAGCTGGATGCCTTAATACAAAACCAACATGTAAGTCTTTGCTGAAATGCTTGATTACATAAAACATTCTGTCCAATGTGCTGATATAGAAGTGCTGCCTTCTCCTTATCTAATTTATTTACAAGTATTGTCAACCATTATTAGAGAGCATCATTGCGATATCCGTAGAGGATATGCTTGTTATTACAGTGAGATATCCGTAGAGGATATGCGTGTTATTACAGTTTAACTAACCAGTAACTGGTTAGCAACATGAAGACTAAAATCTGTAAAATTCTGTTAAAAATATTAGGATGAAGTTTGGAATCCATTTATCAATAGACATGTCATTTCTTAATTGCATTTCCTTTGATGCTGCTGCAGTTGGTAAATGGTCAAGAATCGGAGAGAATTGGAGTTGGACTTTCATGTTCAGCCCTGTACTGTATATAATGAAGTCTTTCAACAAAACAGAAGAAGGTTTATCCACAGTAAAGAGCAAAAGGCAATAGAGCAAAAGAAAAGCCAAACTGGCTGGTGCCAAATAATAAAAAGGTTAAATAGAAGTCGCTTATGGCCTCTTTTACAAAGCCGCGCTAGTGGCCCCGAAGCCCATAGGGATTTAAAGGGCTTCGGGGCTGTTGCTGCGCGGCTTTGTGAAAGAGGCCATTACTGTTTCATATATAAATAAATCAAAACAGCCTTAAGAATAATAATAACTTTATTATTTTATACTGCCATAACCAAAAGTTCTAGGCGGTTTACACTAAAAAGAGCTGGACAATCAGCGAAATACAATAGTACAATAAAAAAAATACAAATATTTGTAAAATAGAATTTCAAAAATAAAACTACTAAGTAATAAACTTATAGAACAAAGTGGTCTTAATTAATTTCTGAAAACTGCAATAGGATAACATAGCTTGCTGAATATATTTACCTAACCAAGATTGTTGCCTACCAGCTTGAAATGCTAGGGTCCTATCTAAGAAGGTCTTGTATCTACACCCATTCATTTTTGGATAAGCAAATAAGTAGAAGTTTCTAGTTTCTTTTGATGGTCTAAGCAACACAAAATGAGGAAAAAGATTAGCTGGAAACAATCCCGATATCAGCTTAAAGCAGATACAGGAAAATATGAATAAAACTCTTGCCTCTAAAGGCAGCCATTGAAGTTAACGATAATATGGACTAATATGGTCATTCTTTTTTAAACCAAAAATCAATTGAACAGCTGTATTCTGAATTATCCTTAATTTCCTTAGAATTTTTTTGGGTGCTCCTAAATAGATGATATTACAATAGTCTAAAATAGATAAAACTAATGCCTGCACCAATAGTCTGAATGATAAAGGATCAAAATATTTTTTATGGTTCTTAATTTCCACAATGCAAAAAAGCATTTTTGTACCACTAAGTTCGTGTGTTCTGCTAGTGTTAAATGTTGGTCTAGTGTGACTCCCAGAATTTTGATAGATTTAATAATCGGGATCACACATAAATCAACCAGTCCAGTGAGAATGAAAACGAATCCAAAGCCCTACATATTTAGGCACTATTGCCTGCATCAGAGGCCTGTGGAATATTTCACATCCTCGTGAACCACTGGTGAGACTCAAGAAAAGAAACCTAGAAGCAAGAGAAAAAAATAAGGAATAAAAAGAGAGAGAAAAGTCTTTAGATTAAATGATAAGGTAAAAGTGAAACTATATATATGACTAGATATAATCCATATAAAATATAATAAAATCACTGTCCCCCCAAAGGACTTTGGCACTTTTTCTAAGTTTGGGATCACCAGTTGGATTGAAAATCAAAGGGGAATCAATGTTCACTTGCTTCCAAACAAAAAAAAAAAAAGCATATTAATTATTTATTTATTTAAAAAATTTATATACCATTTAAAACTAAGGGGTCCTTTTATCAAGCTGTGGTAGGGGTTTAACGTGCGTAATATCACGTGTTAAACCGCTTGCCGCACTAGCCGCTAACGCCTGCATTGGTCAGGCGTTAGTTTTTTAGCCGGCCGCAGGGGTTAGCACGTGATGAAATGTCCGACACGCTAACCCCGCTAGCGCGGCTTGATAAAAGGACCCCTAAATGATTTACATACACAATGTTAAAATGATGACAAAATAAAAGCAAATACATGATAAAATAATCATATAATTAAAAAAAAATGCATACAATCCTCAGGGAAATGCCATAATGTGGAAAAAAGAGCTCATGGATAATTCATCAATTTTAGCTGAAATAACTAAAAACAAGGCATCAACGAATAGCTTTGTCTTTAATAATTTTCTGAACCTACCCTTTTCACAGCAATTTCGTATCTGATCCACAAAGGAGTTCCATAACTTAACCCCTGCACAACAGAAAGTCCTTTTACCTGTCTCAGCAAGTCTTGGATTCACGAACATTTTCAGTAAAGCTAAACTCTCAGAACGCAGAGATTGTTTTGGTGTATAGCTGAGGATAAAGAAAGATGAGGTGAAATTTTTAAAAATGATAAAAATCAAAACCGTTACTCCAGGAGACAGCCTCAAGCAAAACACCAGAACTCAAAGATGGCTAGAAAAACTCCAGCCTATATTCATAATCCATTATTTCCCTAATTCTATATAGTGTGCCACAAGTTAGGTGCTCAAACAGGAATAAACTGTAGTTAAGCACCTAACTCCACTTTTAGCAGAATATATACATAAACATTGATTAATAAGAGAAAGCCAACATGGTTTTAGTCAAGGAAAATCTTGCCTCACCAATCTGCCTCACCAATTTCTTTGAAGGGGGTGAATGAACATGTGGATAAAGGTGAACCGGTTGATATTGTGTGTTTGGATTTTCAAAGGCATTTGACAAAGTGCCTCATGAAAGACTTCTGAGTAAATTAGAAAGCCATGGAGTAGGAAGTAATGTCCTTTTATGGATTAAGAACTGGTTGAAAGACAGAAAACAGAGAATGGGTTTAAATGGTCAATATTCTCAATGGAGAATGGTAAATAATGGAGTTCACCAGGGGTCTGATATAGAGAAAGGAATAACTAGTGAGATAATTATATTTGCTGATTACACAAAGGTGTTAAATTGCAAGAGGACCTTATAAGACTGGAAGACTGGGCATCAAAATGGCAGATGGCATTTAATGTGAACAAGTGCAAAGTGATGCATGTGGGAAAGAGGAACCCAAACTATAGCTATGTGATGCTGCCCAGAAAAGGATCTAGGTGAGATTGTTGAGGGTATGTTGAAATCTTCAGCTCAATGTGTGGCGGCAGTGGCTAAGAAAGCAAATAGAATGTTAGGAATTATCAAGAAAGGAATAGAAAACAAAGATGAATGTTAGAATGCTCTTATATTGCTCTATAGTATGTCCGCAACTTGAATACTGTGTGCAGTTCTGGTCGCCATATCTCAAAAAAGATATAGCGGAATTAGAAAAGGTACAGAGAAGGCGACGAAAATGATAAAAGGTTTGGGACATCTTCCCTATGAGAAAAGGCTAAAGCAGCTAGGGCTCTTCAGCTTGGAGAAGAAATGGCTCAGGGGTGGGGATAGAGGTCTATAAAATACTGAGTGGAGTAGAAAGAGTAGATGTGAAACGCTTGTTCACTCTTTCCAAAAACACTGGAATTAGAGGCATGCGATGAAGCTACTAAGTAGTGGATTTAAAACAAGCTGGAGAAAATATTTCTTCACACAATGTGTAATAAACTCTGGAATTCGTTGCCAGAGAATGTGGTGAAATCATTTAGCTTAGCAAGGTTTAAAAATGGCTTGAATAATTTCCTGAAAGAGAAGGCCATAGGCCATTATTGATATGGCTTGGGGAAATCCACTGCTTATTCCTAGAATAAAAGCAGAAAATTTGTTTTACTACTTGGGATCTAGCTAGGTACTTGGGACTTGGGTTGGCCATTGTTGGAAACAGGATACTTTGCTTGATGGATCTTTGGTCTTGTCCCAGAATGGCTATTCTTATGTGGGTGCCAAACACAGAGAACTGTAAGTTGTGTGCCTAGGTGCCAACATTTACACCTGCTTTTACATGGTTTAAGTGTTGGTGCCTAAAGTTAGACACCCAAAGGCAACTGAGGAGTCGATATTCAAAGCGATTTAACTGGCCAGAAATGGCTCCTGGCTGGTTAAATCACTTGTTCAGGGCTAACCAGCAATTAATCAGTTAATGCCACTGAAAATGACTTGTTAGCGCTTAAAGTAAAAATGGTTATTTTGGGGGTGTTCCAGGGGTGGAGTTGGTACTTGTCTAGTTAAGTGCCAATATTCAGCATTTAACCGGCCAAAGTCACTGTATAAATAGGACTTCATAAAAGGTAGTCCTATCCTTATGCAGTAGCTCATAGCTAGTTGTGCTGAATATTACACCTATCCGGCTATGGTTTATCTGGCTCCAGAAACCTATAAATTCAGTGCCAGAGCCTGGACATAACCTGACATTGAATTTCTGAGCATAACACTGGCAATGGTCAGCAAAACACTTGACTGAATATTGACCCTTAGGCTCTGTTCTATAATGGAATTTGGATACCCAGATGCTATTACAGAATCTTTATGTGCCCCCCCATACACCCCCCAGAGCTTTCTCATGTCCATTTTTCAGCCCTTAATATGAAAAAGGTTGGAGACCACTGCTTTAATCTTATAGTATTTGGTATTATACAAGGAGTAGAATGATAACATGAATGGCTTTAGACATACTTAGAGTATAAAACGCTTCTGGATTTATTCTCTTTTTGGTTATAATCTATTAACACTGCACATGTTTTTCCTTTTTAAAGAAATATTCCATAAAATACAATCCAGGATATGTATTGGCCAGTCGCCTTGGAATTAGTGGATATCTGGTCTCAAGATTTACTGGAAGTATTTTCATTGGAAGAGGATCCAAGAAAAAGTGAGCATATATGATTACATTACATTACATTACATTACATTAGGGACTTCTATTCCGCCTATACTTTGCAGTTCAAGGCAGATTACAAAAGAGCTAACTGGACATTTCCAGTGAAGTTACAACAGTATTGGGTTTGGGGTTTTTTTTGGTTACAAGGGAGGAGAGGTAGCTGGATTAATTCCAGAAGAACTTGCAAATTGGATATTAAATATGATGTCAATAAAATGTAAATAAAGGTTGTGACTTAGCGTGCCCTGCAAATTGTATAATTGGTTATGTTAATTCCTGCCACCTTGTAACAAATGCTATTCAAATAGAGTCAGTCCCCAAGTTACAGATGCAGGGAGAAGTAAAGATTCATAGAACTCCCAAGGCCTGCCTCTTCAGTTGGAGATCAGGAAGGAGAAGACCAAAATGGGAGAGATGTATTTAAATATTAGGTTGTCTGCAGCACAGTGTGAGATCGTAACTCACTTGCCAGGGTCTCCTGAACATTTGACATGTCTTCTTTCTCCATGCTCACCGTTCATCTTCCATCTCTTTGTATATTTCTCCTCCATGTTCAGCAAGCACCTCCCTTCTCTGTCTTCTATACTTAACCTTTCTAGTGTTCCTCCTGTGCCCATCTCCCTGCCTTCATCATCTCACCATTCTATGATCCTCCTCCTCCTGTGTACAGTATCACTCCTCTATATCCCTATGCCCCACCTGTCCAGTATCTTCCTTCTGTGTTATTATTCTTCCCCATGTCTAGCCATCTTCTCTTTGTGCCCATATACCCTCCCATGTCTAGCATTACTCCTCTGTGTCCATATACCACCCACATGCAGATGCAGCATTCCCATTTTTTGTCGCTGTTCCTATGCTCCCATCCATGCCCACCATCTTCCCTCTTTTTGTATATCTCCCTGTGTCCAGTTTCTCTTCTCTCTTACGCCTTACACCAACATCTCTCACACTCTCTGTTTCCTTCCTCCCTCTGCTATATTCAATATTTCACTCACTCTTCCTTCATCCCCTTGGTTCAGCTTTTCTCTTTCCGTTTCTTTCTCTCTCTTCCTCTTTGCCGGTCCTGCACCTTTCCCTCTTCCCTCTAGCCCCCTTCCCATGGGTCTACCACTTCTATCCCCTCCCTTCAGCGCCCAGGTGTGGATTTGGCACTTCTCCCTTCCCTCCATCTCCACTCCACCCATCCATCACATGGGCCCAGCACCTGCTTTCCTTCCCCTTTCACGAGTCCAGCAGCCCTCTCCCTTCCTTCCTCTCTATTGCCGGTCTAACAGCCCCCAACCCTCGCAGATGGCAAAAAAAGAACCTCCTCCCTCCCCCCTTTGCAGATGCAGCAGCAGCCACCCCCCCCCTCGTGAATCGAGCAGCTTCCTCCCTCCCTCTCGCTGGTCCAACAGCCCCCAACCCTTGCACCCTTCCTCCTGATGACAGACAGCAAAAAACCCAAATAAACCTACAAGTGTGACTCCTGAGTCGGCCCCTTCATGCCTCCTGGGGTGGCATACCAGCCTGTTGGAAAGGAAGCTTCCTGAATGGAGGGCTGCTTGGACTGGAACCTTTTTGCTGCTGAGTCGCTCCTTCCGATGTAACTTCCGGCTGAAAGTTACGTTGGAAGGAAGGACTCGGTGGTAAGAAGGTTCTAGTCTGAACAGCCCTGCATCATGCATGTAGGAAGCTTCCGTTCCAACAGGCTTATATGCCTGCTCCGGGAGATGCAAAGGGGCCAACCCAAGAGTCACACTTGTAGGTTTGTTTGGTTGGGTTTTTTGCCTGTTTTTTTGGCCTATGGGTTTTTTTTCCCTTACTGGGGAGTCTATTTTCCAGAGCTGGTCTATGATTGTATAGTAGGCCTCTTATAGGAGCTGATTTCACCTGGGGACATACATTAGTCTAAGATTTTTGAGGCCATTTATTTAAAAAGTTGTTTTTGCTCCTTGAACTGCTGGAGATGAACAGCGAAAGACATTTTGTAAGTTGTTTGAGGATGACATCGCAGACACAGGGCTGGCACAATTTTGTATAGTGCCTTTATCCCAGGACAAGCAGGCAGCATATTCTTGACTGATGGGTGACGGCACCGACGGAGCCCCGGTACGGACAATTTTAGAGTGATCTCACTCTAAGAACTTTAGAAAGTTCTAGCTCGGCCGCACCGCGCACGCGCGAGTGCCTTCCCGCCCGACAGAGGCGCGCGGTCCCTCAGTTAGTATAAGCCAGCTAAGAAGCCAACCCGGGGAGGTGGGTGGGACGCAAGAATATCTGCCTGCTGTCCCTGGATAACACCTGTTACGGTAAGTAACTGTGCTTTATCCCAGGACAAGCAGGCAGCATATTCTTGACTGATGGGTGACCTCCAAGCTAACAAAAAGAGGGATGGAGGGAAGGTTGGCCATTAGGAAAACAGATTTTGTAAAACAGATTGGCCGAAGTGACCATCCCTTCTGGAGAATGCATCCAGACAATAATGAGATGTAAAAGTGTGAACTGAGGACCAAGTAGCAGCCTTGCAGATTTCCTCAATAGGAGTGGAACGGAGGAAAGCTACAGATGCTGCCATTGCTCTGACTTTATGGGCTGTGACAGAACCTTCCAGTGTCAGTCCGGTCTGAGCATAACAGAATGAAATGCACGCTGCAAGCCAATTCGACAACGTACGTTTAGAAACAGGACGTCCCAATTTATTCGGATCAAAGGACAGAAAAAGTTGGGGAACTGATCTGTGGGGTTTCGTACGCTCCAGATAGTAAGCAAGAGCCCTTTTACAATCCAAAGTATGCAGAGCTTGTTCCCCAGAATGAGAATGAGGTTTTGGAAAGAAAACAGGTAGAACAATGGATTGGTTGAGATGAAATTCAGAAACAACCTTGGGGAGAAACTTTGGATGTGTACGCAGAACCACCTTGTCATGGTGAAAAACCGTAAAAGGTGGATCTGCAACCAGTGCATGAAGCTCACTGACCCTCCTGGCAGAGGTAAGAGCAATAAGGAAAAGTACCTTCCAAGTGAGAAATTTGAAAGGAGAGGTAGCTAAAGGTTCAAATGGAGGCTTCATTAAAGCGGAAAGAACCACATTGAGATCCCAGATAACCGGAGGGGCTTTAAGAGGTGGTTTCACATTGAAAAGCCCACGCATGAACCTGGACACCAGGGGATGAGCTGAAAGAAGTTTTCCATGGACTGGCTCATGAAAAGCTGCAATGGCACTGAGGTGGACTCTGATGGAAGAGGACTTAAGGCCAGAGTCAGACAAAGAAAGTAAATAATCCAACAACGTCTCCACTGCCAGAGAAGTGGGATCAAGATGATGAAGAAGACACCAGGAAGAAAATCTCGTCCACTTTTGATGGTAACATTGCAGAGTGGCTGGTTTCCTGGAGGCATCCAGAATGGAACGAACGGGCTGAGATAAAAGAGTATCAGTCGAAGTCAGCCCGAGAGATACCAAGCTGTCAGGTGTAGAGACTGGAGGTTGGGATGTAGAAGGGTTTCCTGCTGTTGCGTAAGCAGAGATGGAAACAGAGGAAGAAGAAAAGGTTCCCTGGAACTGAGTTGAAGTAGAAGGGAGAACCAATGTTGCCTGGGCCACCTCGGAGCAATCAGAATCATGGTGGCTCGTTCCCTCTGGAGCTTGAACAAGGTTCTCAACATGAGAGGCAGAGGAGGGAAGGCATACAGGAACTGATTCGACCAGTCGAGGAGAAAAGCATCTGCTGCTAGACGGTGCGGAGAGTAAAGTCTGGAGCAGAATAGGGGCAGCTGATGATTGTGAGGAGCTGCAAAGAGGTCTATCTGAGGAGTGCCCCATTGAGTGAAGATAGACTGCAGAGTTACAGGATCGAGTGTCCACTCGTGAGGTTGGAGAATTCTGCTGAGTTTGTCCGCTAAAGAATTCTGTGCCCCCTGAATGTATATAGCTTTCAGGAATAGACGGTGATCTATGGCCCAAGTCCAGATCTTCTGGGCTTCCTGGCATAAAAGGCGAGAGCCTGTCCCACCCTGTTTGTTGATGTAGTACATCGCAACCTGATTGTCTGTGCACAACAGAAGGACCTGAGGAAAGAGAAGATGTTGGAAGGCCTTGAGGGCGTAAAACATCGCTCTGAGTTCCAGGAAATTGATTTGATGCTTCTTTTCCTGGGCTGACCAAAGACCTTGAGTCTGGAACTCGTTCAAGTGAGCTCCCCATGCATACAGAGAGGCGTCGGTGGTGATGACTAGTTGATGAGGAGGCTGATGGAACAGAAGACCTCTGGATAGATTTGAGGATACCAACCACCATTGAAGAGACTGACGAAGAGATGATGTCACAGATATGTGTCGTGAGCAAGGATCCGACGCTTGGGACCACTGAGTAGCAAGGGTCCATTGAGGAGTGCGCAGGTGAAGACGTGCGTGAGGTGTGACATGAACTGTGGATGCCATGTGTCCCAAGAGTACCATCATTTGTCTGGCTGAGATGGAAGGGAGTGAAAGCACCTGCTGACATAGAGACTGAAGGGTCTGAAGACGATTGGATGGCAGGAAAGCTCTCATTAGGAGTGTATCCAGGATCGCTCCAATGAATTGAAGTCTCTGAGTGGGGATGATATGAGATTTGGGTAGATTGATCTCGAACCCCAGAAGTTGTAGAAACTGGATGGTTTGGTTGGTGGCCAGGAGAACTGCTTGAGCGGATGTGGCTTTGATCAACCAGTCGTCCAGGTAAGGAAATACATGAAGGTGGTGAGAGCGTAGAAAAGCCGCTACCACAATGAGACATTTGGTGAATACCCTTGGAGATGAGGCTAGACCGAAGGGCAGTACCTTGTATTGGTAGTGACAATGATTGATCATGAATCGGAGATATGGTCTTGAGGATACATTGATCGGTATGTGAGTGTAAGCCTCTTTGAGATCGAGGGAGCATAGCCAGTCGTTTTGATTTAGAAGGGGATAAAGGATGGCTAAAGAAAGCATCTTGAATTTTTCTTTTACCAGATGTTTGTTGAGATCGCGAAGATCTAGGATGGGTCTGAGATCTCCTGTTTTTTTGGGGACTAGAAAATAACGGGAGTAGAATCCCTGCCCCTTTTGATCTAGAGGAACTTCTTCTATAGCGTTCAGAAGGAGGAGGGATTGGACCTCCTGAATAAGGAGGGCAGATTGAGGACTGTTCAAAGCAGACTCTTTTGGCAGGCTTTGAGGTGGAAGAGTCTGGAAGTTGAGAGAGTAGCCGTGGCGGATGATATTGAGGACCCATTGGTCCGACGTGATAACTTCCCACCGGCTGAGGAACAGAGAAAGTCGACCTCCTATAGGCTGAGGCAGGAGAGCAGGAATAGGGATACTGGCTATACTGTGGAGAATGAAGTCAAAAGGGCTGTGACTTCTGCTGAGGAGGTTGTTTCACAGATTGTTGTTGTTGCTGCTGTCTGGGAGGCTGACGTTGTTGTTGCCTCTGACGCCTGGGTTGCTGAGCAGTGGTAGGTAATGGACGAGCTGTGAATCGGCGTTGATAGGCCGACTGCTGTCTATATGGTTTTGGCGGAGGAGGCTTCTTTTTATTTTTAAGCAGGGTATCCCAGCGCGTCTCATGAGCAGAGAGCTTTTGTGTGGTTGAGTCCATGGAATCCCCAAAGAGCTCATCCCCTAGGCACGGGGCGTTGGCTAACCGATCTTGATGGTTAACATCAAGCTCGGATACCCGAAGCCAGGCCAAACGGCGCATAGCCACCGACATTGCTGTCGCTCTGGATGTAAGTTCAAAGGTGTCATATATGGATCTAACCATAAACTTACGTAATTGGAAAAGAGACGACAAGCAGGTGTGAAAAGAAGGATGCTTTCGTGAAGGAAGGTATTTTTCGAAAGAAGCCATGGTGGTAAGGAGATGCTTTAAATAAAAAGAAAAATGAAAAGCATAATTACTAGCCCTATTTGCTAACATAGCATTTTGGTAGAGCCTCTTACCAAATTTATCCATGGCCCTTCCTTCTCTGCCAGGAGGGACAGATGCATATACACTGGCTCCTGAAGTCTTTTTAAGGGTGGATTCGACAAATAATGATTCGTGTGGAAGTTGAGGTTTGTCGAACCCAGGAATGGGAATTACTTTATATAGAGAATCCAGTTTACGTGGGGCCCCTGGGACAGTTAAAGGAGTCTCTAAATTCTTATAGAAAGTTTCCCTCAAGATGTCATGAAGGGGAAGTTTCAAAAATTCCTTTGGAGGCTGATCAAAATCAAGGGCATCCAAAAAAGCTTTAGACTTTTTGGATTCAGCCTCCAAAGGAATGGACAAGGATTCACACATCTCTTTCAGAAAACAGGAGAAAGAGGAAGTGACCTGTTTGGAGGATGGGTCAGGGACAGCCGAATCCTCCTCCTCTGAGGAACATTCGCCTTCAGAAAGAAAGGGTTCCTCTGAGTCTCCCCACAGATCAGGGTCCCTGGCATGGGAAGAATGGTCCCGAGACTCAGGTGTCGATGCTTGAATGTGTCGGGTTTTGCGCACCGACTTACCCGATCTCATCGATACCGAGTCAGGAGATGTTATCGGTCGCACCGGTGCCGAAGTCTGTACCGATTGATGGTGAGCTCTCGGCTCCGGTGCAAGGACTGGCATCGATACCGATGAGGTTAGGTGAAGCGGTACCGAAACAGTGGAAGCGGGTAACACGGGTTCCACAATCGGTATCGATACGGGTTGTTCCACAACCGGTACCGATAGCTCGGTGCGGGCCGGCACCGGAAGGTTCGGTGTCATGATAGCAGGAAGGAGCCGTTCTAATTGCTCCTTAAGCTGCACCTGAAGGATGGCCGTAATGCGGTCATCGAGGGATGGCACCGGTACCGCTTTTTTCTTCTGCGGTACCTGCGGTGCCGCTCGACGCCCCGGAGATGAGGAGCCCGATGTCGAGGGACTCACCTCTATAGGGGCGGAGCGCTTCCGCTGGCGTCTTACAGGCGGCAGGATTGGACTCACTGCACTCGAGGCCGGAAGACGTTCCAGCGGGGAAGGCTTCTTAGCCGGCTTACCTGACTGTTGAGACGCCGGTGTGGAATCACGCGGCGTCGAAGACGAGGGTGCCGACTGAATCGGTGCCGAAGCCGGAGTCGAAGGAACGGGGTCGGACATCTCGGCACCGAACAGCAATCGCTGCTGTATTTGGCGATTTTTTAATGTCCGTTTTTTTAGAGTAGCACAGCGGGTGCAAGTAGAGGCCTGATGCTCAGGACCCAAACACTGTAAACACCAGTTGTGTGGGTCCGTGAGAGATATAGGCCTAGCACACCGCTGGCACTTTTTAAAACCCGGTTGAGGGGGCATGAAAGGAAAAACGGCTTCCGCCAAATCGAAGGCCGAGGCTTCGATGGTGGCAGAAGGCCCCGCCGGGGAAAATCAAATTAAGAAAAGAAAAAATATATATATTTTTTTTTTTTTTACAAAAAAGAAAAAAAGAAATGAAATAAGGCCAATTAGGCAAAAAGTTTACGCGAGCGGGAAGGCAGAAAAAAAGTTTCAACAGCCGTTGAAAAAAAACGCGTCTTCTTAGCTCCGCGGAAACTAAGAAACTGAGGGACCGCGCGCCTCTGTCGGGCGGGAAGGCACTCGCGCGTGCGCGGTGCGGCCGAGCTAGAACTTTCTAAAGTTCTTAGAGTGAGATCACTCTAAAATTGTCCGTACCGGGGCTCCGTCGGTGCCGTCACCCATCAGTCAAGAATATCTGCCTGCTGTCCCTGGATAACACCTGTTACGGTAAGTAACTGTGCTTTATGTCAATTCATATGATTTGCTACCTTAGAATTGATATTGGAAAATGGTGTGATTTTCTCATCTACCTTTTGTTTTTTAGTCCCCATGGAGAGCACAGATCAAATGTAGGACTCAATCTGAAGTTCAGCAAGAAAAATGAAGAGGTCCCTGGCTATACTAAGAAAGTTGGGAATGATTGGATGTATTCATCTGCTGTAGAGCAACTTCTTGCTGAGTACTTAGAAAGGTATAATAGAATAAGCTGGGGTGAGGCAGATATGTAACTCTTGTCTAAAATTGTACTTTCTCCCCCCCCCCCTTTCCTCACAGTCATGTCTTATCTAGACACTTCCTTTCCCCACATAAATAGATTGTGAGCCACTCAGATGACTATTGTAAATGTGCAGGGTAGAAAATTCTGAATAAAACTTGTGGTTACATTGCATGCTTGGTGGGGTAATGTCTCCCAAGTACATACTATGACAAGAATGAACATCACTCTTATATAAGAATATATGGAGTGTAATCCATGGGGATAGTGGGGGGGAGGGAGGGAGGGGAGTTTGATCCTAAGTAAGAGAAATTGGTGGTGTTGCCCTAGTCAAACTATGTAGCATTTTTTTTTTTTTTTTTTGCTACTTCAGCTTGTCTGCGGTGTTTTTTCTCACATGTTTAAAGACAATAGACTGTTGTCAGTCCAATTCTTTATATGTGAGTTTGCAAACCATTGGACCCCTGAGGAAGGCGTGTTTGCCGAAACACGGACCATGTAGGGTCCGGTTGGATTTTATCACAGTATTTTTTATCGTTGTACTTTTTTAATTGAATTTTCATGGTTTTATATGTCAGTGTTTAATAAATTATCTCCATAATATCTGTATCCACAGTTTTTGTTTTTGTTTTCATTTGAACTACATTGGCCACCAATAAGGAAAAGAATACAGTTCAAGATGGCATTCATGATCCACAAAGCTATATATTGCAAAACTCCTATGGGCTCACCACAAACCAGGCATGGATGTTATTTAAAAATGCCATCATGGGGGGGCGTGGCTTGGAGCGCGCACGATATGGCAGCCTAACCGCAGCGCTCCCGTATCCAGGCAACAAACGGAATAAAAATAAAACTTCTACTTTCTCAAATCGCTATTAAAAATACATAAAACAACGTCGGAAATGGCGAGTATGAAGCAGGGGAAAGCTGAAAAACCTTCAACATCGGGTATATCAGCAAAAAGAACAAAAGTAACTCCCCTGTCACCATCGAGTGTGCCGTTCCCGATGGAGACTGAAGAACTCACTGAAAAGTCTGATATAATGACTGAACTGTTCAAAATAAAACTGATGCTGACTGAAAACGCCAATAAAATATCTGAAGTTAAAGAAGAACTTCTTAACATGAAACAAGAGATCCAAACGGAAAGACTGAGAATGACAGTGATGGAAGAAATAATGGAGAAATTTGAATCCTTCACACAAGAATATGACAAAGATAAAAAAGAAGTAGCAGCTTTAAAAAATCAATTGGTGGACATGGAAAACCGAGGAAAAAGAAAGAACATCAGAATTTTGGGGCTGGCTGAAAATATTGAAGGGGGAGATCCTGTACAATTCTTGGAAAATCTTTTACCTAAACTGCTTCAGCTCAATTCAAAATGGCCGTTAGAAATTGAAAGAGCCCACAGAATCCCCACAAGAAAGCCAGTAAACCAGACTGCTCCAAGACCTTTGATATTCAAGGTGTTAAGGTATCAACAAGCTCAAGAAATATTAAAAATGGCAAAAGCAAATAAAAACTTGAATTATAAAGGATCAAAACTGATTTTAGTACCGGATTTTGCTAAATATACAGCAAACATAAGAAAACAATTCCTCACATACAGACAGCAGCTGAAAGAAAAAGGATACATATATGGAATATATTATCCATCCACTATGAGAGTATCCAGTGGAAATAAATCCATATATTTTCAAGACCCTGCAAAACTGAAAGAATTTTTGACACAAAAAGAACCTATGTTTACATAAAAAACAGAATAATTCAGCTGAAGAAAGAAGAAAGAAGAAAGAAGATGGAAAAAAGGGAAAATAAAGAAGATTATTAAAAAAAAAAAAAAAAAAAAAAATTAAGACATAAGAGATGTTACTAACTGGAAATATAATTTATTGATATAGTGGTTGCAATAATATAATATTATTTTATTAAATTAATTATTAATAAAATATTAGCATCCACAATCATAAATATTAAAAAAATAAAATATAAAAAAAATATTTTTTTTTATTATTAAAATATAAATAAATAAATTATTTATTTAAAAATTTAATATAAAATACATATTTTAATCAAAATAGAGAATTTATTCAATTATATAGCATATTAACTTATTATGATTAATGAATAATGAAATGATTTACAATGAAATTATCATTAAAAATATTGAAAGGAAAATTTATTATTGCTATATTGAGAATAAGATATAAAAATGAAATATATTAATTTATTATAAAAACAATATTTTAATTCTGTGTAAGAAAATTATAATAATTAATAATAATTAATTTTATGAAATATATACAAGAAAATAATTTGATTATTGACAGGATTAATAAATAAAATAGATGTCTACTATAAGATTTTTATTTAATTCAATTATTCTGTCATATTAACTTATTATGAAAAATAAGAAATTAAGTAATTGATTGGTAGATAATTAATAAAATATGAATTTATTATAAAACTTATTTATTGATATAAAATGTATATTTTATTTAATTATTCATTCAAATTAATTTATTATGAAGATGATCTAAGAAAATGATTGAAATGTATTATTATTAATATTAATATTTCTATAAAATGGATATATTTAATTTACATGATGAATAACAGATATATAGAGAATAAGAGCTATATTTGTAATATGTTTATTTATTCAGAGTATTATATTACATGTATGCATGATATTGAATTTAATTTCATGAATCAAATATATATAATTCTCAGTAAATTTATAAAAAAAAAAAAAAAAAAAAAAAATTTTATAGATTAAATGGACATAATATACAATTATATAAGGGTGGAAATATAAAGAATGTATTGAATATAGAAATATGTTTTTAAATAATATAATGAATTATTAGTTGCCTGGGGATGGAGATTTAGGTTTTGCATGACCAATGCGTGTTCCAAATCAGAATATGATAATGGGTGGGGAGGGAGGGAAAATAATGGGTGGGATAGGAGATAAATTTTTATTGAATGTGCTAGGAACTAATCTTGTAAATTATCATAGAATATTGGTCACAACATAATTATTAATTAGATGGATATAAAAATGTATTCCCTGAATGTCAATGGTTTAAATCATCCTATAAAGAAGAAGAAATTATTATCGTTCCTTAAAAATCAAAATGCGGACATTTACTTCATTCAAGAGACCCATCTTTCGGAAATTGAATCAAAAAAACTATCTGGAGGTTGGATTTCTAAATGTTTATTTGCACCGGCTTTAAAGAAAAAAGCTGGAGTGGCTGTTCTAATAAACAAAAAATGTAATGCAGATTTTAAATTAATTAATTATGATCCCTTAGGTAGATGGGTACATATCGAAATGGTTCTGGGAAATACAACTCTGAATTTATTCAATTTATATGCTCCTAATACGAATCAAATGGAGTTTTTTAAACAAATTCAACAAATACTTTTACCACTGGCTACATCTAATTTAATAGTAGCAGGGGATTTCAATGCTGTAATGGATCCGATTTTGGATAAAAAACCAAGTAAAGTTTTGAAATCATTAGGATTAGATAATTTGATACTATCTTGTGATTTAGTAGATATATGGCGAATTCTTCATTTTAATGATCAGGAATTTTCTTTTTGTTCTCAGGTCCATAAATCTTTTTCACGAATTGATTATATATTTGTTTCTAATAATATAGCGCAGCGTGTACTAAAAGCAATAATTGATCCCATTATAATTTCAGATCATGCTGGTGTGTGGATTAATCTTCAAAATTATGATGTTGAAAACTTTGATTCAATATGGAGATTTAATAATGATTTACTAGCGGATTCAAAATTTCTTGAAGATTTTAAAATAAAAATGCAAGAATTCTTTCAATTTAATGAATCAGATACTATTAATGCTGAGATCTTATGGGATGCTTTTAAAGCAACTATGAGAGGAAATATTATTTCATACTCAACATTTATTAATAAACAAAAAAAAAACAATTTCTTGAAATAGGAAAACAAATTAAATTATTAGAAAATAAATTAATTGAGAAATGGGAAAATAAAACATTACAAGAAATATTAAAATTAAAAGTTAAATATAATGAGATTTCTTCTCAAATTGTGAGAAAAGACATTTTCAATAAACAAGTACAATATTATGGAAATTCAAATAAAGCGGGTAAATTATTAGCAAATTTTCTTAAAGTAAAGAAAAGAAAATCTAAGATTATTGCAATCAAAGATACACAAGGTAACACACATACCAACACAAAAGATATTATAACACAATTTCTTGATTTTTATAAAGAATTATATACTTCCAATTCTTATAAAAATAAAGAACAAGATGGATTAACTTTTTTAAATTCATATATTGGACCAAATATTCCAGATCATATAAAAGGAAGTTTAGAAGAACCTATATCTTTAAAAGAGTTAGAAACAGCATTGAAGTCTCTTAGAGCTGGATCCGCTCCAGGTGGAGATGGGTATACTGTTGAATTCTATAAATTTTTCCAAAATATCATATTACCACATCTGTTAAATTTGTATCAATATCAAATAAAGAATGAAAATATTTCTGGTACTATGGCAGAATCGATAATTATAGTCTTACCAAAACCAAACAAAGATCCTACTCTTGTATCAAATTACAGGCCTATTTCATTATTGAATGTGGATAATAAATTAATGGCTAAAGTATTAGCATTAAGATTAACAAAAGCCCTTCCTTTCATTATTGATGTACATCAAACAGGATTTATTGCTAAAAGACATTCTTCAAATAATACTAGATTAGCATTCCACTCATTAAATTTAGCAAAAAATATAAATGATCCAGCTTTTTTAATATCTTTAGATGCAGAAAAAGCCTTTGATAGAGTGGAATGGAATTTTATATACCAAGCTTTACAATGGTTTGGTATAGGATCCGGTTTTATTAAAATGATTCAAACATTGTATAGCTCTCCTGGAGCAAGATTATATATTAACAATAATTTATCAAATAGATTTAACTTGCATAGGGGAGTTAGACAAGGATGCCCTTTGTCTCCTTTACTTTTTGACATTGTCCTAGAACCTTTATTAATTGCAATAAACAAAACTAAGGAGATAAAGGGAATATCATTTACCAGTTTTGAATTTAAATTATCTGCATATGCAGATGATATATTATTATATTTAAGAGAACCGGAAACTACTATTCCATGTATACTTAATTTAATAGAAAAATATGGTACTTTTTCTGGATATAAAATTAATTGGAACAAATCTGAAATTCTCCCAATAAATGTTCATTGTACCAAAGGATTATTTGACCCATATTCATTTATTTGGAAAGAGGATGGAATAAAATACTTAGGAATTATGATCAAAAATACAATTGAAGATACAGTCAAAGAGAATGAAAAACTTTTATTGAAAAAAATAACAGAAATGTGTGAGCAATGGAATCCACTACATCTTTCTTGGTGGGGAAGAATTCAAACAATTAAAATGATGATATTGCCTGTGGTTTGTTACCAAATGAGTATGATTCCAATATTTTTTCAGGGGTCATTTTATAAAAAACTTAACAATGTTCTTACAAAATTTGTTTGGTGTGGGAAAAGACCAAGAATCGCTTTAGTATCATTACAAAGACCAATTATGGAAGGGGGGGTAAATTTTCCAAATTTTTATAGGTATCATCAAGCCTATATTTTAAGACAGGGTATGTATTGGATCCTCCCAGACCTTTTAGAAAATGTACCAGATTGGCTGTATTTAGAATGGCGGCTCCTGTCCCCTTTATATCCAGAACAATTAATAACTATAACAATGCCTAAAAGATACAAAGACCACAGAATTTTATTTGACACTTGGAAAACATTGAGATATATCAGTAATCTATCACCAGAACCTATTGCTAAATCTCTAAATCAATCAATATGGATAAACTCCAGGATCAGAATTGGCGGATTTAAAATCGTCTGGAAACAATGGATAAATGCAGGAATAAGAACATTAAATGATGTCATATCAGAAGGATCACTGCTTAGTTTTTCACAATTGCAAAATAAATTTGGATTAAATAAAACACAATATTTTAAATGGATGCAATTGAAGCAGGCCATTCAGGTAGGGTTCCCTGAATGGAAAAATCTAAACAATCAATATAGTCTACAGGTTCTATGTTTCCAGACGGATTTTTTGGGTCACCAAGCCGCAAAATGGTACAAATTGATATACGGATTTTTAAATAAAAAAAAGAAAACAGGTCTTAGGGATATTTGGAGTATTGAGATTGGTCAGACAATTTCTGAATCTCAATGGCCACGATTTTGGTCCTGGAGATTAAGATCTACAAAGTCAGCATCTATGAATCAAACATGGTTGTTTTTATTACATAGAGTGTTTTGGACCCCAACGCGCCTGCAAAAAATAGATAGTACTAGATCTAATAGATGCTGGCATTGTAAATTGGAAATAGGGACGTTAGATCATTTAATCTTTTTCTGTCCCTGTGTAAACGCATTTTGGAATTCAATTTGGCCCCAAATTAATAAGTTACTAGAAAATCATGTAGGACTCTCATATGACACCATATTATTTGGCACTGCAATGAGAACTAAGAGTCCGATTTCAGCAAATAATAATAAGCTATTACTAATACTAACAGGAGTCGCCATGCAACAAATTACTCAAAATTGGAAAGATTATACCAAATTAAATTATACGTTCTGGTGGAATTCTGTCTGTCATATTTATAAAATGGAAAAAATATTAGCGTTACAACAGGGAAATCTTCTTAATTTCAAGAAAATTTGGCAACCATTGACAAATTATTCTAATGATTAGTTTCTTAGCACAATGATAAAAATTATATATGAATGGGGTGGGAGTTGATTAATTAGTGAAAACATATTATATAAAAAGGGGGAGGGATTTATATTTTATATGATACTGTATAATCTTTAACATATTATATTTTAAATAATATGAATTATTAATGATAATATTTTGGATATGTAATAATTAATAATATTTTGTATGATTCAAATATTGTAAGAATGGAAAATTTATAAATAAAAATTTAAAAAAAAAAAAAAAAAATGCCATCATGGAAGCCTTTTGCTGTTTTTGCCTCTTTGGCAAGTTTCTCTTCATATTCTTTCTTAGCTTTCTTTATCCATGCTTTGCATTCAACTTGCCAGTGCTAATGTTTGCTCTTATTTTCTTCTTTTTTAATGAATTATTTTTTGACTCTAATAGCTTCTTTCACTTCACTTTTAACCATATCAGCTCTCATTTTCTCTTCTGGTCTGGGCTTCCATGATGGTATTTTTAAATAACAAAAAAATAACCAACAAATATTCAGAATAAAGCAGGCTGAAAGGCAAGTTACTTGCCTTTCAACCTGTTTCTTTCCACTATTAGCAGCTTTATTCTGAATATTTGTTGATTATTTTTTTGATTTTTTGGGATATTCAGCTTGTATACTTTTTGATAAATTTTTAAATAACATCCATGCCTAGTTTGCAGTCCTAAACTTTACCACTGATCCTTTGAGCTTCTTTTTAAACATTTTTCCTCATTTTATCGTAGTGGCCTACTAAGTTAAACAGTCTTTTGAATAAATGGTCTCAAACCTTTTTGACATATCAGCAAACTTTTCGACATATCAACAAATTCCCGTGGCTGTCTGTGTACAGCAGCGATTTAACACATATTTTGATTTTTTTAACATTTGACACGGGAAGGGTCCAGGGTCAATTTCTTTTAGCGGCAATATAGACCCCTGATGAAGCCCTAATGTAGTGAAACGGGTCCCGTTGGGCAATTTAAACTTTACATTGCCACAACATAGATACCAGCGCTCGGAATATTTGAAATTAAGTGCTGGTTTTTGGAATCTTGTTATTTTGTAATTTATTGTTTTGCACAATAGCTCTCTGTAAGAAAATAGATTTGCTCATAACAACAGTAACTTAATAAGTTAACAACTATACTGAGCTCGATGAAAGATACCTTTCTCCTGCATCAGCTGGGTAGATACCTTGGATGATTCACCAGTGCAGGCATCTGAGAGCACAGTAACCAATATTGTGGATAATTTGATACAAGTCCTTTGGTACAGTCGATTTAGCTTTAAACCATGTCATTGCTTTTGAATTCCTGTAAATTTTTTAAAAGTGATATATAAAACTACAAATTAATATTCTCACTTTTTCAGGTTCACTGAATTATTTACATATATTGCAAAAAACAGTCAAGATGATGTCTTTTATGAGGATGATATTTGGCCTGGGGATGATGAGAATGGGTGAGTAATATTTTAAATATTTCCAGATCAATTATGGCTGGTCAAAAATACATCTTACTTAAAAGGGTATACCTTTAGAGCAGAGTAAAGTTAATGGTCTGGTTTATTATGTTTTGCAATAGTCCTGTCATTTAATACTCAGCTGTTTTTCTGTATTTTGGAATAACTTGTTGTTTTTTCCTCTATTTTTTAAATGTGAGTCCTATTTATGTATTTTACAGTGTATTTGAAGGAACCAGTTCAATACAACTTTTTTTTTAATTAATTCTTTATTGATATATATATATATTTTTTTTATTGTGGATATCCTGAAAACCTGACCTGGCTCTGGCTCTCAAAGACCAGAATTGCCTACCCCTGCTCTAGAGTATACATATTCAGGGCTTCCAATCTCTCCTCATATGTCTTTTGGCACAAACCTATCATTTTTGTCACCCTCCTCTGGACCACTTCAAGTCTTCTTATGGCCTTTGCCAGATATGGTCTCCAAAACTGAACACAATACTCCAAGTGGGGTCTCACCAACGACCTGTACAGGGGCATCAACACTTTCTTTCTTCTACTAGTTACGCCTTTCTTTATACAAGCCCAGCATCCTTCTGGCAGCAGCCACCGCCTTGTATTTTTTTCGCCTTTAGATCTTCGGACACTATCACCCCAAGGTCCATCTCCCCGTCTGTGCATATCAGCTTCTCACCTTCCAGCATATATGGTTCCTTCCAATTATTAATCCCCAAATGCATTACTCTGCATTTCTTTGCATTGAATTTTAGTTGCCTGATATTAGACTATTTATCTAACTTTTGCAGATCCTTTTTCATGTTTTCCACTCCCTCCTCGGTGTCTACTCTGTTACAAATCTTGGTATCATCCGCAAAAAGGCAAACTTTTCCTTCTAACCCTTCAGCAATGTCACTCACAAACATATTGAACAGGATCAGCCCCAGCACCGAACCCTGAGGGACTCCATTACTCACTATTTTACCATAGCCTATTATAGATTCAACTACATTAACATTGTATTTAACATTTGAAATCTAGGATCCTTTTGCCATATTTTCTGCAGGTCACAAACTGAGCTGATATTATTTTATGTACAAGGTATATGATTTAGCAGGAAAGTGGAGAAGTTAACCATGATCCTCTCTGCTTTAAGAGATGTTGTGGAGGACATGCTTACAAGTAATAAAAAAAATCATATTCAGTTAGGCTGAATCATCTGATTACTACAACTTTAATTTTCCTTTCCCTGCTTATTCAAAAATGGCTTTCTGCCTTTTTTTCCTCCTACCTTCCTCCCCATCAGCGCTGAGAAAATTCAAGAAATAGTATCCTGGCTGAAGGCTCATCCTGTTAGCTCACTGTCTCGTTCGTCATGTGATTTACAGATCTTGGATGCTGCTATTGTTGAGAAAATTGAAGAAGAAATAGAGAAATGCAAGGTACAAATGTTAGCAAAGGACTCTCTTTATTCTGTGTCCCATGGTTTTACCAGCAGTTTTCATTTTATAAAATAAATGAATCTTGTTATTTCTGTAGTTACAGTTGCCTAGAAAAAATGTGAAACATTGCAACAATTCTACAGAGATCCTGGATGCAGCAAAAATATGATGATCCGTGTGCTAATAAACTGATTGTTATATCGGGATCATGATATAAGAGAACAAAATATAAATTATGTATCTTTTGTGAAAATAGTTCATCACATAATTTGCCCTTATTGCAAGACTAAAGGTTGAATGTTTGGCATAAACACATGACCTTGGTTCGTGAGTAATTTAAATCCCATTTTGATACATTCTTGTTATTTGCTAGTTTTCATACTTGGTTTTGTGTATATCTTTGAACATATTGGTTATACAATACTTTACTTCAGTAGACCAGACCTTCCCAATATGTGGGTCAGGCCCTCAAACAGTCCTAAAACCAGTGTTTGGGGTTGTGACCTTGGTGAGTTTTACATAGGGGCATCATTATTCTGCAGCTCAAAGGAATTGCACAATTTTGTTTGGCCATAAAAGCATAAGAGAGTGAGGTGCAATGGTTAGATAGATTGTGAGTCCACCGGGACAGACAGGGAAAAATGTCTGAGTACCTGAATAAATTCATGTAAATCGTTCTGAGCTCCTTTGGGAGAATGATACAGAAAATTGAATAAGTAAATAAAATAAGTTGCCATACTGGGACAAACAGAAGGACCACGAAGCCCAGTATCCTGTTTCTAACAGTGGCCAACCCAGATTACAAATACCTGGCAAGATACCAAGAATAGAACAGATTTTATGCTGCTTATCCTAGGGACCCAGGAATGTTAGGGGGATGTGTGTGTGTGTGGGGAGGATCGGATATGTCAGGGGATGTTGGGGGAGGTCCGGGATGTCAGAGGAGGTCCGGAGATGTCAGGGGGAGGGGTGTAGGGCTCCGCAGCTCAGCTTATTCTGGTAGGGGGACTCCCCATCAGCTGAGCCACTAGAAATCCCTGAAACTGGCTCAGTTGATGGGAATTCCGCTGCCACGATCAGCTAATGGGAAGCCTATGGGTTTTCACTCTTTGGGTGGTAGGAGGGGGTTGTGACTACTAGGGGAGTAAGGGGAAGGTCATGCCTTAAATTCTCCAGTAGTCTTCTTGTCAGTTTGGGCACCTTTGTGGAACTTAGACGCAGCTCAAGTCTAACTGCCAGCATCTAAGTTCCCTGTAGGAAAGTTTTGATTATAGCTGTGGTACGTCCAGGTTGAAGCCCACCCGATTCCCGCCCGTAATATACCTCCCAGCACGCTCCTTTGATCTCTGGACACACAGCAGCTTAGAAGTGCTGCTGCATGTCCAGAAAGTTGGTTTTGATCAGCACTTGGACATCCCTGCTATTAGATGTAAAAAAGATCATAAAAAATAAAAATATAGAGAGAGATATGTACAAATGTTGAGAGGTAACAGCCAAAATTGATGAAGCAGGGTCTGTTGTTATAAGAACCAAAATGTGGTGGTATGTGAGTTATGATGAAATTTTAAAAAAGAGAGACAATTGTTGAAGTTGAAAAAATGAAATCAAGCTAATGGAACTGAAATTTCTCTATACGTCAGGTATTAATAAAATTTAATTCTCAGGAAGATCTTGGGGAGGGGAAAAGTAAATGAATAGGGATGTGCAGGCCAAAAAATTTAATTTTGTTTAATTTTATGTTCAAAGGATTTTTTGTTTTGTGTGAGGGTTTTTTTTTTCCAGGAGCAATATTCAAAATGTGTCCTGTTGCTTAAATAATGCATCCTTTTGTGCAATGGTATACACTGTAGACTACACTGGAAAAAGAACCCCCAAATTTCTGGATTTTTCTGGTTATAAACCTTATGAAATGATTTCAAACAAATGCCCATCTCCAGAAATAATTAAGATTGGGAGCAAAATGTTAAGTAAAACCTTTTAGTAGTTAAGTAATAGAATATAAATAAAGAAAATGAGCCTATACTAGGGGGTCTCAAACAGGAATGTGGGAATGAAGATCACACCAAAAATTGTTTGCGCTCCTCCTCCCACCCCTCACTCTCAGTAACGATTTTGGTTGCAAGAAATGTTGTCAGAATATTAATTTACTGCAACCTTCTTCTACTCCTGCCAATCCTTTCCTAGAGGTCCAACAGTGTCCTAGCTGTGTAGAACACCAAAATATAAGTTGGGCGTGCCCTAGGACATTGCAGGAAAGTTAACTCCCTAGACTCCACCAAAAATATATAAACCTCAAATCTACATTTTTAAGATAAGAAGCACCCTCAGTGTGAGCTTGAAAGCTTTAAAGAGTGATTCAAGGAGCAGCTCTAGTGCTTAAAATAGCAAAGCCAGCAAACACTGAGCAGAGATTACCACTCACTGCCAGCCGCACACCATCATCTGGGTGCTCCTGTGTGCTTTAAAGTGCAAGTCAAGTGGAAAGAATGTGCAATAAATAAATATATATAAAAGTAGAAGACAAAAAGTTCACTGTACTGCAATGCCCTGAATGCCTAACCCACTGACCTGAACAGAGAATGAAAAAATTAGTCACTTGTCTCTCCAGTTACTTAGCTGAATGAAGGTGCTGTAGTCAAATAGTAACAAGGAGAGTCCAGCTTTTTTTGGATCAAAGACCAAAGTTAGCTAGCTGTGTAGAACAACATCCTTCAGAACACCCTGTAGAAATTCCACAGGACTTGACCTAGGGGCCCTGCACCCCCATATGCTCCTCTCCAGTGCAGGGTGCACACTCTCCTAAAGATGGGTCAGACTATGATGAGGTTCTTATTCCAAACCTTGACCATCCTTCACTGCCTCTTCTGCAGCCAGTTCTAACAGAGAAGTATTCTTACCCTAAATTCTTACAGAAGGTATCTACTCTTCTGAGTCTTCATCAGGCCTCTACATCCACAGGCAGTAAGGATTTTCAAGCTATCCTATAAGACTCCAGTGAAGGAGAGTATTTCATTGCCAGTATATCAGATGCTACAAAATCTGCACAGGCTAACTGGCAGAAACTCCTATCAGTCTCTACAGCTTCTAAGCATCTTGAATTAAAATATAAAGTACAGAAAGCACCTTTTCCAACTCCCTCACCATTATAGGGTCTCAGAGTCAGCTATTAAGAAGTCCAAAGCATCAAAATCTTCTTGTAATGCACCCCTAGGAAAGGATTGCCATCTCCTGGATTCCACCGGATGCAAGGTCTATCAGGGCTCCATGCTTTTATCTAAGATCATGGCTCATCAGCTTCAAATCTTACATTTTCAACATTCAATTCTTCAGCAACTTGACATGGCCTCTCCGGAAGTCATTCCGTATCTTCATGTAGCACTACAATAATCCACTTACCACTTAATTAAGACCAATTATAATGCCTATGATATAATGACTAGGACAGCGGCAGTGGTTATAGCCGCCAGATGCACAGCGTGGCTTAGGGCGTCAGACCTCAGGGAAGATCTTCATGATAGATTGGCAGATGCTCCCTGTTTGGGGGATAGCCTGTTTGGTGAAAAAGTATAAGCTACTGTTGCACAGCTTAAAGAAGATTCCTCAGCTAGTCGTGAACTTTCAGCGCATCGTTCAAATCAATTCCTACAATTTCGTCGTCCTTCTTCTACTTTTTCTTATCGTAGAGCATATCATCAACAATTTTTTCAACAGTATTATCCTCGATGATGGTTTACTCCTTACAGTAGAACCAGCATGCCACAATCGCAGCCTTCTCCTTATGTACCAAAACAATATCCTAGAGACCGCAAGCAATCCTCTGCATCTCAACTACCTGCGCTTAAACCTTCGCCTAGTTTTTGACCCTCTGCCGGTGGGAGGGTGGCTACCTCCGTTCTTCTCAGCTTGGCAGGACATCACAACAGACCAATGGGTCCTCAGCATCATTTCTCACAGGTATTTACTAAATTTCCTACCTCATATCCTATTCTCTCAGGCACCACCACCGTCCTCGGTGACTCATCAGCACATTCCACAACTTGCAGCAGAGTTATCTCTTCTTCTGCAAAACAATGCTATAGAAAGTGTACCATTTCTTCAAATAAATCAGGGGTTTTATTCAAAATTTTTCCTCAATCCCAAGAAGATGCAAGGATTCCGTCCAATCCTCGATCTTGGACCCCTCAATGCCTGCCTCAAGAGGGAAAAGTTCAGAATGATTTCCTTTCCAGCAATTCTGAAACAACATGATTGGTTAGCCGCCCTAGACCTCAAGAATGCATACACTCATATTCCCATTCACCCTTCCCACTGGCATTTCCTACGCTTCAAGTATCTCAACATGTATTTCAAGTACAAAGTTCTACCCTTTCGCCTCTTGTCAGCACCACGAGTGTTCACAAAGTGCCTAGCTGTGGTAGTGGCGCATTTGTGAAAACAACACCATATAGTGTTTCCTTACCTAGACGATTGGCTATTGGTAGCCCATTCCAAGGATTGTCTGCTACTCACCATCCAAACCACAGTGAACACCTTGCAAACCCTGGGTTTCATAATCAACTTCAAGAAGTCCATGCTCACTCCAGTTCATTTCCTCACGTTCATTGGAGCACTCTGCAAGGGCTTACCTTCCTCAGGAAAGACATCAAGCCATAATCAGTCTAGCAAACCAAGTAAGGCAGTCTTCTTCCCTACCAGCTCACACTATTCTACGCCTATTGGGCCATATAGCAGCATCGCTTTCTCTGATGCCACATGCCAGACTCCATATGTGACCACTACAGTGGTACCTAAAGCTACACTGGAATCAATGACTTCATTCACTTTCAAAGATGATTTCTCTGCCTTCAAAGATTCTCTCCTGTATTGAATTCCTTCCACCTTCCTACAAGAAGGATGTCTGTTCCAGCTTCCACCTACTCTGCTTCCCATAACAACCTATGCTTCAAACCAAGACTGGGGGGCATACCTCAACAGCCTCAAAACTTGGGGTCAGCGAATAAAAAAATCCTGCATATCAATCACTTAGAACTCTGAGCGGTTTATTACGCTCATCAAGCCTTCCGTTCTTGGATTTTCAAAAAGAACATTCTTATTCAGACGGACAATCAAGTAGTTATGTTTTATATCAGGGGTGTCAAACTCAATCATATAAGGGGCCAAAATCTAAAACACAGGCTAAGTCGCGGGCTGAATTTTTTATTAAGATACTTAGTCTTAGTAGAAATATAGATCCTTCCTCACCCTGAGACACCATTCCATCGATCCACCTGGTTATTTTCACCTCATAGATGTTACCATACTTAATCCCAACTTTATTCAAATAGTCATTCTAGGCATAGGCAGCAGAATGCTTTTTTGTTTGGGGGGGCCAAAAGTTCCACCCCAGTCCCCACCCAAGCTTCACCCCAGACCCTACCCCCATAATAGTACTAATTGTAATACAATTTTTTCCATTCATTTTTCATATATACACATAGTATAATCTTATTAACAACACATAATGGTTAACCACAAAATTAAACTACACAAAGCACACTGTATTCTTCTCAAAATCCATTCCTACCAGAACACCTGGCCTTGGTCACATATGCAGAGCATAGATAACCCCTATTTAAATACGTGACCACAAACTAAAAGTACTAATATATACAAACAAAACCCTAAAATGCAAGACTCTGCATGCAGTACAACCCCAGAGAAATAGAAACAAATTCACTTCTTCCTAAACAGTGCAAAATATAGACAGCAGATGTAAATCCTCAAAACTAACACAATTCAATCACTAAATTGAAAATAAAATAATTTCACCTACCTTTGTTGTCTGGTGATTTTGTTTTTCAAACCATCTTTTCCCAGTCTCTGGCTACACTTCCTTCTGTCTGTGCTCTTAACTGTGTATCCAGGGCCACCTTATCCATTTGCTAGTTTTCTCTCCTTCACTTTCTACCATATATCCATCTTTAGCATTAACTTTTAACATTCAACTTTCTTCCATTTTGCTGCTTTTTTCTCAAAATCTGTCTACTTTTCTATGTCTTCCCTCCCATCTATCCATGTGTACAATCTCTTCCCTCTCCCCTATTCTCATCTATCCACAAGAAACATTTCTTCTTATTTCTTCTCTGTCACACCCATTACTGGGCACCATCTCATCCCTAAGGCGTACTTCCACACTTCAGCTTTCAGAATTCTAGTACAATCCCTAATACTAAACCACCTGGACTTTTGCAACATCACCCATCTGACAATCCCCCAGAAGCAAATGCAAAGACTACAACTGATACAAAATGCAGCAGTCAGGATGATTTTCGGGCTGAAGATCACATAACCCCTTCCTACCGACTCCTACACTGGCTGCCGATGGAGGCGCGCACAAAGTTCAAGCTAGGATGTCTCTGCTTCAAAGTATTAAATGGTCTAGCCCCAAAATACATTACAGACCTCTTCTCATTCCCAACCAACAGACATGAAAGAAAAACACACATGAAATTTGTCTCCCCACCAGCTAGAGGGTGCAAATATAAGAGACACCATCAACAATTGCTATCATATCAAGCAGCCATATGGGGTAAAGACCTAGGAAAATTAATTATGCACACAAACAACTATGAAGAATTCAGGAAACACCTAAAAACTTACCTATTCTTGAAATACCTAGGTAACGAACCGGAACATCAACCCCCCTCGTAACATCACCACATACCTGAACGTGCAAACTGCTAACCCCAACCCCTATTCGCTAAATATGAACACTCTATGAACTTACGGAATATTTCTACTTCTGTGTAAACAACTTGGCACTTCCTGGCCTTGCAACACACAAACTGACGTTAACATTATTAATGTTATCAGATGTACACTGCTATATTCTCTAATTCGTTGTACGAAATATACACTGCTATACTCTTTAATTAGCTGTTCGTAAAGTTTCACTTGATTGTATTTACAGTTTCTTTTATTGTAAACCGCCTAGAAGTCGCAAGATTGTTGGCGGTATATAAGAATAAAGTTATTATTATTATTATTATTATCCCTCTCCCATGGTCAGACAACTTTTGTCTTCCCCTTTCCCCCTCATATAGTCTGGCATCTTTCTCCTCTCCTTCCCATAGCCTGGAATCTCTCTCCTCTCCTATGGTCTGGCATCTCTCTCTCTCTCCTTCCCTCCCTCTTCCTGAGGTCTAACATCTCTCTCCTCTCCTTTCTGTGGTCTGGCATCTTTTCTACGGTCTCTCCTCCCTGCAGTCTGGCATCTCTCCCCTCCTTCCCTTCCATTCTTTGGTATGGCATCTCTCTCTCTCCTTCCCATTCCAGTGATCTGACATCTCTCTTCCCTCCTTTCATCACCATTCTCCAGGATCTGACATATCTCCCCCCCTCTCAGTGTAACATTTCTTCCTCCCTCCTCTCCACCAATATCATGTCCAGCAATTCTCCCTCTTCCTCATGTATACCATCTCTCTTTCCCTCCCAATCCTAGCAGATATCTGCAGAACACTTGCAGGGTACCCAAAACTCACTTCCGCCTAGTCTGATTGTATCCCCTTCATCCCATTGCTGCGTTCTCTAGCCCATCTGAGTCAGCAAATCCATCATTACAGTGGGAGGAATGGAACAGCAATTCCAGCACTACTGAATGGGATAGGATGCTAATACAGGGGCCACCTCGAATGTTTCACAATGTCTGCAGGATACTAGTGAAAAAGAGGCTGTTCCACATTGTGTATGTATGTGTGTATGTATAGATAGGTAGATATATAGATGATACAAAACAATAATAACAGCTCAGTTTTTTGGCATTATGTTTTTTCAGACAAAACCACCTTTTGTTTTTTTTCCCTCTTAGCAAAGGAGGAGTAATAAGAAGGTAAAAGTGACAGTCAAACCTCATTTACTGTTCAGGGTAAGTAATTTATAATACACAATATTTTTAAAAAAACAACTTTAAAATAGTTAATATCTTTATTTAGAAAAGTCTTCACCTTACAAAGGGCAATAAAAAACCAAATAAGCAAATTATCTTTTATTCTAATAAAAAGCTTAAACTTCATAATTTATTCGGGGGGGGGGAGGTTATTTGCTGTACTGTATATTGACAAAAAAAATGACACGCTCTCTCTCTCTCTTTTTCTCTCTCTAATCCCAGCCTCTAGAGCAACAGCATGGAGTTGTCCCTGACAAGGAAGCAGAGTACCATCTATTTGACCGTGTCGTGAACGTGAGAGAGAGTTTTTCTGTTCCCGTAGGCCTCCGTGGCACTGTCATAGGAATAAAAGGCGGTAATTATTTTTCCTTTTCTTACAACAAGTCTCATTATCAGAGCTGCCTTGTGAAAATGAAGAGGGCTGGATAATCAGAGAGCATTATCAGAGCTGTCTCAAGATTGTAAAAGCGACTGTGAAAGCAGCATAAAAATTGTTAAAGGCTGGAGATAAAATGTAGCATTGACATTTTGGGCCTTGTACTCGCTCTAACTGTTGATTGTTATTTTTAACACATTTCAAAGAGCTACTGAGAGTAGAAAGTGAAAGTGAGTCACCTGAGCAGTGGCTGAAAGGCAAGCTAACTCCACGGGAGAACTATGGGCTAGATTCACAAAGCAAACCGATCGTTTTGCGACCCCTTAGCGACCAAATTTCCCTCCGGCCCAATTCACTTACCTCTCTGCCGACCATCCTCCGATCTGTGCATGCAAATGAGGTGAAACACATGCAAAGTAGGCAGGGACGTGATTCACAACACAAAATTTCACATCCGACTGAGCTGGCCAATCAACTGAAGAAGCGACTGCTGGGGACCAGTAGAAAACATCTTTCCGACTCTGCTCTCTGCCCTACTCTGCAATCTCTGCCTGCTCGCCCCTAATGCTGCCCTGCTTTGCCCCGTGTCTCCTGCCTGCTCACCCCGAATGCCGCCCTGCTCTGGTCTGGGGGAGGGGGAGGTCTCTCGCCTGTGGCTGCAAAATTAAAGGGTGAAAATGCATTATTTTTCATTAAAAAGTGACCGAATGCCACCCTGCTCTGCCCCGTACTGCGAGCCCGTGGTTTTAACCCGCAGGCTTTAAGCGGGTTAAAACCACGGGCTCAGGTAAAAAAAATTTTTAAATGGCAAAGCGAGCCGAAGTTCATGAGAAAATGGGGAGTGCAGAGCGGCGGGTCCGTGCAATCTAGTGACCAACTTGTTTGGGGGGGAGAGTCGCCAATGGGGAGTCCGACCCCCCCCCAATAAAAAAACCAAAACGTACACAAAACGCATGCGCAGACCATCTGCAGGGAAAGCAGATGGTCTGCGCATGCAGGGGAATCGCACACCAGCGATCCAGGCAGGCAGATGGGGGCATTCCTCCGATCACCCCCATCTGCATATTTAACTTTGCAGAATTCATTGGACCTGCCTGGATCGGGCCCGATCAGGCAAGTTAGTGAATCTGGGCCTATTTATTTTAATAGTATGTACTGTCCATCTTTCCTTGGGCTCAGAGACTCTGATTTGTAGTTTTTTTTACTGTTTTGCTAGATACTAGTATATTTGACTGCTATTATTAAGACTTTCAGGCCTGTGTCATACCATTCCTTCTGCTGGTTTGCCTTTACAGCTGATCGAGAAGCAGATGTGCTTTATGAGGTACTATTTGATGAAGAATTCTGTGGAGGCCTAACAATAAGGTTTGTTTCTTTTTGAACAGAGCCTGTCAGTTATGAACCATTGTTCTGAAATTTTCAGTACATCCTCAGCAATTAGGTTAAAAAACTTAATTTCATGTGTCTTTAGTATCCTGCTGCATTGCATGATAAATCTTTTGGACAATTTTTTTTTATTTATTTTTAGATGCTCCCAGTTCAAGGGTTATCGACTTCCTGCAAGTGCCTTAATTAACCTTTCCCATGGTAATCGTTCAGAAACAGGAGTTCAGAAGCTGACAGCCATTGTGAAACCACAACCTGCCACAAATCACTCTGTTTCACATACACCTGATTCATCTATTTCAGGCTCACAGAAAGTGCAGCTTGGAGGTCTCAACCACTCTCCACGTTCACCCTTCATCCCTACCCGAGTAAGAACCTTCATTTTCCAAGTCCTAGGTTTTCTTATCACTGAGCTTAACTCAGGGGTGTCCAATGTCGGTCCTCGAGGGCCGCAGTCCAGTCGGATTTTTAGGATTTCCCCAATGAATATACATGAGGTCTATTTGCATGCACTGCTTTCATTGTATGCTAATAGATCTCATGCATATTCATTGGGGAAATCCTGAAAACCCGACTGGATTGCGGCCCTCGAGGACTGACATTGGACACCCCTGGCTTAGCTGCTTCTAATGTGTGAGCAGTAAAAATGCTTATTTATACACAATGAGACTCACTAATTACTAGCTATCCTGTAAGAAAAGAAAAAACAAGCTTTAAATAACAGCATGCAATTTACTATGTAGATTTGCTCTAGTGGTTTTGGTTTTCCTACTTCATGTACTACCAAGAGATAATTTTCCTTTCACTTCAAGATGCATTTTAGTTCAATTTGTTATTGGCTAGCCACTGTAGAGTTTTGTTATAAGCTGCCTTCTGTTAAGTAATTTCATAACTTTAAATTCATAGACAACACGCACAGGAAAATCTCCCTCACTAATGCCAGTGGGTGAGGCACTGACTTTAGGAGGTCACATTTCCTTGGGCTGGTGAGCCTCTGGAGCTCTAGGTTCACATATACTGGTATACAGTTGATGATAACATGAGGGTAGATGTGAACAGAGAAATACGCTCAACTCGTTTTGTTTGGGGTTTTTCTGTTACAACTTAGCAGCTGAATGGAAGACACCTTTACAACTTCAGGGCAGACAATCAGAGTAATATCAGTTCATCACAGAAGGGATTAGTGTCTGCTGGGCATCAGAAACATAAGGTAAGATTTTAATTCTTTGTAGAGATGTGTTGACTCATTTGTTTTACAGAATTGTATGAAGAAGTGCGGTGTCAGAAAGCCCTGAAGAAGCAGTAGTGAACCGTGAAACGTTGGCTTTTAAGAGACACCACATTTATACTTCAACACTTTTGGCAGCATTGCTAATTAGACGATTTTTGTCCCATGTTGAAAACTAGCCTAGCGGCAAGTGTAAAGTCTTCACGGAAGTTTTTTGCAGCCAATGATGTGGGTGGAGGAGTCTTGAGCATGTATGCCCTGCCTAGACAAACCTGAGGCTTTTTCTTCCATTTAAAGACATTACCCTTAGCTAATAGAGTGGAGCAATTTGTTTTGTTATATGATTGATTCATTAGTTTACATTTTATTACTTAAGAAATAAAAAGAGCATCTAGCTTTTTCTTCCATGCATGTTTGAATGACCCAGTATCGTGGATCTGGCTTTGCTAGAATGTACATGACAAATCCCATAATTCTACTGTAAGACCAGGCTACAATCAACATTTACTGGTCCAAAGACAAGTTGGTGCTGAGCTATATGCTTTTGGAACTACTTTCTTGCAAGCTTGCCATTAGCATTTTCATCCTTGTTTTAGATTCCAAATAAACAAGATGATGAATTTTGCAGCGTTTGGCAATCACTCCAGAGCTCTGGAAAGCCTCAACATAGTCAACAAAATATACAGGAAAAGGTTAGTACAGATTTTCTGAATGTGGAAGAACTTTATCAGAGGTATTCGTGACTGCAAGAAAACCCTTTCAGTCTTCTTGCTAGCTAGCAAAGTGTCTTGCTGCTTGGCTGGTGGAGACAAGTACATAAAAGCTGCGTTAAGCATCCTTAGTTTGGTGTGATAGCAAGTTATTACTGCTGGAAACATTATTTTACTGCTCCTTCAGCTGCTGGCAAGGAGTAGCATTTTTTCCAATCATGTTGACATTTTATTTAGTTAGTTAGTTAGTTAGTCATTTATGTAGCCCGTCCTCCCAAAAGGAGCCCAGAATGGGTTACAAGAGTACATTCATAGTATGGGTAGGCCAAATTTTAGTGAGAAATACCAACTTTACAGCATTTACAGTATAGACAAAGGGGGTTTAGATTTCAGCCATTACAATGTAGACATAACATACAGACTTAGTGGACATAGGGTGGAGTAAGTGGATTTTGGTTGAGTTGCACACATGCAGTTGGCCAAGTTTAGTCAAAGTGATCACTTTAATTAGAAACTAGGCAGGAAGAAAAATCCAATTTGTGGGGTTTTTTTCTATTTTACACAGATTAGGAGAAAACTATTATTCCTTGTCATTCCATTATCCCTCCAGGTTAATCCAGATGTGTGAGTATTCCTTTTTCTGCCAGCAGATGGCGATTGAGAACTACTGACTTAGTGGCATTACCTTATATGTATCCCGTACAGTCCCCTAGCTAGTCAGTGATTCTCAGTCTCCAGCAGATTGTAGGTTGAGGCATCCAGTGGAGTCTTGACTACTAATCAGGTAGGAATACATTTTAAAAAATCATCATTGCAAATTTGATGGACTACAGATATTTAACGACCAAGGGCTTGATTTGGCTGGGCCACCCTCCTTAGCCTGGGGGTATCAAACCTGATTGTACTGGGACCTTTTTCCCCCTCAGGCACTTCTAGTAGTTACCTTAATGGGGAGTCTGGTTGTTTGTGCCTTGCCCCTCTGCCCCACTTTGATTGCCTAGACTACAGACAAGGCAGAGCTGATTAAAGAAAAAAAAAAGAAAAAGATAAATTTTACATAGTGACAGGAGCAAAGAGCTGTAGAACCAGGCAGAATTGATCAGAGACTCCATATCCTTGCTGTGCTTGCAATAACTGGGATCTTGGAAGATTGTAATGAAGAGAAAGAGTATGAGAGCATGGAAACGAAGGCTCATGGGTGCTGGCAGGCAGTAAGATGGTGTCGTATAGAGAGCACATTTGACACTGTTTAGAGTACGAAGGCTGCATTTGCAATAGGGATAGAGCCAATATGGTACCACAGCTGTAATGCTTGATGGCAAGGCAAAATATGATTCAGCAGTCTTTGGGGAGGGGAGGGGGGAAAGATTATCCTGAGCTGATTCTGAAGAATGCTTAGCTTCTGGAAGAACATGGAAGTCAAGTTGCAGTGAAAAATTTCAGCCCAGAATTTGTTTTTCATAACCGCCAAGCATGGCTTAGTGACTGAGGTCAGTCTTTGGGAGAAGTAGCATTGTCTCTCCTGGGGGATGGCCTTTCCAGGTTTCCTTACCCAGAAAAGTGAAAGATGTGGAGTTGCTAAAATTTGAGGACTCGCTGGTCCAGGAAATGAGTCCAGTGGGGTCGCAGTTGAATTTTCAGGAAGAGTTCCTATAAGAAGCGCATCCTGATGAAGATGCTTGGTGGTGAAGATTTTCCACAAAGTGGGCTCACTCGCTCTCTCTCTATCTGATAGCAAGGGTGCAGGTTGTGTTGAAAATCTCAGAAGTTTGGCTGACAGAAGGTGTGCAGTCAGAGGACTCACTCTTGGAGGAGATTAAGAATCCTCCTAGGGACATCCCATTTCACAAAGCTGCCAAGGAGATGATAACAGCAGAGTGGGACACTCTAGATCTGGGGTTGAAAATAATGAAGTTCATGTTGAGGCCCATTCTGGTAGAGGAAATAGAGTGCTTGCACTTTTCCAGAGGTGGCTGCATTGTTGGCTAGATTAAAAAAAGATAATCTCAATGGAAGGAATGGCAGCCCTGAAGGATCCCCAGGATCACTGAATAGAAGAACTCCTTAAGCAGGCCTTTGAAATGGTGGTCTTTGCTCTGCATGCCGCAGTCTGTGGGGGTTATGTGGTCAGGACCTGTTTTCGGTGATTAAAAAAGTTGCCAGAGGGCTCACTATCAGATGGTGCTGCAGGAGGTATGATGATGGATCACCTGGAAAAGGGTGTGACTTTCCTGGCAGAAACATTGTATATGCTCATCAGGATGTCAGTAGAGTATGGCCCTTTTGGTTTCCACTTGCCTTAGCCCAGGAGTTAGCAGACTTTGCTTCCAAGAGCTGTCTTAGTAAGCTCCCCTTTATAGGGAAGCTCTTATTTGGGGAAGACCTAGTGAAATTGATGAAGAGTTTGGGGTACTCTGAGGTTTCTAAGTTAGCTGACGGCATATCCCTGCTCATGGTAGACTAGCAGTTGTTCTAGAGACACCAGAAGGTATCGGCCCAATGGAGTGAGCAAGACATATCTAAGTCATTTTCTGCCTTGCAGGGGCATGAGTTGCTCAATAAGGACTTTGAGACCCACCCTCCTGGTTCCTCTGGTAGGGTTACATTTAAGAGAGTATTACTGGAGGTTCAAGTAGATCCAGATAATTTCAGATAAGTAGTTCTTCATTTGCTTACTAATGCCGTCTCCATGCCTGTCCTCACTAAAGGCAATAGCAATCAGGTTTATGCTGGAAAGGCTGTTACAACTTTGGGCATTCTTGTCAGTTCCTGTAGAGAAATGGGAGATGGGCAGATAAATGATATACTTTGTTGTGCCCAAGAAAGAAGGTTTATTCTGAACCACTTTGGATCTCATGTGGGTGGACAGGGCTTTGCATGTCTTCAGCTTTCAAACAGAGACACTGAAATCAGTAATAATAGCCTAGTGGGGAGAATTTCTCATTTTCTGGACCTTACAGAGGCTTATCTGCATATCCCCATTTGATGGGGGCACCAGCATTATCTTTGCTTTGAAATTTTGAGCCAACATTTTCAGTTTTGTGCACACCCGTTTAGGTTAACTATAGCACCAAGGACATTCTGCAAGTAATAGTAGTGGTTGCACTCACCTAGCAAAGAGCATGAGTGTTGGCTCATCCTTACCTGGATAATTGTTCAACCAAAACAAAGTCATTTTAGGAGAGTCTACAACTACTACTACTTATCTAATCTAATCTAATCCTTAGGTTTGTATACCGCATCATCTCCACGTTCGTAGAGCTCGACGCGGTTTACAGTAGGAGAAATAGGAAGGAACTACAATAGAGGGTTAGAGGTAGAAGTGTGAAGAAAATTTAGAGGACTTGGGATGCCAAGATATAAGAGTTTCCTTGATTCCTAAGTTGGAGGGAGACTTACATTTTTTGAGAAAAGCCATAAGATATAAGGAGAATGAGTAGTCAGCTTATGAAAGAGAAAGCTAATGCTGTTAAAATCAAGAGTATTTGGGAGCCTGGTTTATTACTCAGCAGGGAAGAGTGTTCTTGACCAAGGAAAAGTTGTAGATGTTACAGAGGCAAGTTTGGAACCGGTTTTGGAAAATAAGATTGCGGGCCTGGAATTAGCTTCAGGTCTTACAGCTGATTGTTGCCATGGATATGGTGCCCTGGGCCAGAACTTATATGCATCCTTTGCAAAAGGCACTATTGTCCTATTTGTTACTTCAGTTTCAGGATCTGGATGTGATTCTGCCCCCTTCAGATCGGATTGTGGTAATTGACAGTGGCTGGGATGCACATTGTCTGAAAAAGGTGGCTCAGAGTCAGTGGTTGGCAACAGAGGCAGTGTGTCTAATCAGTCAGCTGAAGGCATGGGCCATATAGCTGGATCAGGAGGCTTTCTGTCATTGATTCACAGCAAAGCAGTGAAGGTGCTGTCAAACAAACAACAGCAGTATCATATGTCAGTCAGCAAGGAGGAATCAAGAGCATGCAGGTATCAGAAGTAAAACTGTTCATAAGCTAGGCAGAGAGGTGCATATGGGAGCTGTCAATGCTTCGTATGGCTGCAGTGGATAATATCCAGGTGGATGTTTTTAAGCAAAAATACCCTGGATCCAGGGAAGTGGATTCTGGTGGAGAAGGCCTTCAAATACATCATGCACTGATGGAAAAGGCCCTTGATGGCAACTGCAGCAATGCAAAGATTCAAAGCTCTTTCATTCAAAGGAAGGAATGACAGTTGTGGCTTTGAACCAAGTTAACATAAGAACTTAAGAATAGCCTTACTGGGTCAGTCCATCTAACCCACTATCCCGTCTTCATAGTGGCCAATCTAGGACACAAGTACCTGGCAAAAGCCCAAATAGTAGCAACATTCCATGCTACCGATCCAGGGCAAGCAGTGGCTTCCTCCATATCTGTCTCAATAGTAGGCTATGGACTTTTCCTCCAGGAATGTGTCCAAACGTTTTTAAAGCCCGCTACATTAACGACTCTTACCACATCCTCTGGTAATGCATTCCAGAGCTTAACTATTTTCTAAATGAAAAACTATTTTCTCCTATTGGTTTTAAAAATATTTCCCTGTAACTTCATCAGCTGTCCCCTAGCCTTTGTAATTTTTGGCGGAGTAAAAAATCAATCCGCTTGTTCTCACTCTACACTGCTCAGGTTTTTGTAGACTTCAATCCTATCTCCCCTCAGCCATCTCTTTTCCAAACTGAATAGCCCTAACCTCTTTAGTCTTTCCTCATACATGAGGAGTTCCATTCCCTTTATCTTTTTGGTTGCTCTTCTTTGAACCTTTTCTAGTTCTGCTATATCTTTTTTGAGATAAGGCGACCAAAACTGAACGCAATACTTAAGGTGAGGTTGCACCATGGAGCGCTACAGAGGCATTATAGCATTCTTAGTCTTGTTTATCATCCCTTTTCTAATAATTCCTAGCATCTTGGGGTTTTTTGGGGCCACCTCCACACTTTGGGCAGAGGGTTTCATGGTATTGTCTACAATGACACCCCGATCTTTTTCTTGGGTGTTAACTCCCAAGGTAGACCCTAGCATCTGGTAACTATGAGTTGAGTTATTCTTCCCAATGTGTATCACTTTGCATTTGTCCACATTAAATTTCTTCTGCTATTTGAATGCCCAGTCTTCCAGTTTCCTAAGGTGTGCCTGCAATTTTTCACAGTCCACATGTGTTTTGACAACTTTGAACAGTTTAGTCTCATTTGCAAATTTAATCACCTCAGTCATCATTCCAGTATCCAGATCATTTATAAATAAGGTAAATAGTACCGGTCCCAGTACAGATCCCTGAGGCACTCCACTATTTACCCTCCATTGAAAAAAATGGCCATTTAACCCTACTCTCTGTTTTCTGTCCAACCTATTCCTAATCCACAACTGAACATTGCCTCCTACCCCATGACTCTAATTTTCTCATGAGCCGCTCATGTGTAACTTTGTCAAAAGCTTTCTGAAAATCCAGATACACTACATCAACCATCTCATCTTTATCCACATGTTTATTCACACCTTCAAAAAAGTCAAACAAATTGGTGAGGCAAGTCCTCCCTTGGCTGAACACATGCTGACTCTGTCCCTTTAAATCATGTTTGTCTACGTGTTTCACAGTTTTATTTGTTATAATTATTTCCACTATTTTGCCCGGCACTAAACTCAGGTTTAAAGCTCTGTAATTTCCCAGATCTCCCCTGGAACCCTTTTTGAAAATCAGCATAACATTGGCCAATCTTCAGGTACTACAGACAATTTTAGCGACAGGTTACAGATTACTAAAGCAGATCAGCAATTTCATGATTGAATTCTTTCATTACCCTGGGATGTATACCATCTGGTCCAGGTGATTTATCACTCTTTAATTTGTCAATTTGGTTTAATATATCTTCCAGACTCATCAAGATTAATTTCAGTTCCTCCATATCATCCATAGATATCCAGATCTTTTGGAATGCAGTTTGGAGCTAGTGTTCTAAAGGCTGGCCTGGCTGGTTTCCTCCCTAAATAATTACCGCTTTGATACTTCCCATGCATCTAAACTGGTCTGAAGAACAATAAGGAAGGCAAAATTCGTTCTAATTGCTAATTTTCTTTCCTTGAGTTACTCCAGACTAGTCCAGGAACTAACTTAGAAACATAGAGTATGACGGCAGAAAAGGGCCGTCGGCCCAACAAGTCTGCCCACTCGAAGAACCCTCCCTCAACAAGAACCCTCCCTTTTAAGAATTTCCCAGAGGTGAGGTGAGGCGAGATGTTCAAAGAAAAAAAAGTTATATATGAGAGTTGTTTTTTTTTAACTAGGCAACACAGATGGGATTGGTTCGCTGTTCATTGTCTACTATAGTCTGTAGTGATGAGGTAGAATTTGATTTACAGAAACTTAGGCTTGATTTGCTTGTGTCTTTTCCCCTGGTTCTGTGTGGGAATTAACTAAACTTTTTGCTTTGTAATAGAAAAAGAAAAATGAAAGTAAATAAAGGCCATATGGCCTATCTGTAGAAAGCAGTTGACAAATCTTTTTGAGAAATGTTATAGGGACTAGGATTTTATATTTACATGTATAGAAAACCACTGACCATTTTAGTAACTGTCCTCTGGACTGACCCCACTCTCTTTATATATTTTCAAATGTGCGATCTCTAGAACTGTAGACAGTACTATAAATGAGCTCTCACCAGAGACTTGTACAGAGGAATTGTCGCCATCTTTTTCCTGCTGGCCATTTCTTTCCATTCACTCAAGCATCCTTCTGGCTTTTGCCATCATCTTTTCTACCTTTTTAGCTACCTTAAAGTTATCAAATTCTGACTAGCCAGGGGACTGCCCATAATATTTATAAGTTGATATCACTAAGTCAGTAGTTCTCTGTCTTCATCTGCTAGCAAGGAGAGAATACCTACATATCTGTACTGGTCTGGTGTGACTTATGGAAAAAAAATTAGCAACTAAGAACTTAATTCTCTTTTAAATCCAAGTCCAAAGGGTCCTGGGTTCAAATAAGTTTATTGCATCTTTTAATAAAATTGTTATGAAAGTAGGACCCATGATGAAAAAAAATTAAGAAAACCATGACATCCTAATGTGACTGACCTTAGAATTTATTCATATTATGATATTCTAGTGGGCAAGAAGAAAATGGAAATCAAAATCCTACAGTTTTTATAGAGAGTCCAAGACTTGACTGACTTAGTTAAAAAGCTATCCAGAAAGGTTTCAGAACATACATTATAATTTCTGCAGATTTCTAATAATTTAATTTTCTAGGGTCTAATTCTGCCTCAAGAATCAAAACCATGCATTGGTTTCCCATTCCAAAAGCCGGGTTTCAATGACCGTAGTCCTAGGAGCCAGCAACAGAGGCAAGAACTAGTTAAAAGAAGTGAGTGAGAATTAGCTCTGCTTTGCAGCAGTTTCTTCTTGAGTCATTAAATGGACCAGTGAATTGTAGATTTTATTTTTACATTATTTTCAAAACTAATGCATTATTGTATTCTGAGCCCTTAATTCTTTACTAGTAGTTTTTAGTTTTCTTTCCTATCCTTTTCCTTTTCCCCTTCCCCATACCGTCCTTCTGCTTCTCTACTGAAGTGTTTTCATAACATTTAAGAAACTCCCATAGGTGATACAGGCTTTTGAACAGAGACATATAATGCAGAATAGTAACTGATCAATTATTTACTAATTAGTTATATCAATTTGCTGTAGATAAGGAGGATTCAAAATTTCCCAGAAATGAAAATCACCCACAGAAGACCTCAAATAAACAGGTAATTTCAGTTCCATGCTTATGTACCAGCAAAAAGATCTTCTGTTTCTTTGCCTTCCTATTCATTGCAGTGAATGAATTTGCAAATCTTATTTATCTTAACTGAAAAATGAAACTGCAGATAGGTTACAAATTACTAATAACATACCGTTCAAATTATTTGTGGAACCTAAGCATTAGAGGAAGGCTTTTTAAAAAGGGTTCTAGGGATGATCCAGGAATCTACAGTAAACACCAAAAAGTCCAACAGGAATCTACAGACCAGTAAGTCTGATGTCATCACTGGGCAAAATGGTAGAATTTATTATATGAACAAGTGAGAGGGAAAACAGAAACACAGACCAAGTAGCACCAAAGTGTAGTGAAGTGGGTCCAGATGGGATAATAGACAGCAAAGCCTCAAACTGGAGGGTGCAAAATTTATTGGAGGACCCAACACAGCCCATGTTTCAGCTTATGCATCAGGGGTCACATTGAAATGGCTTCCTGAGGTAACTCGAGATATGATCATCCAGACATAAAAATATCACTGCACCAGTCGCATCTCTTCAGTTCTTTCATTAAAGTAACCATCTGCTATCCTTCCTCTCCTTAGAGATCCTATTCCAAGCTTGAATTCAGATATAGTATGCATCACTGCCACCTCCGCCAGGAGGCCTTTCCGTGAATTCACAACCCTTTCTGTGAAGAAGTATTTCCTCAGGTTGCTCCTGAGTCTGTTCCTTTTAATCCTCAACATATGCCCCTTCATTCCAGAGCTTCCTTTCAGTTGGAAGAGACTCATCTTTTCTGCATTTATGCCACAGGGGGTATTTAAACATCTCTATTGTATGTGTCCTCCTATGTTTCTTTCAAAACTATACAGATTGAGATCTTTCAGTCTGTCTCCATATTCTTTAAGATGAAGACCATTGACCATTTTAGTAGCTGCCCTCTGGATTGACTCCATTCCATTTTTATCCAGAATTTTTTTTAATGTATAAATCTTTATTATAGGTTACAAACAATGCAAGATACACACTTCAAATCAAGGAACACATTATACACAACTTTCTAAATGAGATCTCACCCAAGTCTTATACAGAAGCATTATCATCTCCTTTTTCCTGCTGACCATTCCTCTTTCTATGACCAATCCTCTTTCTATGTACTCTTTCTATGTATCAAGCCATCTTTCTAGCTTTTACCATTGATTTTTCTACCTTTTTGGCCACCTTAAGATCATCACATATGATCATACCCAAGTCCCATTCCTCTTTAAGTCACAAGCGTTTTTTTCCTCTTAAACTGTACCACACCTTCAGGTTTTTGCAGCCCAAATACATGACCCTGCATTTTTTTTGCATTAAATCTTAACTGCCAAATTCTGGACCAAGCTTCTCTAGGTCCTTCTCATGTTATCCACACCATTATGGATGTCTACCCTATTGCAAATTTTGGTATCATCTGCAAAGAGACTAATCTTTCTAGACAGCCCGTCAGCAATATGACCTACAAAAATGTTAAAAAGAACTGGCGCAAGCACCAAACCTTGCAGCATACCACTGGTAACATCCCTTTCTTGTGCAACAGGAATGGTAACCTTGACCATTGGGTTAAACCCTCATTAGTTGCAGAGGTTGTAGAGAGACCACTGTTTGTTTTCATGCTCCACCTTCCATCACTCTGGGATGAGCTCCACCCACTCAGTCTTATTCTCTACAATCGAGGAGGAGGGAGCCTGTTTGTTCTGCTTGTGTTAAATCTTTATTATTTTTGGTTTCTTATTATCCTGTTAGAGGCTTTCGGTGCTACAGAGGATCCCAGTAACCCCAGTACATCTCTGACTGTGAAAAGATACAAACTCTCAAGGCTGAGGTCTGTAGCCCACAGACACTTACCTCGCTTGATTCCTGTGTGGCTAGTCTGCATCGGTAGTTCTCAGAGCTCAGGGTCCATATCCTTGGGAGCAATCTCGCCCTAGGTTCGTCTACAATGGGCTTGAGTAGTTTGTTCCAGGTTCTGTCCAAGTGGGCTTGAGTGCAGACTGAGTGGGTCCTGTGGCATTTTATCCAGGTTTGGGGCCCAACTGCATTTATCCCCCCAAAACGTTGTTCAGCTCCGGTGGAGTTCTGAGGTCCAGTTCTTCCAAAGAAGTAAGCTATCTGTTGGACTCAAGGCTTGTCTGAGGCAGAAATCTTTCTCACCTCTGATCTGAGGTTTTCCTATTCAGCTCCAGCACAGCAGCAAGGCTATTGCAGCCTATGGGGAAAATCAGGGTGGGGGGAGGGTTCATTAAAAGTTGTTTGTGAAGGTTTCTGAGGTTAGGGGTCAGGTTCCTCACAACCCAAAACCCCTTCCCTGCATTTTTTGTGTTTGCATTTTTTCTCCACAGGCTGTTTTAGGTGCCAGAATCGCTATCTTTCGGCCATCTTGGATTTCCAATTTATTTTAAAATTTATTTATTTATTTATTTATTTGATGGTTTAATTGGAAAACATCGTCTTTTTTTTTTTTTTTTTTCAAAAGTTTTATGGGTGCTGGATGTGCAGAGAGTAATACTTCAGTATCTCGAGGTCACTAACGAGTTTCATTTCTCTGATCAGTTACTCATGCTCACCAGGCAAGCTAAACTGGGCAAGCCAACATCTAAGGCTACTATCCTTAGATGGATTCACAGAGCCATCAAGTCAACTTACATTACCTGAGGGAAACAGCCACTGATATCTTTGAGAACACATTTAATGAGAAGCATTGCTTCTTCATGGGCAGAGATCTGAATGGTTCTTCCTGAGATCTGTAGGGCGGCAATCTGGTCCACTCTTCATACTTTTACAAATTTCTGCATAGTGGATATGGCAGTGAGAACAGATGCGGCCTTTCCTCAGTGTTGAAGGCAGGCTCATCGATCCCACCCTAGGGACTGCTTTGGTACATTCCACTTGTTCAGAATGACACACCTATTGCACTACAAAGAAAGATTAGTTCTTACCGCTATAATCTTCTTTCTTGTAAATACTTAGGTGTGTCATTCTGGAACTCCGCTCTGTATTTCATACAATTCACCTGCTTACTGAGTACTATCTCATACAGAAATGACAGTTTCTAGTCTGAAATTTTTCAGGTCAGTCAGATTTAAGGAATTTATGGAATTGTAAAATGAGAGAAACAAATATGTCACACATTGGGGAATGTATGAACTTCTTAAATGTTAAGCTTGTGGTTGTTTTACAGTGCTGTTTTTTATTGGTTCACATTATTCATCATTTGTGTTTAGTATACTTCTTGCAGAGCAGAACAGACCTTTGTTATCGGGGCGCATCCCTGTAACCCCTCCTTCTTATATTTTGTTATGAGGGCTAAATGCCTGCTTTGGTACAAACTGAAGGGGACAGCACACTCCATTGAAGGAGGAGGAATTGAAAACTGTGATACCTTCTGTGAAGTGTGCAGTTCTGGCTTCAGTACCCACTTGTCCAGAATGACACACCTATTTACAAGAAAAAATTATCACGGTAAGAACCTAATCTTTCTTTCAGGAAGCTTATTTATATGGATTTAGCTCAAATCTTTTGATTGGTAACGACAGATGAATTATGTTCAGGCATAGTAGGTATTTGACAATCTAAGGGCCTCATGTGATTGGATTAACATCTTAATGTAAGTTAATGTGACTTAGTTAATAAATAGGCTCCACTGATAATGGTGGAGTGTGCATTAAACGGTGTGCTTTAGCTAATATTAAAATGCATTAATTTGTATTAAAGTGCACTAACACTTTTATACAGGCTGGTAAAAATAAGGCTATAAGTTAGTTTCTGAAGAAGGGAGAGCAAATTAACTTGTCCAAGATCACAAGGAGCATGTTTCCCTGATTCTCTGCTCACGACTGCCCATTAAGCAGCTACTGCATACTTATGAGATCATCATATCTGTATGTTTGTGAATCTGTTCCACTAAAAGTTTTTGTAGTCTATTGACACCAGGATTTTAGACCATTTTAGTGTGTTCAAAGGGATCTCAGGGCTGCTTTTATTAAGCAGCGGTAGAGCATTCTACCATGAGCCAGCGAGGTAAATGTTTCAATGCTCATTCAGTTTCTATGAACTTAGGAGTATTTACCTCACTGGCCTATGGTAAAATGCTCTACTGCTGCTAGATAAAATAAGCCCTCAATTTGGGGTATTTTAGAAGGGAAAAATGAACTATATATGTATGGACACATGTATCAGAAAGTAGGTTCCATTAGTTCTACATGGAAATTTATGTTTCAAGTGATGAGTTTTTCTTCCTATAGTTATGCGTAACCACTTTAGGCTCCTCTAATGTCATTCGGCTCTTTATAAAAACTTGCTCTTTAAGCTTCTTACTGTGACTTGAGTTAGTGGAAGATAAAACATAATAGCAGTCTTCACCTTTTTGTTGAATTTGGGTTATGCTTAGTGATTAAGTATTCCAATGTTTTACAGAATGAAGTAGAGCCAGTTAAGTGTAACATCAGACTTCTGAAGAGAAATGAAAGTCTAAATCCCCCTGTAAGACCACAGGAAGCAGCTGATGTTCCAATCACAGCTGTAAAGGTAATAGATAATTTGTGTTTTATCATCTGAAGTGTGTAGATATGAAAAACTGATATTCACAGTGAACTATAGTAATCTGCTTTATATAGTGCTTCTTGATTTGATTCATATTTTCATTCCTCTATATTGTGTGTACAAATGGATATTTGAAAATTTCTTCATCATTAAGCAGGATGAATCAGCCATGCAAGTGAATGATGCCATCCAGTAGTTCTATGATCCTCCATGATGCTACAGATTCATTTGTTCTATCAGCCTAATGTATGATATATTTATGACTTCATCCCTCACTTTGAATTTCTGATTGGAAGATCTAGCCACACACAAGCATAATAAATAGGAAATAAACACTCAAGTAGCATTGTATTATGTAGATGGGAAGGTACTGATTCATATGCTCTTTGTAAAAGAAGTATTAAAAATCTGTAATTGTGCCCTATCAAAGAGGATGCATCTGTAAGCCATATACCTTCCAAGAGTTCAGAATATTCTTCTGGACAAACGAAGTAACTGCTGACCTCACAAATAATCCTTGGATGAGTTAATTCTGCAGGATATATTTCAGCAGTGGGGAATCCCATAGACAGACCTCCCTGTATTAGACTTAAGAAACTTCCACAATTCTGTCACATAAGAACATGTCAGAGCATCTGATGCTTACTGCAGTCACTGAGAACTTTTCTACATCTTCTCACTGGATTCACTTATTCAGACAATATTGCATAAAGCTGTAAAGAACATCGCAATGATGGTGATTGTTGCCTCAATATTGCTTCATCAAATGTGGTTCTCTTGCTTTTATCATCAATCGGTAGAACTACTCATTTGTCTACAGCAGAGACCAGCATTTTTTATTCTAAATCAAGGGAGCATTCTGTATCCAGACCTTAGCAGCAACTGTTTGGAAATTGAACACAAAATAGTAAAATTTTTACAGCTACCTCCAAAAATAGAGGGTATGTACTAGAATGGTGGTTCTCAACCCAAACTTCAGAGCATACCCAGCCATTCTGGAATCTCAGAGAAGGCGGGAGCTGGAAGGCCTTGAGCATGCACAGATATTCAAGGCCCTGCTGCGGCCGAGCATAGAACATTGGTGTTAGGCGCTTTCAGCACCAGTACATGTATGGTAAGCACAGTACTGGTCAGTGGGGTTGAGGAGGTGGACAGCAGCGCTGATCATCTTGGGCGCAAAAGGAGGAGAGCAGTGCTGGTGGCCTCAGGTGGGGGGGTGTTGGCTTTGCAGTGGAGGGTAGCAGTGCTGCTGGCTGAGGGGGAAGGAGGGGGCGGGGGAGGGAGTTTGGAGTGGGAGGACAGCAGCCTATTTTTAATAGTAATTCTCAAGCAATTAAATTTATCAGACATCAATCAATTCCCATGATGTTGTAGTCTGCCTCCTACACTTCGTGCTTAAGCAGGCTATTTTGCAGGCTCTGCATGCTGGGACTACACTTAACTTATGCTGGCCACAAAGTGTTGTGCTTCCAGGACTACTACTCTATGGTTGCGATGGCATGGAAAAAATTTGTGCCCATGTGTTCAGCGCTGGTAGAGAAAAAAGTTTGGGTCTCCTTACTTTCCCAGCCAAATTACATATTCACTAAGCGAGCAAGGATTACTGCTTGACTTTATTAACACCTGGGATGCAGGACCGGCCACATCATGAAAGACCTCGGGCCCAGTATTGGGTACCACAAGAAATCCAAAACCAGAGAGACCAAAGACTCTAAAAAAAGGAAAAACCCTTATTTTGACAGGTTTGTTTTTTTTGTATGGGCTTTATTGCCAGACTCTGGACCCACAGACTTCAATCTTTTGGACATCATATCAGTTGGGGGGGGGGGGTTTCCCATCTTCTGGGAAAAAAGGTTTGCTTGGATAGGACTGTTGTCACAATTTTTGACTTGCATTTCTTTATTGCTATATCTTATGGCTATTTTGTATGATATTCTTCTTTACTGTGTTGGGGGAAAGAGGCATTGTAAGTAACTTGCCTGGAGGGTGGTTGATGCTTCTTCCCAGGTGGTATGTGGAGAGGGCGGGGGGAATGGGGCAAGTCTAAATGATGGTGGGGAAGTAGGGGTGGGGAGCAGGTGGAGTTCAGAGAAGAGAGGGGTTTTTTGATGCAGGGGACTTGGGTTGTGTCTCTGGGGAGAATGAATGTGGTTCTTTTGGATTCCTTCAGGGAGACTTCTCAGTTGATGGGGGAGGGTATAGTTTGGGATGTCTTCTTTTGGATTTTAGGTATCTGGACTGGTTTTCGCCTAGTTCTCCTTTTGAATTAGGATATGATAAGATTAATCTCGTGGAATGTGGGCAGAATGTTGTTTTTGATATTATAATGAGGTGTTTCACTTCTTATTCTTTTTAATGCATGTTTTAATCTTTTAATTTTTTGTAATATTTTATTATGTAATACTAGATTGATGTATGCAGTTTGTGTATTTTGAAATTGTATCATGTGCTGAAATGTCTCAGCTTTTTCCTGTTGTGAACCGTCCAGAACTACTGGTAGGGCGGTATATAAGAAAATAAATTATTATTATTATAAGATCACACATCAAGTGAAGTAAAATACTTCAAACCCTGAATAGACATAAAGCACAGGAAACTCATTTAGATTCTGTGGAGCATAAGAAATTATGCCGCTGGTGGGTGGGAGATTTCATAGAGGAGCCTACAACTAATGAAAAAGCAGGATAAGATTCGTAAGACACACCATTTTTATGGTAGTCATCCTACCACATCAACAAAAGTGGAGTGGCTTTCTTCTCAGGCTACCCTTAATCAGTTACTTCATGATGGAGCAAAAAAAAATCAGCTCAATATTACTGTTATCAGATGTACAAACATGCTAAGCTGGGGTCCCTGCTGGCTAGATTGATCGCTAAAGAGCAAGGCTCTCAGCAAGTCTTAAAAATTTGTTCAGGGGCAACAGGGGATCTCGTTCTTTCTGATAGGGAGATTCTTAATGTGTTTAAAGATTTCTGTGCTACTTTATATGCCCCATCTGTTTAACCCCCCCCCCCCCTTTAGAGGGAGACATGTACTTGTCCAATTTATCTTTGCCTTGGGTGGCAGCTCACCAACAAACTAGTCTCAATAACACCAATTCTGAGGAGGAGGTGTATTATAATATTCAAAATAGTACTTTGGGTAAAGCTCCAGGATTGGATGGGCTCACTGCAGAATTCTATAAGATCCTTAGTTTGGCTAGTGCAGGATGCCTAGCAGAGGTCTTTAATTCTTACTTGGATAAAGAATCATTACCTGAATCTCTGCGAGATGCTTTAATAATTGTTCTTCCGAAGCCAGGAAAAGACTTTATTGCTGACTCTTATCATCTGATTTTTTTATTATCTTTTGAGGCTAAAATTTTTGCCAAGATACTGACTAATCAGCTTTCTAGAGTCTTACCCAGCCCTTTAGCCTCCTCCAGGTTGGTTTTGTGAAAGAACGTCGGCAAACAATCTTAGGCAGATTGTGTTTCACTGGAAAAGGTAAAACATGACTCCACTCTATCGATGCTCATTAGCTTCAACGCAGAAAAGGCCTTCGATAGAGTTCAGTGGCCTTTTTTGTTTGCTGTCCTGAGGTCCTATGGTATATCGGGGCCTTTGTAGTGGGAGTGGGAGTGGGAGTGCTCTTTTGTTCACCACGAGCAGTGTTAGGAATTAATGGTGGGTATTCTTCATCATTTTTGGTTGGACGAGAAACAAGGCAGTGTTGCCCATTATTCCCCATTTTTTTGTTTTGGTATTGGACTCCTTGATTACAGACATACTGGGGACTCCAGAGATTGAGGGTATACAGTTGGGCACAGCAGAGTTTAAAATTTCTACTTTTGCAGATGACCTATTGATACATCTAACTAATCCAACTCAATATCTCCCGGTGTTAATGAATCTTTCCATTGAATTTGGGGATTACTCTGGCTTCAAGTTAAACTTCTCTAAAATTGAATACCTCGCGACTAGAGATTGGAGCAGTCGAATCCCATAGGTGGGGCTGTTTAAATCCAGCTGGGGGGTCTTTTCAATACTTGGGCATGCAACTGTGTATGAACCCAGGTAATTTGTCTATAATGAAGGGCTATTTTCAAAGATGGGCGGCTTTGCCTTTCTCTTTGACGGGATGTATTATATACCATGGTTATTTTTCCAAAGTGGCTCTGTTGTCTTCAGATCTTGCCCATCTATTAATTGAAAAGAGATGTACAATCTCTACATAAACTTTTGTATAGATTTTGTTGGGGGGACATATGGTGAAGATGAGGTCATACTATCTTCATGGAAACTGGAGTAAGAGTGGCCTGGGTCTTCCTGATATAAAACTTTACAACATGGCCTGTCAATTATACTATTTAAGAGATTGGATTCATAATACTGATTATTACACCCCGCTAGAGATGGAACAGGCTTTGGACCACCCATGGCATCTGTTATACATCTTACAGGCTAGAATTGTGGCTTTACCGCCATCTCTGTGATCTTCTGTACTTATTAATAATTGTGCTACCAGTGCCTAAGTTAAGGCACCACTTGTAGAATTTCCCCCTTATTGACTACAGTAAGCATAGAGGCATTGTCATTACATATTTTTTTTTTTTTTGATAAATTTGTTTATTGATAAAGTTTTCAAATATACATAACAAAAACACAGAGGTTTAGCAAACAGATATCTACAATGACACATTCTCTCCAACCCCTTTCCCCCAAATTAGTAAAAAGATAAAGTTGTACTATAATCTTCAGTACAATGCAAAAAAAAGAATCACATAGGTCAAAATAACCCCCCCCCCCTAACCCACCCCAAAATCAACTTTCACATAGGGTTACAAAAATATAGCTAAACACTCAGATCATGAAGGACATTCACACCACCTAATATAAGGATTCCACACCTTGAAGAAGGGTGTAAGACGAGATTTTGTCAATGCCGTCAATTTAGACATACGAAAAATAAAATCTATTTTTCGTAATAAATGAAGTCGACCTGGGGGAAAGGCCTGTTTCCAATATGCCGCTAATAAAAGACGAGCAGCAGTAAAGATATAACAAGCCAATTTATGTGTATTAGAAGACAATGGAACCAAAGGTAGATGTAAAAGAGCACTACCCATAGCTCGAGAAATCGTGGTATGTAAAATATCAGACAACAGTTCAAAAACCATATCCCAATATGGGATTACCTTCGGACATTCCCACCAGATGTGAAGAAAGGTACCCAAATGACCACAGCGTCTCCAACACAAATTAGATACGTGAGGATACATGAGATGAAGACGCTGGGGTGTAAGGTACCATTGATAAAGCATCTTATATCCATTTTCCACCAAAGAGCTGGCTATAGAAACTCGAAGCAGGCGACTAAACACCCGCTCCCATTTAATAATCGGCGGCACTGGGCGTAAAAGTCCCTCCCAAAGAGATAGATATTTTACCGGGGGAGCCTGTTGTTGAATAAGAGCTTTATAGAATCTAGTAATACACCCCTTACCGCTACTACCCATAATCGCCCACTCCAGGGTGGTTTCCTCCAAACAAATATCATCAAAAGCCCTGCGACTAATAAAATCTATTGCTTGAAGATAGCGAAAATGATCAGTCGGCGGCAAATCATAAGCTTCCCTCAATTCCAAAAATGATAATAATCGTCCATCTTCCACAAAATCTCCCAAATCCATAAGACCCATTTGAGCCCAAACCCGAAAACGACAATCAGATCTTCCTGGTGCAAAACCCCACGCAACCCACAACGGGGTACTACGAAAATACAATCTAGAAGGGAAAAACCTATTTCGCAGCCGAATCCACATCACAAACGTATGATGCAAAAAAGGGTTAGCCCCCTTAAACATTTGTCGAGCCTCTTCCACTTTTAACCAAGGGATCACCCGACAAAGCTCTTCCGATCCCAAAATTTTTTCCCCTCGAACCCAGCTTTTTGATCTATCCTTACACCAACTCAAAAAAGACTTCAATTGAGCTGCCTCATAATAACGCCGCAAACAGGGTACAGCCATACCCCCCTGAGAGCGAAGTTGATACAACACATTCCTAGGTACCCGTGGGGGTCGACTCTTCCAAATGTATTTAAAAATTTTTCTTGCCACCCCACGAAAGAAAGCAGCAGACAAAGGAATTGGTAAAGCCTGAAAAAGATAAAGTAGCTTCGGCAATACCATCATCTTTACACTTTGTATGCGACCAAACCAAGATAAGGAAACATTCTCCCATCTATCCAAATCAACCCAAAGAGATTGCAAAATCGCTGGATAATTAACTTCAAACAAAGAGCAAAGCCGCGCTGGCACATTGACCCCTAAATAACGTATAAATTTAGATGCCCATTTAAAAGAATAAGTAGCCTTCAAAAAAGCACAATCCCCTGGATGTACTGACAAATTTAATATCTCAGACTTATCCATGTTGGTCCGAAATCCGGATACAGCGCCATAGGCAGACAATTCACCAATAATACCCGGGAGAGTAACACAAGGATCAGTTACAGTAAAAATAACATCATCAGCAAACATCAACAACTTTGTGGAAAGTCCATTACAAACCATGCCATGAATAGACTGCTGGGCTCGAACATGAGAAGCGAAAGGCTCCATCACCAGCGCAAAAAGTAGCGGCGAAAGTGCACAGCCTTGTCTTGTTCCTCTGGCTAACTGAAATGAATCTGTATACCCCCCATTAATCCGGAGAGCTGCTAAAGGCTTAGTATATAGAATCTGAATCCACATAAAAAACTGTCCTCTAATTCCCATAGCTGATAGAGTGCTCAACAAAAATGGCCACGACACCCTATCAAAGGCCTTTTCAGCGTCAACACTCAGCAGCAATGCTGGCATCTTTTCACGTTGTACAAACCAAATCAAATGAAGCAATCTACGAATATTATCAAATGTTTGTCTCCCCGCAATAAAACCCGCTTGGTCATCCTGTACTAAATAAGTCATATAACTTTGCAACCTACGAGCCAGAATTTTTGTGAAGATTTTATAATCAGTGTCTAACAACGAAATTGGACGATATGATCCACAAAGCATAGAATTTTTTCCCGGTTTCAAAATAAGTGTTATACCCGCCAATCTCCATGAATAAGGCAATTCCATACCCATTTCTAGACTATTAAAGGCCCGAGTAAGAGGGCCTACAAGCAAATGTCTAAAACATTTATAGAATCTATTCGTAAAGCCATCTAACCCAGGTGCTTTCCCATAAGCCAAAGTGGAAATTGCCCACTGAGTTTCAACTTCCGAAATAGGGGCTGACAAACACTCTGCTTCTTCAGATGTCAATTCAGGAAGCTGTGTCTGAGCCAAATAATTATCAATTTGAACTTGAGACACATCTTGTTCTGAAGTATAAAGATGTTGATAAAATGAAAGGAAAGCACCTGCAATAGATTCCGGCGTATAACAGGCTGAACCATCAGAGGCTGTCACCTTAGTAATCACATTCCTCAATTTTTGAGCCTTCAACTTATAAGCCAACTGACGGCTCGCCCGATTACCACATTCAAAATGTTTTTGTTGGACCGACTGTAATTGGTCTGATAATTCATCCAATTGCATCATCTGTAGATCTTTTCGCACCTTATCTAGACGCGTCAGCAAAGTAGGAGAAAGATCCCGCTTATGCTTTTGTTCTAAATAATGCAATTGTTGGCGTAAAGCTTCCTGTTTTCGCCCACGTTCCCGCCGTCGATGTACTCCAATAGAAATAATATGACCACGTAAAACTGCCTTCATACCTTCCCAAAATATCAAGGGAGAAATCTCATCACTAGTATTAAACTGAATATAATCCTTCAAATTCTGCTCTATTCGGGACACTATTATAGGATCCGCCAATAGGCTATCACAAAATCGCCAGAACCGCCGCCCAAAGGAAGCCATATGAGGATGTAAAACAAAGTGTACCGCAGCATGATCTGACCACACACGCTGAGCAATTCCAACATCTAACACCTGGGAAAGTAAAGCCTTATCAATGCCCCAAAAATCAATACGAGAATATGAATCATGTACTGTTGAAAAATAAGTATAATCTTTGGTAGTAGGATATAGATGTCTCCAAGGATCAATCAAATCCCAGGACATAAAGAAAGAGTGCAATTGCTTTCTATCAGATTTTCCATAATGAATCGACTGTGACGAATTATCCAATCCCACATCGTAGGTCAAATTAAAATCCCCCCCTACTAATAAAGAACCCTCTACAACCCCTCGCAACACCTGGTCTAAAGATACCAAAAAATCTTTTTGCTCAGAATTAGGAGCATAAATATTACAAAAAGTATATAGCGCCTGCTGCAATTCAACTTTCAATATCAAATAACGACCCATCGGGTCTCGTACCACCTGTTTAATCTGAGGATCAAGGTGCTTAGCAAAGAGAATCCCTACTCCATGTTTTTTAGACCCCTCCTCATTTGAAGCAAAATATATATGGGGATAACGAGGATGTTTCAAAAGCGATTCATATTGAGGCTTAAGATGAGTCTCCTGAAAGAAACCCACCCCAGCCTTCAACCTATCAGCCTCTTTAAAAAGCAATTGCCTCTTTCGAGGTACATTCAGACCCCGTACATTTAAAGTAAAGAAACTAATACCTTCAGGAGCCATTCATTCCAACATACCCACACGCAACCATACTCCCGCAAGCAACCCTTCATAACCCAGAATAACAAACCCCACATTAAAAACCAGCAGCAGAAAAGAAAAAACCCCTTCCCCATTCCCCCCCCCACCTCCCTCCCCTCCCATCCCCAACCTAACCAAAGGCCCTCCTTATGGTGGGCTAAAAGAGAAAGTGACATCCCAACCTATCCCAAATCACACCAATCATATGATAAATAGTACGAGAAGAGATCATATATTCTAATAATAAACAAGAGCTAGCAAGCATCACACATCATTCAACCAAGAACCAAACAAAGCAGCTTAAAAATTCAGGTAAGCCCAGAGGCCGAAGTCTGCTCCAGGCCAGATCTCCGCTGCAGTCGCTTGCTACTAGTAGGGACCCGTTTCCAGCGCTGCGATGAAGCACCAGTTCCAGATGATGTAGCCGGCTCTTCCAAGGGTGCATAAAGCTGAGCTTCACGTAATATAGCTGCAGCTTCCTCCACTAAAGTAACTTTATGCTGTTGAGAAGCCACTTGAAAGGAAAGTCCAAAAGGAAAAAGCCATCGATAACTGATAGCATGGGATTGTAAGCAGCGAGTAATCTCCCGGAAATCTCGACGCTTTCGTAAAGTAATTGCGGACAAATCCGCAAATAATTCCACTTTAGAATTTTCCCATGTTATATGTCCCACTTTTCGAGCGGCTTGAAGAACTTGATCTTTAACTGGATAGCGCGTAAAACAGGCTACCACATCCCGGGGCCGATCACCTACCCGGGGACCCAGAGCCCGATGCACTCTTTCAAACTCGATCACAGGTATAGGAGCCTCTGGGTCAGCTGCCTGAAGAAAGCGCTTGCAGATTTCCAACAAATGAGCCTGTAACTCTGATGCAGCCAATGATTCAGGAACCCCTCTAGCTCGCACATTACTTCGTCGGCTGCGATTCTCACCATCTTCTAGGCGAAGTTGAAAATCTTCCTGTCTGCGTTCCAAATGAGCGCACCGCGTTTGCAGGGCCACTAGATCCGTATCGTGATCTATAACGCGTTCTTCAAACTCCTGCAGCCGAGCCCCCATATCTTGCACTGACTGCCCAATCTTAGCCACCTCCGATTGCAAAGTGCTTTGGATAGAAAGCATTGTAGATTTTAAATCTGCCATCCATGCACGCATTTCCCCACAGGTGGCCGATCGAGCATCAGACTCGGTACTCAGCTGGGCAACGCCCTTACCGCGTTGTGGTTCATCGGTCTCACAGGCCTCAGAGTTATCCGATGGCTGGTAAGCATAAGATTTCAAATCAGCTCGCCCTTTTTTTGTAGCCATCTGCAGCCCGCTAGTTTTCCACTCCAAATTATGCAAAAAGTGAAAAATACTAGCCTCGTACCGCTAACTTAAAGCTAAAAGTTTAGCGTGATTCGGAGGAGCTACGATTTTAAGCCACCATCGCTCCCGATGACGTCACTTCCTCCCGTCATTACATATTTAATGTATATTTATGTTAAAATGGGTGTCACTAGTTCAGTGAAAAATAAAATGTTCACTCTGTTTTCCTTTTGTGTAGGCTGGGAGTGAATTTGAAAACCTTATAGCTTCTCTGAAAATTTCCACAGAAAATGAAGGACAACCCGCTGGTTCCAAGAATGAGAATACCAATAAAGAGGAACATCTGTCTCCACAGTCATTTGCTCTGGTTTGTATACATTTAATCTTAAAGTTGGCTTCATATAAGGTGGCAGCAACAAGAGAATATAAGACCAGCAAAACTTAATGACCTCATATCTGGAGTGAGTTTTGAAGGCAGCCTCAGAGGTTGAGACCAATGCTTGCCAGACTTCTACAGTGTGGATCCTATCAATGGCAAAGACAGATTAGGATCAAGGCTGGAATGGGCTTTGATGGCTACTCCAGAAGCTGAGAACACCGGTATCAGGCAGACTTCTACAGTCTGTGCCCCAAAACTGACAGAAAGAGATAGAGATTAAGTATACCAATGTCTTTGTTTTTAAAAGTCTTTGAAAGTTATTGTTACAGTTTGGTGATGCAATGTCAGCTTAAACTTGTATTTTAGTTAAAGTATGTTTTATGTTTTTATGCATTTGTACACCACCTAGAAGGCTGATTGGGCGGTATAAGAAATTTTAAATAAACTTGAAACTTTAATCATATAAAGAAGTGGAACATATGCAGAGTGCCAGATAAATCTGTGACCACCTTGTTGGGCAGACTGAATGGCATATGCAGATACTTTTACTATGTTACTGTGTACCTTATCCAAATTCAGGCTCAAAGCCCATTTTTTTCAAAGCTGCATTTGGATCCTAACGCTCTCAACTTGTAATACACGATATCTGACACCACCTCTTCCGCCTTGCTTCACCGTATTCCTGAAACAATCTGCCAGAATCAGTACACCAGGCTCCATTTCTGACGGCATTCAAATCCAGGCTCAAAGTTCACTTACAAAGCTGTGTTTAGGTCAAGCCTGACTGAAGACTCAACACAGTTCAGAGCAACTATCCAGAGGACCACCTTGAGTTGACACTGATTCAGTGCATACAATCTGACAAGTTGCAATACAATCTGTATGTAACTTGCCTTGAAATATTATTGAAAAACTGTGAGCTAAATTTTAAAAAACGCAAAGCAGAATCTAAATAACAGTATCTGCAAAGGCTCCCCTTTGCTGAAGACACTGAACAGGTTCCATAGCTCTGTAGTGAAATGGTGTCATTTCCCATTCTGTTTAGGCCACATCTTAAATGAATTATTTGTGTTTGGCAAATAAGAAGAAAAATGTATTGTGAAGCATATTATATGCATTTTTAAATAGTCTAAACTTCCCTTTGTTATGTGTTTACTTTGTTGTCTTTTCTGGGATGTTGTTTTTTTTGGGGGGGGGTTTTCTTAAGAAAGGAACACAGATGCTGAAAGAAATTTTGAAAATTGATAGCTCAGATGGTACAGAAACTCAGACTGACCTAAAATCAGCAGTGATTGAAGCTGGGAGGCGTGAGTCACATGGACCCTCTTCACATCACAGACAAGCCAAGAAGTTAGGTATGATGTGGAGAGTCAGAAATGTGTTACAGCTTATTTTTTTTTTAAGATTTGATTAAATGGTCTCTACATTTTAGAATACTTTGGCCAGAATTCAAGATTGCAATCTCAGTCCCATCAGGAGTCATGCTGTTTTTGAACATTATAAGCAAAAGGGGTTTCTTGCTGTTCAAGATGTGTTGTCTTGTTCCATAAGACAAGGCAGTAAGCATGCTTTCTTTTCTGTTGGTAGCTGCTCACATGAACAGATCTCCAAGTGCAGGAACTCATGACATCCAGGGTCTGGAAGCATTAGGCCAGCCTCTGATGGCTCAGCAGCCTGTTTTAGGTACACCAGTATCTGAACTTTCACGAATATGTTCCCTTGTTGGAATGCCACAACCTGAATTTTCATTCCTTCGAACACCACAGGTAAGATGTGTTTATCATGTCAAGTCAAACAACAGGTATTAGAGGTTGAACTCATAGAGAAACAAAAGCCTTACATGTCACCTACATCAGGGCTGCCCAAGTCCGGTCCTCGAGATCTACTGGCAGACCAGATTTTCAGGATATCCACAATGAATATGCTTGAGAGAGATTTGCATACCAAAAAGGCAGTGCAGGCAAATCTCTCTCATGCATGTTCATTGTGGATATCCTGAAAACCTGGCCTGCCAGTAGATCTCGAGGACCGGACTTGGGCAGCCCTGACCTACATAGATCATGTTAGATCAAATATACTAGAGATTTTTCCCATTTTGTGCCTATGGGAAAAATGCTTTGTATCTGACTTTTCCCCCTCATTTTATAACAGGTCATTTAAAATTAGGTGCCATTTGTGCACATATTATAGAATACTAGCATATATGCATATATAATAAACAATTACATGCGTAAGTGCAAGCTGTGTGCTCAATTGTATTTTAGAATTTGAGCATGTAAATATTGAGGGGGTTTACAAGTGGGTGGATCATGAGGAGGATGTGGGTGTGTCTCCCACATACGTGCATAACAGATGGAATATTATAAGTTGCGCATTAGGGTGGTCCATGGTAGTTTGCAAAAAAAATCAATCTTGTCAAATCTTGTCTCCATAAAGCTTATTTTTGTCCACTTGGTATATCTTACTCGTGTCAAATTTCAGCTTGATTAGACAATATTTAGAGGTCACCCTAGCATATACTGTTTTGTGTATGTAAGTGATTGCATGTAATTAATTTGTATGGCGTTGTCTAGTTTGAGATATGTACCCGAAAACTGGCTCCTTAGGAAGTCAGTCTGTCAGCTATCAACTGCTAGACTGCCACATGGACTGGATATTTTTCGACTGGTCAATTTTCATCACTATGATGAAGGAAAACCTTTACTGGAAAGCTATAAGTTGGCATTTGGGTCAGCGATGGCGGTATGGGATCAAGCCCGGATACCAACACAGCGCATAGACTCTTGTGTTAGGAAGTTGAAGAAACTACACAAAGAGTATTTGTCCCTAAAGAAACACAGAACTCATCAACGAGAAGGTGATAGAATGAAGAAATCTTTAAAAGTAAACTCGAACAGTTTGATATTTTAAAAAAGGTGTTATGACTGAACTTAAGAATGAAGAAGATTGAGAATTCCTACAGAAGCAAAGGCAGAATGTGTTTTCTTGCTGTGTGAGTGAAGTTGACCTTCAAACAACTGCAAAAGAATGCAGAAAGAGGCAGCACGAAAAAAAGAAAATCATGACAAAAGCGTGATATGAGGAAAGTCAGACCAAAGCACTTACCCATATAACATCTGAATTTTCTTCAACATCATCTGGCGAGTCTGAAAGCAAAGATGAATATCAACCTATGAAATCAGTGTCTACTGAAGTTGCCAGTACTGCATCATTGACAAAACCAGCTAAGAATATCTTGACATCTCCTGTGGTGGTTGTTTTCTTCCTGAGCACCTAGCAGCACTTGCCTTTTTTAATGACAGAATTGCACCAGGAACAAAACTACCAGTGGTGCAAAACTTACAACATCCACCATTGATAGACATTCCATGACATCTCATGTGTACAGATGAAACAGAACCTGTGACCTTTGAAAGTCTTGTAACACAGAGAACACAGTCATTTTTTTTGATCCCTTGATTGAAAAAGGATCAACAAAAGCAAAAATATTCCTGAAGAAATATCCTACAGAGTGGATTAACTTTGGAATTGGGCATTCAAACTGACTGTTGTTAATGATGCAGCAGAATGAGGGATAAGCCTCATTGAAAAATACAACAATACTTTATCAAAAGATGAAGAACAGAAGCAGTTTGTTAAGAACATAAGCAGTGCCTCCACTGGGTCAGACCCAAGGTCCATCGTGCCCAGCAGTCTGCTTAAGCGGCGGCCCAACAGGTCCAGGACCTGTGTACTAATCTTCTATCTATACCCCTCTATTCCCTTTTCTAGCAGAAAATTGTCCAATCCCTTCTTGAACCCCAGTACCGTATTCTGACCTATCACGCCGTCCAGAAGCTCATTCCAGGTGTCCACCACACGTTGGGTGAAGAAGAACTTCCTAGCATTTGTTTTGAATCTGTCCCCTTTCAACTTTTCCGAATGCCCTCTCGTTCTTGTAGTTTTCGAAAGTTTGAAGAATCTGTCCCTCTCCACTTTCTCTACGCCCTTCATGATTTTGTAAGTCTCTATCATATACCCTCTAAGTCTCCTCTTCTCCAGGGAAAAGAGCCCCAGTTTCTCCAATCTCTCAGCATATGAAAGGTTTTCCATACGTTTTATCAAACGTGTCACTCTTCTCTGAACCCTCTCGAGTATCGCCATATCCTTCTTAAGGTAAGGCGACCAATAGCGGACGCACCATCACCTGATACAACGGCAGGATAACTTCTTTTGTTCTGGTTGTAATACCCCTCTTGATTATACCTAGCATTCTATTCGCTCTCTTAGCGGCCGCTGCGCACTGTGCTGTCGACTTCATTGTCTTGTCCACCATTACCCCCAAGTCCCTTTCTTGGGTACTCTCACTCAATAACATCCCTCCCATCGTATAGCTGTACCTCGGGTTTCTGCTTCCTACATGTAATACTTTACATTTCTCTACGTTGAACTTCATCTGCCATCTCGTCGCCCACTCCCCTAGTTTGTTCAAGTCCCTTTGTAATTCTTCGCAGTCCTCTTTTGTCCGAGCACCACTAAATAGTTTTGTGTCATCTGCAAATTTTATTATTTCGCACTTCGTCCCTGTTTCTAGATCATTTATAAATATATTAAATAGCAGCGGTCCGAGCACCGATCCCTGCGGAACACCACTCATGACCGTCCTCCAGTCCGAGAAGTGGCCCTTCACTTCTACCCTCTTTTAAACTGTAATTCAAGCAATCCAGTCTTGGATTTGGTAAGAAGTCCTTTCTAAAATGTTTGCTTGTTTGTTGAGCTGTGTTCAAGAATGAATATTTAGGGCTCCTTTTTCTAAAGTGTGCTAGCGTTTTTAGCGCACGCAGCAGATTAGCGTGCGCTAACCCCACGCTACGCGGCTAGAACTAATGCCAGCTCAAGGCTGGCATTAGCGTCTAGCACGTGCAGTATTCTAGTGCGCGCTATTCCGCATGTTAATGCATTAACGCAGCTTAGTAAAAGGAGCTCTTAATGTTTGGACATGAAAATGAGGGTTTAAATTTCATTCATACTTTGTGGTGATTGATGTTTGCTGACAGTTTTCTTTCCTTTTGGTTTAGACGTTGACAGTTTGTCAGGTGAAGCTTTCAAATGGTTTATTAATCCATGGACCTCAATGTCATTCTGAAAACGAAGCCAAGGAGAAAGCTGCACTGTTTGCTTTACAAAGACTGGTAAGAGTCTTAATTTAGAAAAGAACTTAGATAACTGAAGTAACTTACGTAGCTAATTCACACTGCTAATTGTGTGAATACAGCAAGCTGAGAGATTCAGTCAGGAGAGAGAGAAAGCAGCATGCAAGGTAGTGTATGATTAACCTTGGATAAATTGCTTCCTCATTTGGTTTAAAAAAGGCACATAGATAAAGGAACTATATAGTAAAGTTGCACACTATCGAATCAAATCTAATCTAATCTTCATTTTATATACCGAATCTACTCCCTAAGGAGATTGACTCAGTTTACAGTTTGTTAAAAAATGAAACAACAAGTAAAACCTGTGGGATAAAAACAGAAATTGGTTAGATTAGATGGATGGAAAAAGTTAGAAAAAGTCTGTTGAATTGCTTAAAATTACTATACGACAGCTAAAATCAAATTAACTATTGTGAAAGCAATCAGGTTTTTGAACTTTTTCAAAATTGAAATAGTTGATCTACCAATCTTAGAGAATCTGGAAGTCCATTCCAAATTCTCACCAATTTAAAAGTAAAAGATTTACTAAGCTTCCCAGTGCATTTAATATCTTTCAAAGAAGGAAATGCTAATTTGTGAATTGTTGTAATTCTTGAATAGTAGGATCTAAAGGAATTCCCACTAAGGGGAATCAAAGAGTCAAATATTCCATAAAGGAATTGTAGTGTAACTGTCTGACAACTGTTTTTAACGTTACAATTGTGTCACCTACAGAGCTCTGTAGGCATGAATTTGCCTTTGCCACCTCCACTGTTTCCAAACTATCAAACCTTAGGAGCTGCTATACCACCTGGAGCCATTCCTCCTGTTTTCCATCAGCCATCTGGTAAGTTATTTAGGCTTTGAAGCTTTTAAACCAGTGATCTCAGGCAAGGCTTTCTCTAACTATGGCCCTCTGGGGCAGTACCCAAGTTTTCACATCTGTAGGAGACCAGGGAACCCATGCCCAACTCTACCTATTAGTGCCCTGCATCAGTTTTCTTGTGCAGCATACATCCCTGGGGTCATATATGCCAGCAAGAATTTAGCCCTGTGCTACTGAATGCTCTCCAGCATCAGTGTCGACATTAACAGCTAGTTCAAAATTCACAGACCTGTACTTCCTCCATGCTGATCTTGTGCATCATGCTGGAGAGCATTCAGCAACCTAGGGATGAATTTTCAACCTTCAGGCATGTTAGCCAAGATAGGGGAAAGGCAGAAGGGAATGGATGCTGTGGAGGGTAAGACAAGTGGGATAGATATTGGGCAAAGGAGGATATCGTCAAGAGAAAAGAAAGTGTGTTGGGGGAGGAGGTTTAGAACCTTAGAGTCTAGGTATTGAGGAAAGTGGAATTAAGGTAAGGAGACAGAGAAGAAAAGGAAAGAGAAATGCAGAGCTGGTGGCAAGAAGATGTAAGAAATGTTGAAAGATGGGAAAAGAGGAGTTAAAGGAATGAGGGATAGTATAGTGATAGAGGAAACTAAGAAAAGAACTGAAAGAACAGTAGATAGGAAAATGGAGTTGAGGCCAGTTGAGTGAGATAAAATATGAGAGAAACCACAGACAAGAAAGGTAATAAGTATTAGAATTCAGAATATTAATTGTAATGAAAGACTGTAGTAAAGATAAAGTGAAACAAATTATGCACATAGTTTATTTTTTAAAAATGCTGCTTGACCAGAATCTGCAAGGTTTGATTTTGTTGAAATACAAATGTGGAGGGAGTGTGGGAAAGATTTCTTCGTGAAAGGATAAAAAAAATCAATTACAGTGAAATCACAGTTAAATTAATTACCTGGGTAAATGGTATGAAATCTGTTTTGTTCAAGACTTTGATCTTTGAAATCTGAAATTAAAACTGTTTTATTAAATTGTAAATACAGCTGGCATGATGCCTCCATCGCCCCATTTCTTTGGTCCAATGTCATGGAGAACTCCAGTGCCTCTTCATAGCAAATCTTTCTACCAGGGCTCATACACTGGGACCATGCCTCTGCCAGGAACTCTGCCAACTGGTACTCACAATCAGTTTGTACCTCTTCAGGTAACAGTTGAATATAGCTTTTTTTTCTTAAAACCTTTCTACAAAATAAATCATTAACAGCTCCTGGTATATTGTGAAACCTGTAGGTTTACATTCAACTTCTGTTTCAGGCACTTGCTAACCAACACTTGACGTCTTTCTGTATATCATTTTCTTCCCTCACCCTTTAGAGACTTGGTAGTCACTCTTAGACCTTGAGGGGCTGCCAAGGGGTCAAGCTTTCAGGTTATCCCTAATATGCATGAAAGAGATTTGCAGGCCTAGTACTTCTGTTCTATGTAAATTTTTTGCATGCATATTCATTAGGGGTTTCCTGAAAAGTTTATCTTTTGGGTGTGAATACCAAGGCCTTAAAGTGACCAAGTGTATTTTCATATGGGTATTTCCTTCTCTGCTTTACCTTACCTGATTTTTGCTTTTGTTTATGATTCAATTGCCTTTTCTTCCTCCTTAAGCTCCCAGTCCATTTTGAATCTGCTCCAACTCCACTGGGGAGCAGATTCTATAACACTCGTATTAAAATACAATAGACCATCATTGCAGCTGTAAAAGTAATGATTTGAAAAGGATGAGTCATTCTCTAAAAACCATGCATGCATGCACATGAGGTTCATGGAAGGTCACTAAATTTACATGGGTTGAGTCGCTATTCATAGTGATTGGCACATGCGCACAATATACACTGAAATATTTTTTTTTTTTAAAGAGAGACCCCTGAATCAAAGATCAGCAGGAGGGATGCCCACTCCCTCTCGCCACCACCAATGGTATCCCCAGCTAACCTGATAAACAAAACCCGACACCCCTGGCAGCAGGAGGGATGCCCACTCCCTCCTGCCGCCACTGCAGCCTCCCCAACAAACACATGCCCCCCTTCCAGACAGCAGGAGGGATAAGCACTCCCTCCTGCCGCCACTGCAGCCTCCCCAACAAACACATGCCCCCTTCCAGACAGCAGGAGGGATAACCACTCCTTCCCACTGCCACCGTCGCCCAACCCCCAGACAAACACCCCTATATGCCCAACAACCCCCCCCCCAGTAACTTTGGCACGAAGGCAACCAGAGGGATGCCTACTCCTTCCAGCTGGCAGTCCCGCCTCTTCAAAATGACAGACCTTCCCCTTCCCGGTGCAAACTAGGATGCACTGGGGAGGGTCTTAAGGCTGTGATTGGCCCAGGTGCTTAAGGCCCCTCCTATAGGAGGGGCCTGAGGTGCCTTGTCCCACCGTTTTGAAGAGGTTGTCCTGCTGGCTAGTGGGAGTAGGCATCCTGGCTGGCCGATATTCATGCCAAAGGTATTGGGGGGGAGGGGTTGTTTGAGAGTACAGGGGGGTTGTCAGGAGTTACAACGGCTGGAGAAAGTGGGCATCCCTCTTGCTGCCGGAGAGTCAGATGTTTGGTTGTTGGGGAGGGTGGCGGCAGCAGAAGGAGTGGCCATCCCTCCTACTGGTAAGGGGGGAGGGGAGATGTTTAGTTATTTGGGTGGGAGTGACAACAGGAGTAGGCATCCCTCCTGTTGCCCAGGGTGTTGAATTTTGTTTAACAGGGCTGTCGGGGGACCCCAGTGGTGACAGCGGGAGGGAGTGGGCATCCCTCCTGCCGATCTTCGATTCAAGGGTCTCTTCTTTTCTTTTTTTTATTTGTGCTGGGGGGGGGGGCACTGATCAGAAAGTAAGGCTACAACAACTCAGACCCTACCGGAAAATTTTGTCCACGAATGTGGTACAACGAGATTAGGGAATTATCCAACAATGATAAAGAGTCACCCGGAGTGCACATTTTACTAACATTTTAATATTTATGACCTTCTTGTACTACATTTGCATGGCATAGTCAGACACAGCTAGGAAGCTCGGAAAAGACCACAGTGAGCCATTCTGATATTCGGCTGGTAAAATACTGCCCCGTTAAACCGGCTGGAGCAGGTTTAGCAACCGCATTAGACATATTAAGTTTTGAGACTCTTCCTCCTCTCAGTGCCATTTATGACAGGATGTGACTGAGGCCCATTTACAGTAACCCAATTTTTAATTTCTCCCCTGCCAATCTAGCTGAACCATTAGTGATGTTTCTTTAGCTACCAGACTAGTCTTGAGCTGGTAAACATCGCTGACAGGCAGTGACTGAGACCTCTATAAAGGCTGTGAACACTGCATCTACAACATGCCCAGCTGTTTCTGAATTTAGAAACAAGAGTCTGATCTGGGATTTGTACCTAGGTTTTCTACTGTATAAAGCAGTGCTAAATTGAGACAGACTTGTTCACGATGTGTTAAAATACCTTGTGTTGCAAGATGCATGAAAATATTGTTGTGGAAAGAAATCATTTTAGTTCGACAATAAAATTTGACCATTCTGTGGTTATCTATATATTTGTTCTCAAAAGTATCTTTTTTTTATCTGAAGGTAACTAAAAAAAGGGCTGCTAGTAAGAAAAGCTTTGAACTTAAGGAATTCCAGAGCTCAACGCAAGCTGCACCTGTAAAAAATGACCAGTCTATAAAATCAGATGCTACAAAGTGGTTATTTGAGGACAGTTCTTCCACCCTAGTAAAATCTCAAGCATCTCAGCCTCCCATCTCCATACAAGACAAGGCAGCTTCTATGAGTTTTTCTGCACCTCATAATAAATCAACCCCTGGATCTGCGTCAAAACGGAAACCAAGAAAACTAGCAGTGAACTTTGGCGTATCTAAACCTGTGGAATAAATATGGTACAATAATTTATTCTTGCTTTCTCATTACTAGGTGTTTCTTCCAGCATGGGATGGGGGTACATTGGTGTTTCCTTTTCTTAACTCTGGTTTTGTTGGGAGGAAGTGTTATATGAACAAATTAAGGATTCTGGAGTGACATTGGTTTTCCTTAACCTTTGCTCCTCTCCTGTAAATAATATCCAAACTATATCAACTCTGTTGATAGTGAAGCACTTCTTGCGGGCTCAGCAATGATGTTGCCATACCATTATGAGATCAGGTAGATCTAAGGCAAAGCAGAGTTGAATCTGGCCAGTAGTTAAATGAAACTTGCAAGGAACACTGACTTTAGCAGGATTTGGTAGTTGTGGCTCAGTAGAGGGCACCTTTCCATCTTAGACCAGGGTATTGGTTCAGTACTGTGCATTAATGAATGTTTTGCTGCTTACTGTCTTTTCTAGTTGGAGACAAATTATCTAGATTCTGACTACTCTCTGAGATTGGCATTTAGATGGGCTAGGCAATGTGTAACACACATTTATAGAAACACAGAAATATGATGACAGATAAAGGCCAAATGGCCCATCTGGTCTGCCCATCCGCATCATCCACTATTTCTTCCTCTCCCTAAGAGATCCTACATGCCTGTCCCATGCTTTCTTAAATTCAGACACAGTCTTTGTCTCCACTACCACCTCTACCAGGAGACTATTCCAAGCATCTACCACCCTTTCTGTAAAAAAGTATTTCTTTAGATTACTCCTGAGCCTATCACCTCTTAACTTCATCCTATGCTGTCTCATTCTGGAGTTTCCTTTCAAATGAAAGAGTCTCGCCTCTTGCACATTTATGCCACGTAGGTGTTTAAACATCTCTTTCATGCCTTTCCTTCAAAGTAGACATATTGAGATCTTTGTCTCTTCCCATACAACGTATGACAAAGACCACCAACCATTTTAGTAGCTTTCCTCTCGACCGACTCCATCCTGTTTATATCTTTTTGAAGGTGTGGTCTCCAGAATTGTACACAATATTCTAAATGAGATCTCACCAGAATCTTATACAGGGGCATCATTACCTTTTGTAATCCTACTAGACATTCCTCTCCCTATGCACCTAAGCATCCTTCTAGCTTTCACCATCACCTTTTCAACCTGTTTAAGATCATCACATACTATCACACCCAAGTCCTGAAAAATTTCAGACCATTCTTCAAGCTTTGCTAGGTCCTTTCTCATGTTCACACCATCGGGGTTGTCTGCTCTATTGCAGATTTTGGTATCATCCACAAAGAGGCAAATCTTACCTGACAGCCCCTCAGCAATATTGCTTACAAAAATGTTGAGAACCAAACCCTAGCCCATCTAAATGCCAATCTCAGAGAGTAGTCAGAATCATCCCTTTCTTCAGAGTGATCTCCATTGACTACTACCCTCTGTCGCCTTCCACTCAACCAGTTCATGATCCAGTCTGTCATTTTGGAGCCCATACCAAGGGCACTGAGTTTATTTATTAGACACCTGTGTGGAACACTGTCAAAGGCTTTGCTAAAATCTAAATACACCACATATAGTGCACTTCCTGTATCCAAATCTCTGGTCACCCAGTCAACAAAATTGATCAGATTTGCCTGACATGACCTGCCTCTAGTGAATCAGTGTTGCCTCAGGTCTTCTAATCCACTGGTTTCCAGAAATGTCACTAATTCTCTGTTTTAAAACGGTTTCCATTAATTTTTTGTTTTGTTTTCTTAATTTACTTACTCAGACTTTCCCTCCTGTATTTCCCTACTTCCTTATTCCACAGAAATATTTGTTAAGCAATTAAATCTTCTCTATCAGCTTCTACATATTTCTCCCCTTTACGTTTGAGTCTCACAATGTCACTTTTGCACTTCATCCTCTCACTAATATATCTAAAAAATGTCTAGTCCCCCTGTTTTATCGTGTTAGCTATTTTGTCTTTCATTTGCATCATTGATTTCCCGACTATTCGTCCAGCCTTTTAACATTTCCAGATATTTTTGCCCGTCTTCTTCTTTCTGCTATCTTTTGTAGTTTATGAAAGCTAACTTCTTTTTCATTACCTTCTCAGCTACCACTTTTGAGAACCAAAGCGGCCTTCTTTTCCTCTTACTTTTACTTACTTCCCTTACAAAATGGTTTGTTGACTTTACAATCGATATAGATATATGTACAGTATGTATTTTGTGTGTACGCTGCCAATGAATGTACACGTTTAACATTAAGGGCCTGATTCTCTAAAAGTGCGTCCCGATTTTAGGCAGCTGTAGGCGTCCTACAGCTGTCTAATCAGCCAATCGGGATGCACGTTTAAAAAAAAAAAATGCTCCCCAGGCAGACCGCCTATATTGAAGGCGAGGCCCGCAAGACACCTAGGCCCTGATTCTGTATAGAACGCCCGGGAGAGGCGTCCTATTCAGAATCGGCCTAAACTAGACACGGCCCGCTACACTTATCGCGGCAAGGGATCTCTCTGCCGCTATAAGTATAGCGGGCCGTGGCCCCCTGACCGATCGCTGGCAGGAGGGTGCCCAAACCTCCTGCCCGAAGACGCCCCCCCCCTCCTCGACACTACCGACCGCCCCCCCCCCGACACTACCGACCGCCCCCCCCCCAACATTACCGATCGCTGGCAGGAGGGTGCCCAATCCCTCCTGCCCGAAGACGCACCCTCCCGACACTACCGACCGCCCCCCCCCCGACATTACCGATCTTCCCCCCCCGACAATATCGGTCGCTGGCAGGAGGGTGCCCAATTCCCTCCTGCCCGAAGACGCACCCCTCCCCCCCCCCGGCGCTAACAACCCCCACTCCACCAAACCTGTTCTTACAGATGGGTCTTGCACGTCGAGCAAGCAGGCACGCCTCGCCGAAATGAGGCGGGCCCGCCCCTTTCCCGGCCCATCCCGCCGAAGCCTAAGGCCTGATTGGCCCAAGCTCTAGAAGCCTGGACCAATCAGGCCTTAGGCATAGTGGGTCCGCCCATCCCCACTTAATCTAAGACCTGATTGGCCAATCAGACCTTAGACTTAGTAGGGATGGGCGGGAAGGGGCGGGCCCGCCTCATTTCGATGAGGCGTGCCTGCTTGCTCGACGTGCAAGACCCATCTGTAAGAACAGGTTTGGTGGAATGGGGGTTGTTAGCACCGGGGGGGGGAGGGTGCGTCTTCGGGCAGGAGGAATTGGGCACCCTCCTGCCAGCGACCGATATTGTCGGGGGGGAAGATCGGTAATGTCGGGGGGGGCGGTCGGTAGTGTCGGGAGGGTGCGTCTTCGGGCAGGAGGGATTGGGCACCCTCCTGCCAGCGACCGATATTGTCGGGGGGGAGGGGGAGATCGGTAATGTCGGGGGGGGCGGTCAGTAGTGTCGGGGGTGGGGCGGTTGGTAGTGTCGGGAGGGCGCATTTTCAGGCAGGAGGGATTGGGCACCCTCCTCCCAGCCAAGGCCCGCTATACTTATAGCGGCAAAGAGATCCCTTGCCACGATAAGTATAGCGGCCGCGTCTACTTACAATGTAGACCAGCATTTTGCTGGCCTACATTTTTAAGCTTCTCATCTACTAGGGAGACACGTAGGGCCGCCTAGGTTCAGCCTAAGGCCCGCAGACGAGCTTAGGCATCTTGCGGGTCTCCCTAGGCTCCCGGAGGCGCCTTCAGGCCTGCCTGGGGAGCATTTTTTTTTTAAAAAACGTGCATCCCGATTGGCTGATTAGACAGCTGTAGGACGCCTACAGCTGCCTAAAATCGGGACGCACTTTTAGAGAATCAGGCCCTAAATGGGTATATTAGCCATTTGAAACTATACTTTAAAAAAAATATTTTATTGGATTTTAACATAAATGAACAGATGAAATAAATCAAGCATATTTTACAGTTAAGATATCACATTTAAATCACAAATAAATTAAAATCAAGGATATTATACAATTAAAATGTTTTTTTTACAATCAAATCATAGATGCAGTGAGGACTGTAAGCATCTATGTTATCAATCCAAAGTTCGTATGAAGTCATTTATTCACAGACAGCTATAAAAACTCCATATAGACCAGATATTAGATCAATTGAAACTGTACATGTTATTGACACGTCCAGACTTAGATAAGTTATCTGTTCAGCAACTGAATTTCTCCACTGAACAAATAACTTTAAAGCCTGTACTCAGAACTTTCTTAAACCTGTCCTCAGTAAAGCTAATAAATTTTGTCCCTTTAACATTCTAAATGCTGACTATGCAGTGAGCTCCTGCTATTGAACACATAAATGGCTCAAAATATTTACCTGCTTATGACAGAAAAGTAGGGATATTAATCTTGACTTTCTGTTCATTTTGTTTCTTTACTGGATGAATGTGAGTTTCTTCTAAACAATTTAACAGTGCGTTTTTTTGTTTTGTTTATGCTAGTATATACGGCTTTATTCCCACATTTATCAGTTTAGTGTCATTACATAAGAATTGCCATACTGGGACAGACCGAAGGTCCATCAAGCCCAGTATCTTGTTTCCAACAGTGGCCAACCCCGGTCCCAAGTACCTAGCTAGATCCCAAGTAGTTAAACAGATTTTATGCTGCTTATCCTAGTAACTAGTTTTTTTAGCCCGTTACATTAACAGATGCTAGTAAAACCTCCTTCCCTCACATGTCCCCTATTTTCAGCCCCAGCTGCAAACCCATTTTTACCCACCCAGCCCCCTTCTTTTCCCTTTCAGCCCCAGCCCCCTTTCCTCACTAGCAGCATTTCCCTCCCCACTTCACTTCCCTCTGAAGTAGCAGCAAAAGCATACCCTCCCCCTCCATTTCCCTGTGCAGCAGCATTTCCCTCCCTCACCCCATTTCCCTGTGCAGCAGCACCTCTTCCCCTACTCCCCATAGTTTATATATTTCAATTTGACCATTAATCAATTTAAAGGATTTATTCAGCGAGCAGTAGACAGACACTGAGTTATGCTCTTCATAAATATAGCTACATTTCCCCCCCCCCCCCTATATTATGCCGGGCTGGCTTCAAGAATGCACAAAAACTGTGCTTTGTAAGTACTTTGATTGTCAGAATCTCCTCCACACTGATACTAAATGGATGCCCTTCTTACCGTGGTGCACTTTGCTCTTTCTGTCTTCTCATCGATCACTTCCTAGGAGAGTAAATGTCTGCTCCATGGGAATACAGATCATTTGACTTCTGAGCTTCGTGGCCTTCCCATGCTTTGTGCATCTAGCGGGACAGGCATGACGTGAGGGGGTCACAGCACACCTGGCAACGTATTAGAGGTGGATCTCACGTTCCCCCCCCCCCCCGATTTAGCGCTCCTCAATTACGACGGCAGGACTCTGCGATCGCTCCCTCCGCGTCTTCTCGAAGCCCTCCTCCTGGCAGCCGATGCTCCGCGAGTCCTGGTGATGTAGTAAGCGCGCATGCGCACTCTTGCCGGCACAGCGCAACAGATCAGGGATCATGGAAACACGGGCTAAGAGTGCGCATGCGTGCCTAGCGTTTTATTATACTAGATAAGCAGTGGATTTCCCCAAGCCATCTCAATAATGGCCTATGGACTTCTCTTTTAGGAAATTATCCAAGCCATTTTTAAACCCCACTAAACTAACTTTTGTGCTGTTTGTGGATGCATAGCCAAGCAGTTCCTCAATGAAACCTTATATGTTTTCCTGCAAGAGAGACACTGGTCTCACATTTCAGATACAGTCTTTTGAGTTTTCAGACCATTACTGTTTTGTTCGGATTGAGCACCATCTATCGGATTATCGTCTGTACCCCTGAGGCAGGCTTTTTATAAAGCAGAAACACGGACTGTGTCAGGTCTGCATCTGCAAGATAGATTGGCTTTAACATAGCATATTTGTGATTTTTATGAGTTATCTTATTAAATATATTTTCTCTGGTTATCTCTGGTTGATGTGTACAGTTCCTTCCCCACTTTCTCTCTATTGCATATCCTATGTGGGGTTTGGTTTCCTTGTTCTTTGGAGCATATGTGGATTTCCCCAAGCCCTCTCAATAATGGCCTATGGACTTCTCTTTTTGGAAATTATACAAACCTTTTTTAAACTCCACTAAGCTAACTGATTTAACCACATTCTCTAGCAACGAATTCCAAAGTTTAATTGCACGTTGTGTGAAGAAATATTTTCTCCGGTTTGTTTTAAATCTGCTATTAGATGATAAAATTCTAGCACAAACTGGCCAAATTTTTCTTCTGGAAATAGCCAAATTAATCTTAGAAAATCTGTCCTTTACTGTTTGAGTATATCATTCGTTAACCTACATGTTATACAATTAAATGAAATAATCACTCTCGCTTGAATCTTGGTTTCCTGCTCCTCTTGAGTAAAATAGATGCTTTTCAAATAAACACTTACAAAGAATAAAATCACCTTTTTCACTCAACACAGTGGAATCGTCAGCTGTAAAAACAGCTTTGATTCAATCCCTGGCTCCCTTTCAACATCTTTCAAAATTTATCCAGCACCCTGACTATAACATAAAATATCATTTATAAGACAGACAGTGTGAAATTTTGTATCCCTAGAAACACTAAGCCACGTGTACAAGTTCTGCATTTGTGGCAAACTATGGTTCAGTTATCTGCTTTCATATTGTAAACCAGCAAGTGGAAAAGAGATAGCTGAGGGGAAACATGATAAAGGTCTATAAAATCCTAAGTGGAGTGGAACGAGATAAACATAAATCATATATTTACTCTTTCCAGAAATACAAGGATTAGGTGGACATGCAAGGAAGTTGCTAAGTAGTATGTTTAGAACAAATCAGAGAAAACATTTCTTCATTCAGAGGGCCATAATCAAAAAAATATATCTAAGTCCGATTTGGATGTAGGGCGCTAGTCGCCCAAAGTCGGCAGCAGCAAAATGTCCATTCTCGAAAAGTATATCTAAAATATGGGGGGGAGGAGGTTTCTAAAAATCATCTATCTGTACGTCCAAGCGTTTGATCATCCAGACTGCCACTACTTCTATCTTTATACCACATTTTCGACCAAAATTTCAGCCAAGTCCCAAACGCCCAGAACAAGACCACTTTGACATGGCACCCCAGACATGGCAACAGAGCAGTTGGTCACTTTACAGGGCTTTGCTGTGAACTTCACAAAAAAGGGGTGCAAGATAAACATCACACCAGAACTCCCTTATAGGTTATAGTGAACCTCCAAAAACCCACTATACCCACCTGTCTACAACCCCAACAGCCCTTATGGCTGCAGGTACCACCTTTATGGCAGTAGAAGGGGGTTTTGGTAGGCTCCCATTTTCCACCATGGGCCTGGGTCCTCCTTCCTATTGTTCACTAGCCCACCCCCCAGACTATTTAAACCACCTTTGTGCAGACCTACTAGGCTTTCCTATGTCAGGTGCTGATGTTCCGGAGGCTGGTATGTACATTTTTATTCTGAACTTTGTGGGGATCAGTGAACATGGAGAGAATATGTGGGGGGGGGGGTCCTTTACTTTATCTTTGCAGTGGTTATCTGGTCAATTTGGATACCTTTTGGCACTTATACCTGTCCTTACATCGTCTAACTCACAACGTATAAATTTCATCTAGGCAGTCTCGTCAAACATTCGATTATTCCTATAGGACGACTAAGTCTAGGTCAGCCCACACATCCTGCCCTAACCACTCCTCCAAAAACACCCCTTTCAGCTCTGGGCGCACAGCGGGATTCAGATGCCTAAAATGTCCCTGGATATGTCCAAAAAGCTGTTTCTATTATCAGCACTTGGACGACGTATATTTTAGGATGACCAAGTGCCGACTTGGGCGGGTTTTTAGACATATTTAAGTTTCAATTATGAGCCCCTCAATGTGTAATTAATCTGTGGAATTTATTGTGACAGTGTGGTAAAATTGGTTAGCATAGCAGGGTTTAAAAAGGTTTGGACACATTCTTGACAGAAAAGTCCATGAACCATTATTAAGATGGACTAGCGGAAAATCCACTGCTCATTCCTCTGATAACAGCATGAAATCTATTTTTTGGGATCTTGCCAGGTACATGTGATCTGACTTGACCACTGGTAGAATCAGAATCCTGGGCTTGATGGACCTTCAATCTGTCCCAATACAGCAGTGTTTTATATACTTATAATTCAGATTAACAAGCTGCATGTTATAGTAGTTTCCCTGTCAGTGTTTAGCAAATTATAGATGTATTACATGGCCTTTTTTTTCTACTTACAGGTCATCTACAGACTCCTCTCTCTGATGCCAAATGGCTAGATCACACTTCTCATAGTCCTGGAACATGAATAATGGATTTGTGCCATATTGTCAACAAGTTCAACATATTTTTTTTTTTCAATTTTCACAATAAGGATTATGTTTAATATGTATGCATATCTTTTAAAAAATTCATTTTCCCATAGATATAAAATATTTTATAAGTACTGGAATTTTTCATTAGATCTTACACAGAGTGGTATTTTATTAAAGATAAAGGAAAGACTTTTATGTGCTGATTCCTCTTGCAGTTTCTAAATTTTTTTAATAACTTTTTTCTTTATCTGCCAAGTGCAATGTTTTAAATTTGCATATAAATGAGAACTGTAATTTTTGTGCTGTATAGTGATGTACTTGTGTATTAACCTAGCATGTAGATTGTGCACAGATATTTTAAAACACAATTGTAAAATACATTGAAGGAGTTAAACACTCATAAAAATCAGATGATATATAGAAATTTTAATTAAAGTTTGGAAAAAGAGTTTTAAGTGCCTCTTCTATTCCTCTTCAGTAATATTGTAAGTAGGAACAGATTCCATTGTGCTAAATATTCTGCTATATATTTGTGTAATGGATGTCTCTGTCATATGAATGTATTTGATCCAAAGTGAATTTTAGTGTACTTTGCCATGTAAATGATTACTGCCATGCTTGTTCACAGGATTCCTCAGCAATGATCCTGTACTTTTGCCATGTAAACAATGTGCAGGCTTGTTTGAATCACTTACTATGAGAATTTGTGATTTCTGGAAATTGCTTGTTTTATTTTTATTTTTATGTAGTATATATAATTGATTTCAGTGTAACTGTGACAGTGGGAGCTGAGCAGCCAGGCGCAGAAGAACATCTCAATTTGAAATATAAACAGTACAACAAGAGAAAGGCAAGAGAGGTGTCTTTTCAACCAATGATACAAAGTCTTTATTAAAAACAGCTGAACAGCCAGTAACACTACAGGAATATAGCTCTCTGCATGAAGCCATAGTGATATTACCGCAAGAATTTGAGTTTTATTTACATTTTTACTGTCATACATTTAATTGATTGCAACAAAAATAGGGCCTTAGGCTCCTCCCTTTGTATCCCGGGATACAGAGGGAGGAGCCTAAGGACCTGTTTGGCTCAGACACCTAAGGCCCCTCCCCATGCATATAAGGATGTATCAGGAAGGGGAAGGCCTGCCATTTTGTAGTGGCAGGCCTGTGAGCAGGCTGTCATCTAGTTTTGAGGTACATGAGGGGTGTGGGGGGGGGGTTCATCCAGTGGCAGGAGGGCGTGGGCATTCATCCTGCTGATTTTTTAATTTTTTTTTTAGTTTTTAGGAAGGGGAGGGATCAGTTTGGGAGTCATTGAGGGTGTTTCGAGGGAGGTGAGCATGCCTCCTGCTGATTTTTGGGAAAGGGTAGGGGAAGGGTTGGTTCAAGGGGTCCTTGCCCGGGGAGGGGGGGAGAACAGCATGACATTTTTTTGATGGGCTCATCATCTGTGCCCATAGAAAAAAAAATGAAAAAAAACCAGGCAGACCTGTCAAGTTTTCTGGGTCAGTAATACCGATCCAATTCTGACATGCAAGGTTAGGCCATCGATTGGATGGCTGGTTTTAATATTAATTACCTCATTTGCATGCCCGAATCAGAGAATGTACGACTGAATGGAAAACCACACGATGAGCCATTTTGTGCACAGGATCGGCAAATTTGATCGGTCACTAAACCAGTCAAACTGGTTTAGCAACAATCCTTAGACGATCAGAGACTTTAGTGCATCTAGTCCTAGGTTGGTTGGGAAGAGGATAAACTAGGTAAACAATTCCTTCTAATTGTTGGTGAAGGAGGAGTAAACTGGGAAGTAAAAATAAAATTTATTTGCCAGTTACTTCCCAGTCCCTCCCACATCACACTCTGTAATTCCAAATTCTCAGCCTCCATTGGTGTATGATTATATGTGGTACTGCAGGTTTATTTTTATTTAAGATTATGATAAATTAATTATTATAGATACAAACCTTTTGAGTTGTTATGTTAGTGGTATATTACTGTTGCCCATATGGAAGAAAGAACCTTTGTCACTATGTCTGGTTTTCTTGCATCAAGCTTATTATTATTCAGAATGGGGATGTCCCATGTAATCACATCCTCTTCATTCTCCACAGTTCTGTTAGGGTTGTGATCACAGTGATTTTCTGCTACAGTGACATTACTTTGCTCATATAGTCTCTAATACATATCTCATCTCTGGACACTATAACATCATTGTACCAGAAAAGCATTGGGTTCATTGACCCTAAGAAAATTATGGAGATTGAAGAGGTTATGTTCACCTGAATTGGACTGGATTTTTGATTATTCACATTTTCCAAATCTACACTAAGGGGAAGTTAACAATGTATTTATAGCTGAAGCAGTTGAGGGTGATGTGACTTGCCCAAGGTCACATAGACTGTCAGTGGGGTAAGTGGGATATTCCCAGTCTGAAAGATAAAACATAGTGATACACGAAAGCCAAGAAATGGCACTGATATAAATACTAGCACTAGCCTTTTGTGGTTATAATCAAAGCAATGTACATCTTTTATACCTGGGGCAGTGGATTTGTTCAGAGTCACAAGGAGCTATATTGGGAATCAAACCCAATTCCTCAGCTTCTCATCCCACTGCACTAACCATTCGGTGACTACTCCACTCTGTTCATCATGTGAAAAGACATAAGATTCTCAGGTACCAAGAAATGCAGTCAAAGACTAAGAAAACTTAGCAGGAAGATACTAAAATATTCCCCATTGTGCTGGTGCCTTCAGATTGATCAAAACAGTTTTCAAGCTTATCTTGACTATACAAATTACATCCTATGAACTCCAGAAGGAAGCTCGTTGGCATAAGTATTATGGTGAAAGTTATCAATATATTTCAAAGACTCAGATTGTATCGCATATACTCTGCCATAGGTATGAAGTTCATTACTGTCATATGTGCACAACTAACTCATTTGCAGATATAACCATCCCCTCCCCATGAGAAAAAGCAATGTTAATTAGCAGCTGGGTACAATATCCTATATTTTACTGTATAATTGACATTTACACACATATGTACAATTCAGTAAAGAAGTGTGTAAATGCTATGATGTATTCTTGCAAGGGAGCATACAGGTGGGCAGAAGCTAAGTTATGCACGTTGCATGAAGCACAAAGGCATGACCATTTAAATCTGCCATTGACCACACACAGGACCGTTGTTATGGGAGGGCAACTGCCCTGGGCCCCACAGCTCTGGGTGGGGGGAGGGGTCGGTATGCTTTCCCCCTTCAGTGTTGGTCCGATGTCACCCTCACCTTCCCCATCCCACTGACAAACTGACTGCTGCAGTGATTCTGAAGCACTGCCTGCAGCCTCCTCTCTGCTTTCCTTCTGCCATGGTTCTCTTGGGTGGAAAGCACAGAGGTTAGTCAGTGGAATGGGGAAGGCATGCCGGTCTGAGGAAGTCCTCTGGCCCAGCCGACTTTTTTTTTTTTTTTTTTAAGTAGCACGGGGTTTTAAAGAAGTGCCAGACGGGGTGGGGGAGGGGAAGAACTTGTGGGGCCCAGAAACAGGAGATTTAGAAAGATGGTGGGCAATGGTCTGGAGGGAGAGAAGAGAGAAGTTGGACGTGTGGAGGGAGGGGGAAAGACACTTGATGGGAGGACAGTTGGGAAGAGAAAGGGAGAGAGTGGGAAATATATAGGATGGGAGGATAGGATAGTTGGGAAGAGAAAAGTAGAGATGGTGAACCAGGAAGTGAGAGAGATGGTATGGAAGGGCAGTTGGGAAGAGAAAGGGAGAAAAGTTGGGCCTGGGGATGGAAAAGAGAAATGTGAAGTCTGGGGGGTGGAAAGGTGAGAGATGCAGCATCTCTTTTTTCCCTCCATCCTATTGTTCAGCATCAAGGGAGAAGGGAAGAAGAGAAATGTTGGACAATGGGGGAGGGGAGAGAGAATGAGAGGTGGACCCATGGGAGGGCAGGAGGGAAGAGAAGATGCTAGAGGATGGGGAGAAAGGGACAGAGATATAGCCTGATAAGAGTGGAGAGAGGAATTCTGGAAATGGGGAGCCATGTGGAAGAGGTCAATAAGAGGATGAGAAGAAGATTGAGTGAGAGAGAAGTGAGTACAGTGGTAGAAATGTGGTAATGGGGAGTAGATAGAAGGAAATGCCTAACAGGGTGTGAATTTTTTTTTTTCAAAAATTTTTAATCATTATTATTTTAACAAAAATAATCAAGAAGGAAGTTTTACATAGGAATACAAATACAAAGAAAATTTTTAACATTAATTCATATCTCCTCAAGCCCACATTACTGGAAGAATTTATCTCAAAATATACAAATAAGTCCTAAACAGGGTGTGAATTTTAAGGAGCGAGGGTAGCTAAAGGAAAGAAGAGAATGGTATTATAGGAGTGAAGGAGTCTGAGACTGGTTTTCCTAAATGTTGAACTAAGTTTTCTCTTTAATAAAATGCTGAATTATGTTTAGCTGCAAACCTAACTTATCTCATGTTCTAGCTTGCCTGTCTAGCTTGCCTGTCTTGGGTGTTAGCTTGGACATTCTAACTTCTTATGGCTATCTCAGCATAAACGACATGTAACAGAAAGACTGCAGGGCCTAGATAAGTGACCTGCTAGTGTGAGCTTAGCACCAATGATTGTTAAGAAAAGTAACACGTGAACAATTTTTTCTAGAATTCAGTTGTTTAGCCAGAAGAATGTATAAATATCTCTGTAACGTCCTGGTTTTGGCACTTCTGAAGCCAGCTTGGAGCTCGGGAGTCGCATACATATGCTAATAAACTATCTGTGCTTTCTTCAAGTCTCTAAGTTTTGTGGCTTCCCAAAGTGACATTTCATTTGGCGCTTCCGAACAGGGACTTGAAGGTCTTTTGACCACCAGCTACTTGATTGGTCACTTGTGTCTGGTCTGAGAACTGACCTGTTTCCTAAGCCGGCTTAATTCCTCTTGGAATTTGTGGACCTCGTGGCTCTGACCGGCTCAACTGATTAATCGAGTCCTGGCTTAAAGTACAGGTATCTGTCTGGGGTTGGCCACCAAACTGGTAAGGAACTGATCATTCTTCCTGTTTCTTTTCCCTTGCTCTAGTAAATGACTTGATCCATCATTGAAGCAGCGGGGAGGGATTCTAGGAACTGTGTCTGTCTGGTAAATGAAACTGAATCTGTAGATCTGAAGTTAGACAATAGATGTAAGCTGTTTGCAGGAGTCAGGGAATTGGTTAGAACTGGCTATATTTCTATTGTGCTGTATTTGTAAAGGAAGATTGAGGAGGGGTAATAAATATCTGTTGGATTTTTGCCTGCTAGGCTTGTTAATGACTGTTATGTGTTTCTAGCTGCTCAGAGCAGGCAGTGGAATCAAGAATATACGCATATGTTGAAAGTATTTTAGAGAAAGTATGGGCATGAATTCTGACCTGATTAAAAGGGCTCATGTAACTGGAATCAGCAGATGTAGGTAGGATTATAAGGGGCAATGCAGTTGAGCAGCCTAATAGGGAAGAACAAATCTTTTGTGTAGGAAAAATTTTATTCCAACCGATATACCACGTTTATAAGAAAGATATATGAGACTAAAATTGTACGAAAGTACAGAGATTGCTGTTTGCATGGACCGTTTATCTGCATGTATGTGTGGTTTTTATGTGTGCATGACATTCACAATCCCCTTCCTTGTCTGTATTTCTATTCCGGGTTCCTTATGAGTTCTGTCTGTCCAAATGTATCAGTGTAATTTGAAACTGTCAGTTGTTCAAAGCAGGAGAAGGGAGTACCCCTCCTCCTCCTTTTGTGCTGATAAGGGCCATGAAGTTTTCAGCACTTCAAATGCAGTTTCTCCTGAAACAGATAAGTAGGTTTAGATTTAAAGTTTTTGGCTATGTTATAAAATGTTTATGTATATTCAGAAATGAATGTAAACAAAAAAATATGATTTCTGGAACTTATATTCCATGCTAAAAAGAAGTTCTTTGTCCAACTTTAAAAGTCTGAAAAGGACTACATCTGTAATTTGATCTCTTTGATCTTTAAGCAACTCTCTCTCCTCTGTAAAATTCTGAAGGGAGGGGGAGTAAGTCTCTACTGAGACGCATGTCGATTGTGAAAAAAAAAAAAGGTTTAAATTTGTGTGTATGGATTATCTTTTGTGAGTACAGTAAAACCTTGGTTTGCGAGCATAATTTGTTCCAGAAGCATGCTTGTAGTCCAGGGCACTCGTGTACAAAAAAATACATACTTGTATTGCAAACCCTTGCTCGTTTGGAACAGACACTGTACTCCTGCAGCGTCATAGAGAGGAACCATTGGCTCAGTTGTGATAATGTGATGCTTGTATACTGTATGTACTTGTATTGCAAGATGTTGCTGGTATATCAAGTTAAAATTTAATCAAATGTTTTGCTTGTCTTGTAGAACACTTGCAAACTAAGTTATTTGCAACCCAAAGTTTTACTGTATATTCCAATCTTTGTTTTGTATTTCATTTTATAAATCATGTAAGCTTAGTATAAGAATGTAACTTTTAGGTATAAGAATGTAATTTTTAGGAATGCTTTTCTATGGAAGTAAATATTTTTGCCAGTCAGATGATAGTGAAGGGACTGCCGCTTTAGAACGCACTTGTGTCAGACTACCCTGCTTAGTGGGTGGACCCAGAGCTGAATTTTACTTAATTTTTACAAGTCAACTCTTTGGGGTAGGAACCTGATACAGAATAGGGATTGAGAACAATTCTTATGTGCTAATAGACAGTAGATAGTGGGTCTGCCTTTTAAATGTTCCTGTGGCCATATTTACACTGATTTCAAGTATGCCTTCCTCGTGTCACCTACCTTGGCTTTCAAATCTCCCAGGGTACTCTGTCCCTTCCTACACCCGTGTCCAGGCTGTCTGTAGTCTCCTTGTTCCTGACAATCGCAAAGCCTTGCGCACCTTCCTTGGTATTGTCGGATACTGTCGTATCTGGATCCCTGATTTCTCTACTATTGCTCGCCCTCTGTATGATGCCTCCCAAAACTTCTGACTCAGGCTCCTGCCCTCTGGCCCTTCCGCCCAAGCAGCTGAGCTGTATGCCCTCACTTCTGCCCTGCGATATTCTGCCTCTTTAGTCTTGCAACATCTATACTGACTACAAATATGCTTTCTTTACCTTGCATTCCCATAGGGCCTTCTGGAAATATTGAGGTTTCATTACAGCCTCTGGCCGCCTGATCCATCATGCTCCCCTCATTCTTGACCTCCTCAAGGCCATCAAATTGCCCTTACAAATTGCGGTTATGCACTGTCGAGCCCACCGTTGTGTCACTGATCTTGTCTCATGCGGCAATGCCCTTGCTGACCACACAGCCTGAGCTGCCAGCCTCTGCCCCCTTCTTCGTCTCCTCTGTACACCATCATTCCTTTTCTGGACACCCTTACACCCCAGTACACTTCTCAGGAACAGACTTGGGTCCGCATTCTTTCAGGCCAGTCTGTCCTGAAAGGGGGGTGGATACACAGGATACAAATAAGCGCCAATCCAGACCCACACACTGATACTTCAAACGCAAGAACAGCGGGTACCCTCATAGTCATTCCTCAACACCTGGCCCTCACGATTGTCAAAAGATGCCATGATCTGGCACACTCTGGAGAACCCGCTATGAAAATGACTCTCAAGAGACATTTCTTTATCAATCATCTTGACCAGCTAGTCCAGAATATGGTCCGACAGTGTGTTGTCGGCTCTAGAATAAATTCCGCAATCAGACGACTGCCACCTCTTGGACACCAACCCATTGGAACACATTTGATGCAGGTCCTATCTGTAGATTTTACCCACATGCCCATTTCCCGTTCCCTTAGTCACCTCCTAGTCTTCACAGACACCCTGACTAGATGGGTCGAAGCCTTCCTTACTTGCACTGAATGCGCCAGGGACGTAACCAAACACCTCCTGACTGATATAATTCCATGCTTCGGTCTCCTTGTTTCCATAGGCAACGACAACAGCCCCGCCTTCATTGCTGATGTCGTACAACAAACTGCTCAAGCCCTCCAAATTGAATGGAAAGTATATGCTGCTTACCATCCCCAGAGCTGAAAGGATGAACAGAATCTTAAGATCCTTCTCACCAAACGAATTGAAGAAACTAATCTGCCCTGGCCTATCTTGTTGCCTTCTGTTCTTTTTCAGATTAGATGCACCCCCATCTAAATCCACTAAACAGTCCCAGTTCCAGCTCATGTTCAGCCGGCCACCACCCATTATGAATCCAGACCCTGGTTCCTTTGCTACTCTGGGATCATATATCTTCCAGAGTCAAGTCCAATCTTTAGCTAAAGCCCTTCAAGAGCTCCACAAATGGGTCCTGGAAAGGGCCCCACTACCGATAGCTACACAAGTTCATGGGTATGTCCCTGGAAATACAGTATGGCTGAAAACTTGGAAGTCAGACCCCCTGAAACCTAGATAGATAGGTCCTTTTACTGTCCTAATTTCTAATCTTACAGTAGTCAAGGTGTCTGGACACGAAACTTGGTTCCACTACAACACGGATCTTCAGCTGAAGCTTTCTAAGACCTCAAAAGTTCTGAATATTTACCACTGTACTTAGCAGGTGTTCTGAATATAATTCTTTACAAGTGTTTGAATTTAATTGACTGCCTGTGGTTCACCACTGCCTTTAGCAAGTGTCTTGAGTATAACTGTTTGAAGTTTTCTAAGTTGTGCCTGAAAGAAAAATGAGCTTCCTATGTTAGCATATATATATATATATCTATATATATAAAATCGGAGGTATGTATGTATGTATGTGTGTGTGTATGTGCCACGATCACGCAAAAACGGCTTGACCGATTTGAACGAAACTTGGTATGCAGATCCCTCACTACCTGGGATGATATGTTCTAGGGGTCTCGCGGCCCACCTGCACACGTGGGTGGAGCTACAAACAGAAAATCAGATTTCACCCATTCATGTCAATGGAAAAAATGTAAAAAGCTGCCATTCTCACTGTAATTCAAAAACGGCTTGACCGATTTGAACGAAACTTGGTATGCAGATCCCTCACTACCTGGGGTGATATGTTCTGGGGGTCTCGCAGCCCACCTGCACACGTGGGCAGAGCTACAAACAGAAAATCAGATTTCACCCATTCATGTCAATGGAAAATATGTAACTGGGGGTCTCGCGGCCCACAACTCTATGTTGCTTGCTCAAGAATTTATATGTTCTTGCTCCAGGAGGTGAAACTAAAATTGTTGTTTATAATCACGTTTTGCGTTAGTTGTATTCATTTTGTCAAATATTTTACATTATAATTTGAATATTGTACTTTTTATTAAGCTGTAAAAAAATAATTTCATTCACCACTATAAAGTATCTTTATTTGAATCCATTTACAGTGTTATTGCTATAATTAAATACCCTTGCAACGCCGGGGCATCAGCTAGTATCTGATATTTGTGTTGCCTTCACTGCCTTATGTTTCTTTCTTCTGTATTTCTTTCCTATTGTACTTAATAAGGGCCCCTAGCCCCTTTGCCTGATGTTTGTTTGCATGATGGAGTTAGTACAGAAAGTGTCAAACATCAGAGGGTATTTTCTGTTTCCAGCCTACTGGTGATGAAGTTTAAAAGTGGGTGGAAATCTGCATTGATAATGTTGAGGGTCCACTTATCAACCAGACTCTTATTGTAGACCCCACTCGCCCGATGTCTTTGTATTTTTGATACATGTGTGTTATTTGATGTTGCCCAGGGTCATGGTTTTGTCCCTAATACAGTATTGTGTGGCTCCCTAGATTGACAGCGTTATTATACCAAATGTGTTAAGTCTATATGTCTGTATAACCTGATGCCTTTAAGAACTGCCCCTATGAGGAAACCTTCACTAATGGTGGAGCCTGTCCTTTATAGGAATGTGTCTTGTGGGCCACCTACAAGAACCCTCATAAATACCCAGTCAATACCCCCTCTGCCTCCCTTACTATAGGTCCTAGCTCCGGCCCCTTGTGTACTACAGGCCACTGCAATCCCATGGTTTTCACTATCACTGACCCACATAACTGGAATGCCAATGTCCAAGTCCAGAAGGCCAGAGCCCGCATGGCATTGTATATTGATGGTAAAAGGTGAGACCCAGGTACTGATGTATATGTCCGTATTGTATCCCGCTCAAGTGCTCCTGTCCATCACTCTGTGGTGTTTCCCCAGTTTTATGAAATTATGAAAGTAGATACTGATATTCCTAGAAATCTGTTTATACAGTTTGCTGAAACTATAGGTCAGACTCTTAATGTTAGCAATTGTTTTGTACGAGGAGGGACTGGTATGTGAGAACAGTGGCCATGGGAGGCAAAGCAGCTGGACTTGTTAAACCTGACTTCACAAAACCTCACTTTTGCATCAGGTCCACGACCTTCACGATGGGCCTTGCGAACCTCCATTGTTGCTTCCCACTATCTTCAGCGCCCTTCAGACACTGCTTAATGGAACTTCCTATAAATGATGGCCAGCTCCTGATGATCGATATTGGCTCTGTGATCTGTTTGCTTACTCTTGGTTGCCTGCTAACTGGACTGGTACATGTGTACTTGGCATGATCTGTCTCAGCTTCTTCTTGTTACTGCTGGCCAATGGTGAACACCTGGGAGCCCCTGTATTCGACAACAGGGGTTGCCAAAAGCGATCTACTGCCACTAATTCCCTTAAAATAGGTGAATGGGGAGATGACTGTCCTGCAGAACGGATCATTGCTGTTTACAGACCTGCCACATGGGCTGAGGATGACACCTGGGGCTATCGGACCCCAATCTATATGCTGAACTGCATTATTCGTCTACAAGCTGTACTCGAACTGATAATTAATGAGACCTCCTGAGTACCATTGGCAGAGCGAATGCTAAAATGTGCATTGCTATCTATCAGAACTGCCTAACTCTAGATAGAAGGTGGTGCCTGTGGTAAATTCAACCTCTCCAACTGCTGCCTTGAACTTGAGTAAAGTGATTGAGGACGTTGTGGATCATGTCACCAAACTGGCTCATGTTTCTGTCCAGACCTGGCGTGGTCTCACTTCAGACTGGATCTCTGGCACCTTCGGCTCCTGGTTGCCCTCTGGTTTAGCAATGAAGACCAACTTGCTGGTTGCTGCCCTGTCTTCTCTGCTCCTTTGCTGCCTGCCCTGTGTGGTCCCCATAGCCATAACGCTGCCCCACTGAACTGTTGACCGTTCCACTGCTGCTATGGCCCTTGCGCTTCCCAAGTATCAACCAGTCCCTACAATTGATCCTGACCTTCCTTCTTCTTGAACTTTATCAGGCTTGTCTCCTTCCTCCTTCATTCAACTAGCCTGAAAGGGGGGACTGAAGGAGTCTGGGACTGGTTTTCCTAACTTTTCTCTTTAATAAAATGCTGAGTTATGTTTAGCTGCAGACCTAACTTATCTCATGTTCTAGCCTGCCTGTCTTGGGTGTTAGCTTGGACATTCTAACTTCTTATGGCTATCTCAGCATAAACGACATATAACAGAAAGACTGCAGGGCCTAGATAAGTGACCTGCTAGTGTGAGCTTAGCACCAATGACTGTTAAGAAAAGTAACATGTGAACAATTTTTTCTAGAAGTCAGTTGTTTAGCCAGAAGAATGTATAAATATCTCTGTAACATCCTGGTTTTGGCACTTCTGAAGCCAGCTTGGAGCTCGGGAGTCACATACGTATGCTAATAAACCATCTGTGCTTTCTTCAAGTCTCTAGGTTTGTGGCTTCCCAAAGTGACCTTTCAGGAGAAGACAGCTTTGTTAAGTCTTATGTTATATAGTAGTTGAGAGGGATGAGACAGAGGCGAAGAGAGCTCAAGGTCAATAACCTGAAAGTTCCTGAATGTATTGGTGGTGAATGGCCAGGTCTATGAGATAGGGTGATGAATTGTGAACGTTAGCATTTGATAGAGAGGGAAAGGCTGGTATTGGAGAATTTGGTGGTGGAGCTATAGGAGGAAAGGATTAGGTACAGGCAGCATCCATTTTGGTGTTTTAGAGGTAGTGGAAGTGGAACACAGCTGGGGATTGAATGAGGATGTTAGAGCATGTAACCAGGAAGCAAAGGAGATGGAGGGGACTAAGAAAATGGGTGAAAGTCAGGGGCATGGTCACGTGTCAGATATGGTAACCCTATGAAGGCAGAATACACACTTGAAAGGTATATGGGGAGCATGTGTCTGTTGGGGGGGGGGCTGTGGTTCAATGGGGTCGGAGTGGAATCCTCTTCTATTCCCCCTCAAAATTTGGTCTACAAGTGCTAAAGCCTGCACACCATTGGTAGCAGATCAGGGACAACCCCCCCCCCCCTCCGATTTATAGGCTAGATTGGGGAGCCACAAACTCTAGCATCGGTCTTGTAAGCACGAAGTAGCTACTGCGGTGGCTGCCGTGATCGAAGGACCCTTTAAAGACGTTTAAATGGTAAAATAAAATAAAAAATTATTTAATTGGTTGTAGATGATGAAAATATATTGAAACAGCGAGACCGGAATAGGTTTGCTACCAAAGTGTGTCTGTTATCTACCCCCAGCAGCAGAGAGCTGGGTCGGGACTGCCATGTCGAAGTCCACGTACCACGGAGGCAATGACGCACGCGCCTGGAGACGACGACTACGTCGCAGCAGAGCCCTGCTAAGGTCCAGCCCCCGGGCACGTGCGACCAGTCGACTTCCGATCACGCGATGACGCCAGCGAGAGGGAAGGCGAGACAGCCCCTTTCGAAAGTAAAGCAGAGTGGCGCTGCGGCGCTGGTTCGCCTCCGCCGGGAAAGCGCCAGGTGCTATGCCGGGGAAAGGGCCGAGGAACGGGTACGTCGAGAGGGGCTTTCTGCTGGCACTGGACGTGGGCAGCACCGTTCTGCGGGGTCACGTCTACGATAGGGCGGCGGAGCTCCTGGGATCCAGTGAACGGAAGGTAGGGGCGGCAGTTTATGTGGAGCAGCTGAGCCCGGCGCTGGCTTTTCGCCCCACCCTTTGACGGTTGCTTACGGTTAGCTTCCCTTCTGAAGGATGTGCTATTGATGACTTTATGCGAACGATTTTTCCCGTAAGACGCAAAGCTCTACTAGCCCCCACTTTTATCAAGGTGCGCTGCCGAACCGCCCATTCTATCCTTGTGGGCGGCTCGGCATTTAGCAACTCGGCTTGATAAAAAGGAGTTGTAAAGTTGTTAACCTGAATGCAATGGACTCTGCCCTGCAATGCTGATCCTCCTGCTTTACATATGTGATTAAACATGATTGATTGATTTACTTATTTATTTAAATATTTTTTAGGGTGGTGTTTTTTTTTTTAGTATTTGTATACCACTTATAGCCTAAGTGATTTACATTCAGGTACTCAAGCATTTTCCCTGTCTGTCCCTGTGAGCTCATACTCTTATCTTATGTTTCACTAGGTCCTAGAGTGTAAATTTTGCCCAAGCAGACAGACCCTGCAATTATAAACAGTATATAAATTTTAAAAATGAATAAATATCTATGGTTTCCATATAAGACATTCCTAACAAAACTAGGAAGTCGCTGCCCGATGGGGTTCTGAAGTTAACGAGGAAGGTCTGGGTTTGTCTGTGCTATAAATGTTTTCATACTTTTTGTGTTCTCTATAGGTAATACAAGTGTGCTGTTTTTATTGTAAGCAGTGTCGCTTCTGAATACAATATCTCTTCATAAAGGCAGTTAATAAATCCCAATAAAACAAAGAAATTCTCAACTGGTTAGGTTGACGATGGTCATGGGATTGCTATTTAGTCGCAATACATTGTTACCAGTGTGATGTTATTTTGACAGGTTGATAACATTTTTGAGAGATGTTCTTTTTACTGTAACATACTGCCTTGGAACAATCTTCACACCCTTGTACATTTTTTTTACATTCTTTTGACAAAAACTGCAATTCAGGATGCATAGTATATTCATTCAGCTCAAAATTTATAAGAACATTCAACAAGTCTTGACTACTACATAAGTCTTAATAAGTTTGATATGATCATTTTTTCCCCTAAGGATAGGGTTAGCTATTGAAAAGTGCTCCAGAATGTCGGTTTTAGGTTTCAATTCTCTGCCTTGTTTGTTTTGTAGCCTGTTGTCCCCAAAGAGCTCAGAACAGGTTACATGTTTAACATACATAATTTCTGTACAAGTTTACGATACAAATTTTTATCTTAACTTGATACATGATAGGGGCTAATGATAATATACAGTTTACTGGTTACAATTTGCTATTGTTGTCCTTATGATGCAAGGTTTCCAGTACAAGTTTTTGACACACAGAAAGTTAGTGTATGATACAAGTTATCCTTATGTGACACATACCAGTGTACATCTCTTTGTAGTCTATCGGGCAAGGGTAGGGGTTTAGGTGAAGAAGTATGTTTTTGGTATTTTTTTTAATGCTTTTTTAAAGCTGAAGAGTAGTCCTTTAAGGGATCTGAGCTGCAGGGGCAGTCAATTCCAGTGACTCAGTGTGAAGTGGAAGTAGGACCGTTGCTTTGCGGTTTGCAGTTGAAGGGCACAACCAGGGGTCATTTTGAGGCATATTTCGTCCTGGGAGCAGAGGGTCCGGTTCAGCACATACAGAGGGAAGATTAGTCATCACATAGGCTGGCGCCATGTCTTGCGAGGATTTGAACGCTAGCATCAGGTCCTTGAAGACACAACATTTGGCTACAGCCAGCCAGTGAGCCAAAACTAGAGCTTGGGAGACAGGGTCATGGGCATGAAGGTTTTTCAAAAGTCTGATCACCACATTGAACATGCATGGTGTTTACCTGAATTTGTTTACTTAGTACTTGTGTGAATAATTTAGGGCTAGATTCACTAAACTGCCGATCGTGCCCGATCCGCAGCAGGCTAGTATTCCACAACAGGTCAGTATTTAAAGGGGGGGCGATCGGAGGAACACCCCCCTCCAACCACATGGATCACTAGTGAACGATCCTAAAGCATGCGCAGACCATCTTCTTTGCCTGTAGATGGTCTGCGTATGCTTACAAAAGCAGAAATTTTTTAATTCCCCGAGCCCATGGTTTTAACACGCTTTAAACCTGTGGGTTAAAACCATGGGCTTGCACTGTGGGGAAGAGCGGAAGATCGGGGCAGAGAGTAGGGCGGCAGAAAGCAGGGCAGTCGGAAAGGACCTGAGCGACTGGTCCTCAGCAGTCGCTTATTTTTGATGCGTGGATCGGAGGATGATCGGGACAGAGGTTAGTGAATTGGCTCGGAGGAAAAGCAGGTCGCTAAGTGGTCGGGACTTGATCAGTGGGCTTAGTGAATCTAGTCCTTAGTCTCCATTTGTGTGAGTATAATGATGGAAAAGATTGTTAAAAGCTAAGGAGCAGAGGTGGTTTAAGTCAGTGTTTTTCAACCTTTTTTGGGCAAAGGCACACTTGTTTCATGAAAAAAATCACGAGGCACACCACCATTAGAAAATGTTAAAAAATTTAACTCTGTGCCTATATTGACTATATATAAAGTAATTCTCTTGAATAGGAATCAAATAAACACAAAGAAAGTATTTTATAATTACTTTATTATGAAATATTAAGTAAACAGAATAGTGAAAAATTATAAAATACTTTATTCAGTGCGGAACCTGGGCCTGTTTGGCTGAACACAAAGCTGATATTCTGGCTGGAATCGAAGAAAGACACACACGTAGCTCTTCGTCAACAGCTCTCAGTCTCTCTCTTTATTTGGTTTTTATAGCATACAAAAATAGACAAATATACTCTCCATCCTTTTTATTAAACCACAATAGCAGTTTTTAGCGCAGGGAGCTGCGCTGAATGCCCAGCGCTGCTCTTGACGCTCATAGGCTCCCTGCGCTAAAAACCACTATTGCGGTTTAGTAAAAGGTGACCATATTGTAAAATATAGACAGCAGATATAAATTCAGAACTGTGCATAGTAAGTGAAGGGAAGTTTTCATCTCTGGGAATTTACCCAGTTAACTAAAGTTATTTGGGCAAATTCCTTTGAAAACTGTGGTAATACTGCCTCCACTTTGCTAAATTTAAAATAAAATCATTTTTCCTACCTTGTCTGGTGATTTCTGGTTGCACTTTCTTCTTCTGACTGTGCATCCAATCTTTCTTCCCTTCTATCAGCCTGTATGCTTTCTCTCCTCCACACCTCATTCCCTCCCCCAACTTTTTCTTCCTCTCTCCCTGACCTTTCTTTCTTTTTTCTGTTTCTCTTCTTTCCTTCTTTCTCCCTGCCTGCCCCCTTTCTTTATTTCTCCCTGCCGTTCCCCAAGCCACTGCCGCTGCCATCGGGGAACAGGACCCACCAATGGATAACAGGCCCCAAAGCCGACGCCAACGCATGCTCTCCCTGACGTCAATTCTGCAATCGGAGAGGAAGTTCCGCCCAGCCAGGCAGCGATTGGCTGGCCCGAACTTCCTCTCCGACTGCAGAATTGACGTCGGGGAGAAGAAGACTTATCGGCTCGATAGATTAGATCGCCAAGACAAAGTGAGTTCCTGGGTGATCAACTCACTTTGCCTTGGTGAGCTACTGGCGCCCCTGCCTCGGGCCCCCTGTCAGCTCCGGGCCCCTGAATGCAGGACTGGTAGTACTGCCCTGATGGCGGCCCTGCGGCACACCAGGCAACATCTCGCGGCACACTAGTGTGCCGCGGAACAGCGGTTGAAAAACACTGGTTTAAGTTACTCTTTGATTGAATTTTAGACTTGTGCTGCTACTGGGCTGTGCAAGAAGGAATGTTGCAACTCTAAAATAGTAACTTTTGAAGACTGCTCAAAGAAAATATGTTTTACACGAGTCCATATCTTGATAGAATGATTTAGTAGGATAGAGGGAAGTTATCAAATTCCTACTTCAGATGAATATGTAGAGATTTCATTTTTTGTTATAGCTATCCATAAAAAGTCATCTAATCCTAGGGGGATTTAGACACTCGGGCTCTGAGACAGTTTTCTGTGGCTGCAAATCAGGAGATGGCAGGGATTCTTCTTTGTTTGAGTCCTACTATATTTTTTTTAACTCTCCCCTTCTTTCTGCTAGACAGTGAAAGTGTTATGAGTAAAACTTTAATTTGAAGATAATTGTGAATTCTCTAGTAATGTTTTTCTATTACTGCAGCTTTGAGACACCTCTGACAAAAGGAAACATTTTTAGATAAGCCTTTAGTAGAAAATTATTATTCAATAACAAACTCCAATTTTTGGGTAATACATTATTGTTTGTTTATTGGAAGCTTCTATACCACTACTACTGACAGGGAAGTCAATTCAGAGCAGTTAGCGTGAGCTTCGATAAAGGTGTTGCCATAAATGAGCTTCATCAATGGTGTTACATTATATGAGCTAAATATATCTACAGTACTCCCCCGGTCATTTGCAGTCGGAGATTCACGGACCTGGTCATTTGTGGTATTTTCCAACCGTGAATGACTGGGCAGGAGAGGGCAGCCAGAGAGGCAGGAGAGAGCAGCCGGAGCACTGGCAAGTGAAGGAAATCACTCGCGGTATGCTCCAACTGCCTCTTCCTGCACTAAAGTCAGGCCTCACCAATCAGGAGCTGCTTTGACATGCAGCTCCTGATTGGTGAGGCCAGACAGCGCTCCGGCTGCCCTTTCCTGTCTCCTCCGCTAAAAACCGTACTCACGGTTTTTCAACATTCGCAGGGGTTCCTGGAACGGAACCCCCGTGAATATCGGGGAAGTACTATATATCTATTTATACCATCTATGTACATATATTATAATTATAGTTTCTTTATTGTCATATACTTATCTTTCTTTATATTATTTGTGTTCCTTTCGTGTTCCAAGTGAGGAGCAGCCTGCTGTTCCTCCATGTTGCTATCGAAGGCATTCTCTGCATCAAGGGATAACCAAAGAGGGGATATGCCGAGTGCACGCCATCTCTATAAGGTGTAATACATGCCTAATTTTATCAAAAGTATTGGGATGCACTGGGAGTGGCCTAAGATTCCGATTTGCCAGATCTCTAGGGCATCTCTCCTGCCAGGGAACATTCGGGGGGGGGGGGGGGGGTGTCACGGTAGCTTTGAGCAGGAAGGACTGGGCATCCCTCCTGCTGTGATCATTACGTGGCCAGGGGGACGGATTGCCTGGACTGCTGAGCTGATTGCAGCAGCCGCAATCAGCTCAGCAGCCCGATCTAGAACTTATACGTTTTGACTTAGACCAAGTCAAAACAGGTATAAGTTCCATCCAGGCAACCTGTCAGACATTCAGAGGGTCGCAGCGGCTTTGGGCAGGAGGGACTGGGCATCCCTCCTGCCGCGGTCATTGAGGGGGGAGGGGGAGAGGGCGATTCCACAATTCTCTAACCGGCGCTTATGACAGATGCCGGTTAGAGAATCGTGCTTTTAGTTAAAGGACTGGTCCCTCCTACACCTAAAAGGTCTTGGGCGATTTATTTATTTTGAGAATAGGGCTTAAAGGTAGATGTAGTGGCGTTCTGGGTGATTTAAACTCCTGAACTTACAGGTAGGTCATTCTTGAAACAAAACACATTTTGGACTTTTTTCCCTGCTGCTTACTTTATACGCCTAGGGCCTTAGGTCAAAAGGGGACTTAGATGTTGTTTTTAATTATGCCCCTCTTTTTGTATATTGGGTCATTTTAAGAGTGTATTAGATAACTTTCACGGTGAGGAGTTCTGGACCAAATATTTCTAATTTTTGAGCAATTGTTAATTTGGTTAGAATTATATTTTGTAGGTAAAGATGGTTTGTTACTTTTTTTAATTTTATTTTTAAATGCAGGTAAAGATGGCAAATGAGTTAAAAACCCCAAAGTGCTGTTTTAGTTTTTAAAACAGTCTTCAAAAAATTAATATTCATTTATAACTATTCTTTTATGCAGAATCTATTTACTTTTTTGTTAATTAAATCTACATTAATTTTATGAATATAATTTGTTTCGGAATTACAGAATGCATTGTATGACAATGTAAACTTCAGTCTCTCTTCCAGACATTTTGTAGCCTGTAGGGTAAGATGGTATAAAGACTTGATAGATAACAGACAAAGGAGCTTTTCACTGACTGATGTATTTATGACCTGACTACATAGAAACATAGAAGATGATGGCAGAAAAGGGCTACAGCCCATCAAGTCTGCCTACTCTGCTTACCCACCCCCTGTCTATGCCCTAATGACCCAATTTCCTTATCTTGACCCTCGTAGGGATCCCACATGGGTATCCCATTTATTCTTAAAGTCTGGCACGCTGTCTGCCTCGATCACCTGCACTGGAAGCTTGTTCCAATGATCAACCACTCTCTCTGTGAAGAAATACTTTCTGGTGTCGCCATGAAATTTTCTGCCCCTGAGTTTGAGCGGGTGCCCTCTTGTGGCCGAGGGTTCCTTGAGAAAGAAAATATCATCTTCGGAGGAAGTGATGTCAGCTCACAGAATGGCTGCTTGAGCAGAGAGCTCCGTAGGGGCACATGAGATATTCTAATATTGCAGCGTTCTGAACGACGGAGTTACAATATTTACAATATTGTTGGATTACAGCTGAGATGGAGACCCGTAAGAAATTAGATAAATATCGATTTCCTTTGTCTGAAGGGGAGAAATCGGCTACCGCGAGTAGTAGTGGATCGCTGGGAAGCAAAAAAAAAAAAATGGCGCCGGTACACACGGAATCGGATGAAGAAGAGCCTGCCATCGAGAGCGCACCCATTGAGGCGATCACCCCCCAAATGTTACAGGATTGGTTTCGAGCTTTAAAGGATGAAATGGTGGGTGTTCGTCAGGACTTAAAAGCAGCAATGACAGAGTTGCGGTCTGAAGTGGCCGAGCTGGGAGGCCGGGTGGGAGACACGGAGGATCGAGTTTCGGAGCTGACACAAGATTTGCTGACCATGCGGGCTGAGCTGGATCAAATGCCGTCCTCCATCCTGACATTACAAAATCAGGTGGAAGATTTAGAAAACCGATCTCGCCGATGCAATTTGCGTTTTAAGGGCGTACCAGATACTGAGGAATATAAGGATTGTGCCCCGGTGGTGAACAAAATATGTGCTGATCTACTAACTGAGGCACATGGCTCTCTGCCTGGACCAATAGTAATTGTGCGGGCTCATCGCAGTTTGGGTCCTGCACGAAGTACGGGGCCTAAGGATATCATTGCTTGTTTCCTGGATTTTGGGATTAAAGAAAAAGTTTTACAAGTAGCGAGGCGTAAACAGGAATATCGCTGGAATAACATCTCTGTGGGCATTTTTCAGGACTTGGCCTGGGCTACTTTACAAAAACGCCGGAACTTTCAACAGATAACGCAATTGTTGCGAGCTGAAGGTCATCGCTATCGTTGGCTGTTTCCCTTTGGGGTGTGGATCACGATAGATGGAAAATCCAAACGTGTTGGTGATGTGGAGGAGGCGTGGGCAGCCCTGAAAGAATTGGGGCGCAGAAATGTTCCCGAGGTTCCAGTTGCTGTACCTAAGAGGGCGGAGAAACGTTCTCCTGGTGTTTGGTCTACTGTTGGGCGCACTGGGAAGCGGCAATTGAAGGACCATACTTGAAGGCTTGTGGAGATTTCTATCCATTTTTTCCTTTTTTTCTCCCCTTTTATTCTGGGACAATTGGTCCTGGTTATGGGGAGTCTGGCATCTGCCAGGGGTTACCTAGACTGTCCTTTGCGAGGACTAACTTGATTTTGCTCTCTCAGAACGTTGTTTCGCAAGAAAATTGTTGAGGGTTATCATAGCAAGCATTATTGTCTGTAAATCCTATTTTTTTTTTTTTTGGTATTTATTATTGCTTTGTTCTACTGCTTATGTTGTTCATTGTGGTGGGCATTTTTGGATTTAAGAGCACGGGAGAGGGACGCTTGTATAAAGGGTTCGAGTTGCCTTCTGTGGGGGGGAGACCTTACTTCTTCTCTCTGGCTACCCAGTTTTTGGGTATGTCGGGGTCAGATAGACAGAAGGGGGGGAGGGAGGAGTGGGGGGATGGGAGGGAGGGATAAGGGGGATCATTCACGGAAAGATAGTTCTATTGTCCTAGGCTCATGGAATGTCAATGGATTAAATAACCCAGGGAAGCGTAGTATAGTTTTTCGTGAATTGCACAGGCTAAAGTGGGATCTGTTTACTGCAAGAAACTCATTTAAGACCAAGGGATGAGTGGTTATTGCATACACCTCATGATCAATTGTGGACCCATCGGGCTAGAGGCACACAGAGGGTGGGGGGTTTGGCTATTTTGGTCCGTAAGGGGATAGGGTTGGTGGTGGATGAAGTCTTTAAAGATGGAGAGGGACGATGTTTAGCTATTAGGGGTCAGATCCAAGGAAAAGTGATTACTATTATTAATATATATGGGCCTAACACAGATCAATCTCATTACTATTCTGGTCTTCCTGAGGGCCTGCGTGCCTTTGTACAGGGTGCAATCTTTTGTGGAAGGGATTTTAATGTGTGTCCCGATCTCTCTTTGGACCATTCCAGGGGGGGACGCATGGCTCTTCGACATCACAGTAAGGCCTTGGTTAGGTTTATGCACCAGTTGGGATTAGTGGATTGCTGGAGATTACTCCATGGTACCCAGAGGAATTACTCTCATTACGCCCATGCTACACAGACTTACATGAGAATAGATGGTATTTGGGCACACAGAAACCTTTGGGGTGGGATTCAAGAGGCGGAGCTTGGTAACATTCAGATTTCTGATCATTCTCCTGTCTGGGTGGTATGTAAGGGTCTTAGGATTCAATCTGGTAGAAGATTTTGGCGTTTAAATGAATCTCTTTTAGGGGATCCTATCATATTACAAGAAGTGCGAGATTCTATTGCGGAATATATGCACATGAATGATAATGGGGAAGTAGGAGACGGGATCCTTTGGGATGCCTTGAAAGCTGTTACCAGGGGTATTTTTGTTA